>NC_087214.1:36380400-36397152 GCF_015104395.2 Macrobrachium nipponense | reverse complement strand
CTGAAAGACATGTAAACAAAGAGACGTTCAGATTGTCTTGAGGTTAATTATTTTGTTAACTGACTTTGTTTAGTTGTTTAATTGCCTTGTATAATTAGTTACTCAGCTTAGTCATTTGTTAATTCGTTGATTGTCTCTCTCATTTGTTAATTCATTCGTTATCTTCGCCGTAGGATCCGTAGAAGTAGAAAATGATTGGGTGATTGTGATGGAAATTGGTCCAGTTTGATGTATCCGTTTCCAAATAGCCGGTCCAGGGGTCGGGGGGGGGGGGGGGGTGGGTGGGGGGGGGGGGGGGCTCCTGGATTGACGTCCCCTCCCACCCCCGCCCCATGAAAAACAATGACAAAAAAAATAATATAATAATAATAATAAGATATCGAATACTTTTATATAATAGTAAGATAACATTAATAGCACGATCCCAATTATCCCTGAAAAGGAATCTGGGAAAAACAAGAGGCTTAAAGTAGCTCCAGGACCTCAATATAGAAGTGGGGGGGGGGGGGGGGGAGTGTGATCCTAGAAACCGGGCGCACATAGTAAGAGGATTGGATGGAACTCCTAAGGAGGCGAGGCTTGGCAACCCGGAAACCCACGACTATCAATAAGCCACCCAGTCGAATTGGGGGCGACTGTGATAGAAAGCAAAAAAATTGATTAATTAATTAATTTGTAAAAAATAATAATGAAGATTTAGTTTAATATCAATAATTTGTTAATGAAAAGAAATATAATGTAATTATATTTGTGTGTATTTGTTGGTTTATGTGTTATGTTTGTGATGGACAGATAAAGATATTCTATATATGATCTACAGATAATCTAAATTATCCATAATAAAGGAGGACCCATAAAAACGCCAAAATCCAAAATCCAGAATGAAACAAATACTAACATTTGCAGAGACTGACTTGTCTCCTTCTACCTTGAAATCGAGAGCCAGCATCTCTGAATTATAGTATTTTCTCTATTATAAATTTTATTTTGGCGTTTTAATGGGCTCCTTCTATTAGAATGGAATTCTGTTGGTTAACATGTTTTACCAGTCATATCACACATATATATATATGAATATATATATATTATATATATTGATATATATATAATATAATATTATATTTATGATTTATGTAATGTATAACCGAAGAACGTACTCTACTACGTAGAGGTCGACCGATTCTCTATAACTTCCAGGACCTATCGTGTGAAAAACTTAGGGGTGGAAAACGAAATCACTTTTATTAAAACATCGGTTACTTTTAATTTACTATCGGTCCGTCCATTCATTGTGAATTGGGCCTGCCTCGGAAGTGAGTTGAATGGTTTTTTTTTTTTTTTGTAGTGTTATATATTGTTTGTTTTGTTGTTTGAATGATGTTGTGGGCGTTATTCATTGAGTTTTGGGGTGAATCCATTAGCTGGGTGAATTGTGTGTTATTGTAATGTATATGTACATAATATTTGTGTATATAGTTATATTATATGCATATATATGTGTTATATATATGTGTAGTTAATATTGCAGTATCTATATATATAGATATATATATATCTTATATATATATATTATATATGTATATATTATAGATATATATAATATAATATATTGTTTGTGTGTTTTTGTGTGTGTGTGTGTTGGGTGTGTGTGTATGGTTACGACCGTTATTTGTACGACCGTCCTTTCAAAGGGTTTCTGTGGCTCTACTCAGATTTTGCGGTGCAGTAAAAATGTTTTAAACACAGGCAACTCCAAGGAACAAAAGTAACAAATACCTCAAACAAAACAGTTACAATATTTGTTATTTACAGCAAGAAAAAGGTAGTGGTTGGGACGGATAATAATACCAAAATAAAATGAATGTACAAATCAAAGGGAAAACCAACCTTAAGATCTTTAAAAATCGATTCTCTACAACTAAATTAAACCCTACTAAAGCCAAGAAAGAAATTAGTCAAGTTTTTAAATTATGTATCACTTATCCAGACTAGGTACCTTCCAAATTACGGGCCAGATAAATCTAACCTAAGAAACTAAGTTTAGGTATAAGGAAGCCAAGAGAAAATAAGAGGGTAAACTTAATAATACCTCCTACCCTTAACACATACCTAAACTCAATTGCAACGTTTACATCTAATTTAGTAACCGTGGATTATTATGCCTAAGAATAATTATAATAATTGTTGAATATGTTCCAGTTAACTAAGCAATAAATACGAAAATAACCTTACAAATTCAAAATAAGGAAATAACCACGGAGAGCTTAGTGGATCATACTCATCAGGCCCAAACATGGTAGGTCGTGCAAATCTACAGGTTACCCCAGCGATCCTACGATCGCCTTCGCTAATGGGGAAAAACATCTCATACCTTGTAGAAAGCCGTGCCCTACTTGTCTCCACTAGTTCCAAGAACTACACTGACGCTGATGAGTTAGGTCCCAACCGGGCCAAGCTTGCAATGCCTACAGCAACCCAAAATACAACGGGAACACCGAGGGTGGTAGCCTCCGAGAAATCCGGGACGTCAACGGATCTCGCACGGCCAAACAAACTGGCCCGTTAAAACCTTTTTCTGTTTCAAGGTACGGGCCGACCTCGTTCTGAATCCTTTCGACGAACGAGGGAAAGGGGCGTGGCAGCAAGGATTAGAGAAGTCCCCCCCCCGTTGATCCAAAATCTCCGTACAAGAACTGCAGAAGTGGACCACAATCAGTTGCAAAGGCGTCAGGCTGTGGAGGAGGAACTCGAACTCTGCGTCTGTCACGTATCCACCACCCTTACGATCAAGCCTTCCACTCTGAGAGTCAACACAGCTCATAGGAAGAAGAAAAACCGTAACAAGATCGTTAATAAGGCACTTCAGTAGTTCATAATACCGGGGAGAAAGTGAAAATAAAAACAAAACCACCTCGAAAAACAAAGCAAAACTAAAAACAAAGTCATATGAACCTTTTCCTTACAGAAGTTTCATCCGACTAAGAAACGATAGTAAACTTGTTAAAAAAACACTTAGCCTAAAATAAGATCCAAAGGTTGGACAACTATTAACAATTATTTGAATTTACTTTAATCCAAATAGTATATGGTATTATATTATATAGTATATATATATATTATCTATATATTATATATAATATATATACTAGTTATGATCTTTATATATATATATATAGGTTGTGTTTGTGTGTGTGTGTATATATATCCATATATATTTATGCATGTGTATATATATTCTTATATATATATCTATATATATATATATATATAATACTATTATATATATTATAGTATATGTATGTATATACATCCATGCATGTTATATATGCATGCGCATACATATATCAAATATCGCAATATATACATGACGTCCCACATGTATATACCACCTATGCGTTGCATTTGGTACGTGTAATATGTTTATGTATACTATATTTTGTTTTGTGGGGACCACAGACCAGAACTCTGAACTTACGATATGGAAAGTACGGAATAAAAGACCTGATCCATTCAAACGAAATAGCTTCTTAAATTTACATTTATCTGGGCCGTTCGGCTAAAACGAAGTCGGGTCGTCAACAAGGGGTGGTTTTCGGGGGGGAGCGGGGGTAGGGGGGGGGGGGGGGGAACGGGTCATTTGAAATCATGATGGACATTGGGTGCCAATCATTTTTTAAAGGGGGGTGGGGGGCAGGGGTGGAATGAGAAAGGTCCGTTGTTTTGGAAGAGTAGGCCGATGGGAGTGGTTCTATCCAGGGGACGGGTGGTTGCTTAAAAGCCAATTTGATTGGATTTCAGTGATGCTTCTCACTTTTATCTGAAGGGTTATGGTATAATGATAATAATATTCGTCAAGATTATGATGATGAATGGTAAGGCGTGGGACAAGTCTCCAGCTTACTCGTGGCCGCGTGCCTGAAATCTACGGTGGTCAGCATAGTGCCGTTTTTCCTCCAACGAAAATTTAAATGTAAATTATTTTATTTGTTGTTAAATAATTGTCTTGTGCTGTTTGTAACATACACATTATTTATATTTGACATTTTAAATCTTAAAGTAAATTGGGGTCGTAAAATTATCCTGATCCTAAAATTTCCTTTTTGTGAACCTTTTTAGGCTTTTTCCCATAGACCTTTGTAACCTAACCCCCTCCCAACAAGAACATCAACAACAAAATATCAAAACGAACAAACTAGTTTGGAAGCTAACTCCCCCGAGTCTCAATAAATAATGAACTAAATTTTAAAAACAAAATCGAACATTCTACTCCTTTGAAACTCTTATAACCGCTTGCATAAGATGAACTCGAACAAAAATAAAAACAAAACAAACAAAAAAAGGGCATCTGGGCAACTGCCAATCGCCAGGTGGCCAAGTATTATTATTTTTCTTTGTGTGATTTCACTTTCCTCCTTTTACTTCATCGGTTTCCTTGGAAAAGCTGAATACGTGTTAAGTCCCACCTCAAGAGTTTTTCTTTGTCGTTTCTCCTGTTTTAACGAACGACAGTGGGAGAACTCTGCGTGGAAAGCAACGTCTCCCAGAGAAGGAATTTCAAATGCTGGACGTCTGTGTGTGTGTGTGTGTGTACGTGAGTTTTTGTGACATCAAACGTAAAAATGACTAAGATAGTCAATTAAGTCACAATTACGTCAACTAGGGACGACTGCATAGCATAATCGAATTACTGGAGTTAGTGAAATGTGGATGGTAGGAGCCGTAGGGTTTTCCCAAATGTCCTCTCATTTGTGAGAAGTTAATTCTTTCAAAAGAGAGTGAGAGAAAAAGAGAAATGGTGGGTGTATTCAAAACTTTGTTGAGAGACGAGAAGAGAGAGAGAGAGAGAGAGAGAGAGGAGAGAGTTGAATAGTGGATTCTTATTCAAATTGTGTGTGTGAGAGAAAGAGAGTAGAATGGTAGATCTTCATTCAAATGTGTGTGTGAGAGAGAGAGAGAGAGAGAGAGAGAGAGAGAGAGAGAGAGAGAGAGAGAGAGAATGTTGGCTACTTAGTCAAATACTATAAATATATATATATATATATATATATATATTATATATATATATATATATATATATATATATATATATATATATATATATATATATATATAGATAGATAGATAGATAGATAGATAGATAGATAGATAGATAGATAGATTGCGTGTGTGTATATGTGTGTGCCTGTCTGTCTGTCTTTCTGTGTGTTTGTGTGTGTATGAGAGAGAGAGAAGTATACCCAAACCCTCATAATCATTTATTTAAGTTTCAATGACAGAAAAATCACATTGATTTATTGATGTGTGTGCATATGTCTGAGAGAGAGAGAGAGAGAGAGAGAGAGAGGAGAGAGAGAGAAGAGAGAAAACCCAAACCCCTCCTCATAATCATCTATACAAGTTCCAAAGATGGAAAAGAAAAGAAAAATAACATCGATTTATTATGAATCTGAGAAAATAAGTTCTTTTGAAAATCTCAAAAAATAAATAAATAACTATCTTAGAAGCTTCCCTCGAAGTGATCGAAGTTATTTAGAAGCAGAAATAGATAGCTTTTGGAACTCTTATTTGAACTCCAAAGGAAAATTATATATATCATTTATAAACACCCAACACAATTTGATGAGAGGTTCAGATGAAAGGTTTTTATGCCGCGCAACAATTCCTTGTGACTCAAATTGTAAAGGAATTGGAGTTTTTTTTTTTTTTTTTTTTTTTTACAATTTTCATTTTCTCGTGGTACTGATTTTTTTTTGTTTTTTTTTATCTCAAGTCGTATCTCGTTTATATTTATTTATGAGTCTCTCATTGAAGTTATCATCATTATTATTATTATTATTATTATTATTATTATTATTATTATTATTATTATTATATTATTATTATTATTATTATTATCAGAAGTCCATCATTTTCTAAGAGCCACACTCTTCTGCATGAGTCCTGGAGCTACTTCACCCTCTAGTTTTTCCAGATTCCTTTTCAGGGATCTTGGGTTCGTGCCTATTATTATTATTATTATTATTATTATTATTATTATTATTATTATTCATTATTATTATTATACACTGGGGGAATTGCCAAAATCTATAATAATAATAATAATAATAATAATAATAATAATAATAATAATAATAATAATAATAATAAATAATAATAATAATAATAATACAGTGTGCCAGAAAGACAAATCATGAGTAGCATCGAAAAAAATTTTTGTATAAAATCATCTCTGTGAATTCTGCCATTATTTTTAATAAAATAATAATAATAGTAATAATAATAATTACCAAGGCATATTCAGCATTAGAATGATTATTATTCTAACAATACATATAAAAAATATAAACAAAAAGAAATATCACTCAACCAGAATTAAATTTTGATAACACGAAAATAATATATTATTTTTTTTTTTTTTTTTTTTTTTTGTTTTTTTTTTTGACATTTTTAAGATTCCAAGGTAAATTAAGTACCGTACGTTGATGCTGATGTGTACTAAGAGTAACTGAAACCCCCCCCCCCCCCCCTTCTCTCTCTCCTCTCTCTCTCTATCTCTCTCTCTCTCTCTCCACTGCCTTAGTTACTCTGGAGGAACAAAAACACCCTTTGACCCCGCCTCCTTTGAAGCTGTAATTGAATCTCTACGTAAGTCCCTCCTCAACTGAGACAGTTTCTCCGACGTCTTGGAAGGTTCCCTGTAGTCTCTGTAATCTCTCTGAAGTTTCTGAAGTCTCCCTTGAAGTTTCTGCAGTTTTTGAGGTCTGTCTGAAGTCTTGGAAGGTTCTAGGGAGTTTCGAAAGTCTCTCTGAAGTTTCTGAAAACGTTTGCAGTCTTTCTGAAGTCTTTGGAGTTTTTGGGGTCTTTCTAAAGCCAATCTGAAGTCTCTCTCAAGTTTTTGAATTCTTCCCGAAGTCTTCTGAAGTGGCCTAAGTCTCCCTTTATTCTTTGAAGTCTCCCTGAAGTCCCTGAAGTCTCTCTGAAGTCTCTGAAGTCTCTGAAGTTTCTCTGAAGTTTCTCTGAAGTTTCTTAGTTCTTTTGAAGTTTCTCTGGATTGGCTGAAGTCTTTCTAAAGTTTTTTGAAGTTTATGGAGTCTCTCTGAAGTGTCTGAAGTCTCCCTGAAGCTTTTGAAGTCTCCCTGAAGTTTCACTTGCGATAAGGGCCTCTCTCTCTCTCTCTCTTATTCCATTGTTCCTGTTTAATAGGGCCATTTAATCCATTGAATAACCAAGACTGTTCCATTCATATGGCAGAAATAGTTCTTGTGAAATGGGGCCATTTGACCCATTAAAAGGCCACAAATGTTCCCCTCCATGAGGCAGATACTGTTCCTGTTATATGGGGCCATTTAACCCATTAAATGATCACAAATGTTCCCTTAATGTAGCAGACATTGTTGCTGTTGAATGGGGCCCTTTATTCCACTAAATGGAAACCTCTGCTCCTTCTTGTTCAGTGCCTTCATTTATTCCATTGAAAGTTCCGTTGCCGAAGAGTAAATCGTATCTCGCTCTCTAACCTTTAAACTCAAAGGCCATTTAAACCCGTCGTTTACCTGTGGCTTTCTTTTTAGCTGTCTGAACAAACAACAAAAAGCAATTAGAGGCAGGGAAACCGGAACAGAAGTATAATAAAAAATTGACAAAGACCAAAATATATTTCTCTTAAAATATTGGAAACGCAAATGGCTTTTTCCAGCCTGTTTTTTTTTTTTTTACAGCCACCTAAAAGCTTATTGTTCTTTCGTGGGCGATCGTTTTAAAGTACAGCCCTAGGTTGGGGGGGCGGGGGGGAAGATCCTTGCTTCTCCCATTGGCTGTGGTAGGACTCAGTATACCTGCCTACAATAAACAGGAATTACGTAAAAGAAAGAAGATAACAATACAATAAACAAGAAAGACACAATAACGTAAAGACAATATGAGGAAAGACACAGCAATGTCCGGAGAGGTCCCTCTTCATTCAACCAGTGTTGACCCAACAACGTCCCAACCGGATACTGAAGAGTCACACGAGGAATGGAATGATATATATATATATATATATATATATATATATATATATAATATACTAATATAATAATATATATATATATCTATATATATATATATATATATATAATATTTTATATATATTTATATATGTATTATATTTATATATATATATATGTGTGTGTGTTGTTTGTGTGTGTGTTACATTAAAGAAAGGGGTTTGCTATGATATATTTTAAATATCATTATAAGGTGTGATAGACGTTGTACTGCCAGAGATGTGCAGTTATTTTTTATCATAGTGTTTTATGAGCCAGCCGATGTGTTTTTTTATATGTATAAGCTGTTTTATGTGAGCTGTGGCTAGGCTGGTGCTAGCAATTCAGGTGGCCGAGCAATCTGTTACATAAAGAGGGGTTTGCTATGATATATTTTAGATATCATTATAATGTGACATTTCTTAGAATGTAGAGAAGTCAGCAGTCTTGACTTCTCTAGAGACAGTGTTCGAGTGACGAGCTTAGGAATGCTGACATGTCTTTTTGAGTTGTGTGCATGTCCTGTCGCTATGAGCGCTTGATACAGAGGTGCCTTTGAAGCTAGATACAGGCAGTTCATGGGTGTGGACAATATGTGAGTTCATGCGTACGTGCGAACCTTTTTCCTACATATGAGAGTGTTAGGTAACAATGAAGGGGAGATCTGTGCAAGAGAGGCGAGGAGCCGGTTGGCTTGTTTGAAGAGTGTCTTTGTTGATTAGTGACAGTGCATACTGTGTTGCATGGGTAAGCATATTTACTTTTGGCCAAAAGTTGTGGCTGGATTGCAATTGAATATTTATTTCAGAGATGTTCTATTCATATGATCTTTGATTATAATCTTATGCTTATCAGAGTGTTCTCCTGTCTTCTAACAGGCGATTCTGGACAAGGGGAATTGATCTGGAATATGGGGAACTGATCTGAAGAGGGGAATTGATCTGGAGAAATGGGAACTTACTTAATTACTATGGTGTACTGACTATGTTGACTGTGCTTAGTGTTATGGTTAAAATAATGTTAGTTATTTGATTAATCACCTAGGGTTATCTGAGTTATTTGGACTTTGAGTTTAACATTTCCTTTAATCTTTTTGTTTTAAGAATCCGAGTTATTCAGTTAATGCTTTGCTTTCAAATAAATGCATATTTTTGTATGTTCCGTGTCTGATTTGGTTGCCTTAGATGATGGAGAGAGAGAAAGAAGGATGAAGAAAGAGAGAGAGATAGAGAGAGAGAGAGAGAGAGAGAGAGAGAGAGAGAGAGAATATGTTACCAGTTGCCTTTGGATGCTTTGGTCCATCGCTACCTTTTAAAATATAAAAACAAGATTTTATCTCTTTTTATATATAAATATATATATTATGATAATATATATATATATATATATATATATATATATATATATATATAATCTATATATATATATATATATATATATATATATAATTTTGAGGCCACAATAGAAGAGTTCGTTTTCTACTACAGGTGACCAAATGACCTGCCTATCTGGTTGCTGTAGATCAGTATAGAGTAAGCACTTGCATGTTTTATGTATATATAGATTTTGTGTGTGTGTGTGTGTGCTTCAAACCACTATCAAGGGTGAAAGGAAAGTACATCCAATAAAACACACGATTTTTATTCAAGGAATGCACATAAAAGCGTCAAAAGTCATTCGTCCTAAAAAAATACATCAGAGTGAATACACGCAACGTCGAAAAGCAAGAGGCAGTAACTCTGAAAAGAGGATTGTATGTAGAAACTCCAGAGACTATAACACAAACAAGACAAAGTAGTATACAAACAAAAAATTATACAGAACTGGAAAGTGGAGAATGGAGATCCTCATTTTTAAAGGAGATAGATATTTTGTACTTTTAATATAATTCGAGTTGGCTTTGCTATATATAGGGAAACGAGGAAGCACATTCCTGAGATGTTTGCTAGTATTGCCATGTCCCTAGGTTAGGTTAGGTTAGATCAAAGAAGTATCTGTAAGGTTGGGTTAGGTTAGATTAGTTAAAAATGTATATATAAGGTTAGGTTAGTTCAAAGAAATATGTTTATGGTTAGGTTAGGTTGGGTTAGTTCTAAATATATTTAAGGTTAGGTTAGTTCAAGACGTATCTTTAAGATTAAGTTAGGTTAG
Source organism: Macrobrachium nipponense (assembly GCF_015104395.2). NCBI lineage: Eukaryota > Metazoa > Arthropoda > Malacostraca > Decapoda > Palaemonidae > Macrobrachium > Macrobrachium nipponense. Next base: position 36,386,974 of record NC_087214.1, on the reverse strand, counting down.
GTTAGTTCAAAGAAGTATCTTTAAGGTTAGGTTAGGTTAGGTTAGTTCAAAGTCCCAAATGAAGGAGGGAGAAGAGGGGTTTTATTTGGGCTTTAGGTTTCGACTGGTAGTGGAGATAGTCTCAAATGAAGGAGGGAAAAGAGGGGTTGTATTTGGGGTTTGGGATTCGACTGGTGGTGGAGATGGAGTCTCAATTGGAGGAGGGAAAAGAGGGTTGTATTTGGGGTATGGGGTTCGACTGGTGGTGGAGATGGAGTCTCAAATGAAGGAGGGAAAAGAGGCGCTGTATTTGGGGTATGGGTTTCGACTGATGGTGGAGAAGGAACCCCAAATGAAAGAAGGAAAAGAGGGGTTGTATTTGGGGTTTGGGTTTCGACTGGTGGTGGAGATGGAACCCCAAATGAAGGAAGGAAAAGAGGGGTTGTATTTGGGGTTTGGGTTTCGACTGGTGGTGGAGACGGAACCCCAAATGAAGGAAGGAAAAGAGGGGTTGTATTTGGGGTTTAGGTTTCGACTGGTGGTGGAGAAGGAACCCCAAATGAAGGAAGGTAAAGAGGGGTTTTATTTGGGGTTTGGGTTTCGACTGGTGGTGGAGAAGGAGTCACAGATGAAGGAGGGAAAAGAAGGGTCTTATTTGGGGTTTGGGTTTCTACTGGTGGTGGAGATGGCGTCTCAAATGAAGGAGGGAAAAGAGGGGTTTTATTTGGGGTTTGGGTTTCGAGGTGGAGTAGGAGATGGTGAGTCACAGATGAAGGAGGGAAAAGAAGGGTCTTATTTGGGGGTTGGGTTTCTCTACTGTGGTGGAGATGGCGTCTCAAATGAAGGAGGGAAAAGAAGGGTCTTATTTGGGGTTTGGGTTTCTACTGGTGGTGGAGATGGAGTCTCAAATGAAGGAGGGAAAAGAAGGGTCTTATTTGGGGTTTGGGTTTCGACTGGTGGTGGAGATGGCGTCTCAAATGAAGGAGGGAAAAGAAGGGTCTTATTTGGGGTTTGGGTTCGCTGGTGGTGGAGATGGAGTCTCAATGAAGGAGGAAAAGAGGGGCGGGGTTGTATTTGGTGGGTTTCGGGGTCGACTGGTGGTGGAGATGGAGTCTCAAATGAAGGAGGGGAAAAGAAGGGTTTTATTTGGGGTTTGGGTTTCGACTGGTGGTGGAGATGGAGTCTCAAATGAAGGAGGGAATAGAGGGGTTTTATTTGGGGTTTGGGTTTCGACTGGTGGTGGAGATGGAGTCTCAAATGAAGGAGGGGAAAAGAGGGGTTGTATTTGGGGTTCGGGTTTCGACTGGTGGTGGAGATGGAGTCTCAAATGAAGGAGGGAATAGAGGGGTTTTATTTGGGGTTTGGGTTTCGACTGGTGGTGGAGATGGAGTCTCAAATGAAGGAGGGAAAAGAGGGGTTGTATTTGGGGTTTGGGTTTCGACTGGTGGTGGAGATGGAGTCTCAAATGAAGGAGGGAAAAGAGGGGTTGTATTTGGGGTTTGGGTTTCGACTGGTGGTGGAGATGGAGTCTCAAATGAAGGAGGGAAAAGAGGGGTTTTATTTGGGGTTTGGGTTTCGACTGGTGGTGGAGATGGAGTCTCAGTTTTAGCAGGGAAAATTGGGGTTTTATTTGGGGTTTGGGTTTCTACTGGTGGTGGAGATGAAGTCTCAAATGAAGGAGGAAATAGAGGGGTTTTATTTGGGGTTTGGGTTTCGACTGGTGGTGGAGATGGAGTCTCAAATGAAGGAGGAAATAGAGGGGTTTTATTTGGGGTTTGGGTTTCTACTGGTGGTGGAGGTGAAGTCTCAAATGAAGGAGGGAATAGAGGGGTTGTATTTGGGGTTTTGGGTTTCGACTGATGGTGGAGATGGAGTCTCGAATGAAGGAGGGAAAAGAGAGGTTGTATTTGGGGTTTGGTTTCGACTGGTGGTGGAGATGGCGTCTCAAAATGAAAGAGGGTGAATAAGGCGGTTTATTTGGGGTTTGGGTTTCGACTGGTGGTGGAGATGGAGTCTCAAATGAAGGAGGGAATAAAGGGGTTTTATTTGGGGTTTGGGTTTCGACTGATGGTGGAGATGGAGTCTCAAATGAAGAGGGAAAAGAAAAGGGTTGAATTGGGGGTTTTGGGGTTTCGACTGATGGTGGAGATGGAGTCTCAAATGAAGGAAGGAAAAGAGGGGTTGTATTTGGGGTTTGGGTTTCGACTGGTGGTGGAGATGGAGTTTCTCTAATGAGGGAGAAAAAGTTTGGTTATGCGGGTGGGAATTTTGGTTTGGGTGGTTTCGACTGATGGTGGAGATGGAGTCTCAATGAAGGAAGGAAAGAGGGGTTGAATTTGGGGTTTGGGTTTCGACTGATGGTGGAGATGGAGTCTCAAATGAAGGAAGGAAAAGAGGGGTTGAATTTGGGGTTTGGGTTTCGACTGATGGTGGAGATGGAGTCTCAAATGAAGGAAGGGAAAAGAGGGGTTGAATTTGGGGTTTGGGTTTCGACTGATGGTGGAGATGGAGTCTCAAATGAAGGAGGGAAAAGAGGGGTTGTATTTGGGGTTTGGGTTTCGACTGGTGGTGGAGATGTGTCAGTTTAAGCAGGGAAAATAGGGGTTTTTATTTGGGGTTTGGGTTTGGGTTTCGACTGGTGGTGAGAGGAGTCTCAGTTTAAGCAGGGAAAATAGGGGTTTTATTTGGGGTTTGGGTTTCGACTGGTGGTGGAGATGGAGTCTCAAATGAAGGAGGGAATAGAGGGGTTTTATTTGGGGTTTGGGTTTCGACTGGTGGTGGAGATGGAGTCTCTAATGAAGAAGGGAATAGAGGGGTTTTATTTGGGGTTTGGGTTTCTACTGGTGGTGGAGATGGAGTCTAATGAAGGAGGGAATAGAGGGGTTTTATTTGGGGTTTGGGTTTCTACTGGTGGTGGAGATGGAGTCTCTAATGAAGGAGGGAATAGAGGGGTTTTATTTGGGGTTTGGGTTTCTACTGGTGGTGGAGATGGAGTCTCTAATGAAGGAGGGAATAGAGGGGTTTTATTTGGGGTTTGGGTTTCTACTGGTGGTGGAGATGGAGTCCCAAATGAAGGAGGGAAAAGAGAAGTTGTATTTGGGGTTTGGGTTTCTACTGGTGGTGGAGATGGAGTCTCAAATGAAGGAGGGAAAAGAGGGGTTTTATTTGGGGTTTGGGTTTCTACTGGTGGTGGAGATGAAGTCTCAAATGAAGGAGGGAAAAGAGGGGTTTTATTTGGGGTTTGGGTTTCTACTGGTGGTGGAGATGGAGTCTCTAATGAAGGAGGGAATAGAGGGGTTTTATTTGGGGTTTGGGTTTCTACTGGTGGTGGAGATGGAGTCCCCAATGAAGGGGGGAAAAGAGAAGTTGTATTTGGGGTTTGGGTTTCTACTGGTGGTGGAGATGGAGTCTCAAATGAAGGAGGGAAAAGAGGGGTTTTATTTGGGGTTTGGGTTTCTACTGGTGGTGGAGATGGAGTCTCAAATGAAGGAGGGAAAAGAGGGGTTTTATTTGGGGTTTGGGTTTCTACTGGTGGTAGAGATGAAGTCTCAAATGAAGGAGGGAATAGAGGGTTTTGGGGTTTATTTGGGGTTTGGGTTTTCTACTGGTGGTAGAGATGAAGTCTCAAATGAAGTGAGAAAAGAGAAGTTGTATTTGGGGTTTGGGTTTCTACTGGTGGTGGAGATGGAGTCTCAAATGAAGGAGGGAAAAGAGGGGTTTTATTTGGGGTTTGGGTTTCTACTGGTGGTAGAGATGAAGTCTCAAATGAAGGAGGGAATAGAGGGGTTTTATTTGGGGTTTGGGTTTCTACTGGTGGTGGAGATGGCGTCTCAAATAAAGGAGGAAATAGAGGGGTTTTATTTGGGGTTTGGGTTTCTACTGGTGGTGGAGATGGTGTCTCAAATGAAGGAGGGAATAGAGGGGTTTTATTTGGGGTTTGGGTTTCGACTGATGGTGGAGATGGAGTCTCAAATGAAGGAGGGAAAAGAGGGGTTGTATTTGGGGTTTTGGGTTTCGACTGATGGTGGGGTTTTGGGTTTCGACTGGTGGTGGAGATGGAGTCTCAAATGAAGGAGGGAAAAGAGGGGTTGTATTTGGGGTTTTGGGTTTCGACTGATGGTGGAGATGGAGTCTCGAATGAAGGAGGAAGAGAGAGGTTTGGGGTTTGGGTTTGGGGTTTTGTTTCGACTGGTGTGGAGATGGAGTCTCAAATGAAGGAGGAATAAAGGGGTTTTATTTGGGGTTTTGGGTTTCGACTGGTGGTGGAGATGGAGTCTCAAATGAAGGAGGGAATAAAGGGTTTTGTTTTTTGGGGTTTGGGTTTCGACTGGTGGTGGAGATGGAGTCTCAAATGAAGGAGGGAAAAGAGGGGTTGTATTTGGGGTTTGGGTTTCGACTGGTGGTGGAGATGGAGTCTCAAATGAAGGAGGGAAAAGAGGGGTTGAATTTGGGGTTTGGGTTTCGACTGATGGTGGAGATGGAGTCTCAAATGAAGGAAGGAAAAGCAGGGGTTGTATTTGGGGTTTGGGTTCTCAAGACTGGTGGTGGAGATGGAGTCTCAATGAAGGAAGGAAAAGAGGGGTTGAATTTGGGGTTTGGGTTTCGACTGATGGTGGAGATGGAGTCTCAAATGAAGGAAGGAAAAGAGGGGTTGAATTTGGGGTTTGGGTTCGACTGATGGTGGAGATGGAGGTCCTCAAATGAAGGAGGAAAAAGAGGGGTTGAATTTGGGGTTTGGGTTTCAAGATGGTGGGATGGGTCTCAAATTGAACGTGGTGGAAAAGAGGGGTAATTTGGTTTGTTTGGTTTCGACAGTGGTAGATGGAGTCTCAAATGAAGGAAGGAACAAGAGGGGTTGTATTTGGGGTTTGGGTTTCGTCTGATGGTGGAGATGGAGTCTCAGTTTAAGCAGGGAAAATAGGGGTTTTATTTGGGGTTTGGGTTTCGACTGGTGGTGGAAATGGAGTCTCAAATGAAGGAAGGAACAAGAGGGGTTGTATTTGGGGTTTGGGTTTCGTCTGATGGTGGAGATGGAGTCTCAGTTTAAGCAGGGAAAATAGGGGTTTTATTTGGGGTTTGGGTTTCGTCTGATGGTGGAGATGGAGTCTCAAATGAAGGAGGGAAAAGAGAGGTTGTATTTGGGGTTTGGGTTTCGACTGGTGGTGGAGATGGAGTCTCAGTTTAAGCAGGGAAAATAGGGGTTTTATTTGGGGTTTGGGTTTCGACTGGTGGTGGAGATGGAGTCTCAAATGAAGGAGGGAATAGAGGGGTTTCATTTGGGGTTTGAGTTTCTACTGGTGGTGGAGATGGAGTCTCTAATGAAGGAGGGAATAGAGGGGTTTTATTTGGGGTTTGGGTTTCTACTGGTGGTGGAGATGGAGTCTCTAATGAAGGAGGGAATAGAGGGGTTTTATTTGGGGTTTGGGTTTCTACTGGTGGTGGAGATGGAGTCCCCAATGAAGGAGGGAAAAGAGAAGTTGTATTTGGGGTTTGGGTTTCTACTGGTGGTAGAGATGAAGTCTCAAATGAAGGAGGGAAAAGAGAAGTTGTATTTGGGGTTTGGGTTTCTACTGGTGGTGGAGATGGAGTTCTCAAATGAAGGAGAAAAAGAGGGGTTTTGGGGTTTTATTTGGGGGGGTTTGGGTTTCTACTGGTGGTGGAGATGGAGTCTCTAATGAAGGAGGGAATAGAGGGGTTTTTTTATTTAGGGGTTTGGGTTCTACTGGTGGTAGAGATGAAGTCTCAAATGAAGGAGGGAATAGAGGGGTTTTATTTAGGGGTTTGGGTTTCTACTGGTGGTGGAGATGGAGTCTCTAATGAAGGAGGAAAAGAGGGGTTTTGATTTGGGGTTTGGGTTTCTACTGGTGGTGGCGATGGAGGTCTCAAATGAAGGAGGGAAAAGAGGGGTTTTGTTTGGGGTTTTGGGTTTGGGTTTTTCTACTGTGGTGGGGAGATGGAGTCTCTAATGAAGGAGGGAAAAGAGGGGTTTTATTTGGGGTTTGGGTTTCTACTGGTGGTAGAGATGGCGTCTCAAATGAAGGAGGGAATAGAGGGGTTTTATTTGGGGTTTGGGTTTCTACTGGTGGTGGAGATGGAGTCTCAAATGAAGGAGGGAAAAGAGGGGTTTTATTTGGGGTTTGGGTTTCTACTGTTGGTGGAGATGGAGTCTCTAATGAAGAGGGAAAAGAGGGTTTTTTTTATTTGGGGTTTGGGTTTCTACTGGTGGTGGAGATGGAGTCTCAAATGAAGGAGGGAAAGAGGGGTTTTATTTGGGGTTTTGGGTTTTCTTCTGTTGGTGGAGATGGAGTCTCTAATGAAGGAGGGAAAGAGGGTTTTATTTGGGGTTTTGGGTTTCTACTGGTGGTGGAGATGGAGTCTCAAATGAAGGAGGGAAAAGAGGGGTTTTATTTGGGGTTTGGGTTTCTACTGGTGGTGGAGATGGCGTCTCAAATGAAGGAGGAAATAGAGGGGTTTTATTTGGGGTTTGGGTTTCTACTGGTGGTGGAGATGGTGTCTCAAATGAAGGAGGGAATAGAGGGGTTTTTATTTGGGGTTTGTGTTTCGACTTGGTGTGGATGAGTCTCAGTTGAAGGAA
>NC_087214.1:36371350-36379900 GCF_015104395.2 Macrobrachium nipponense | reverse complement strand
ACTGTTTTATTATTATTATTACTATTACCATTATTATTATATTATTATTATTATATTATTATTATTATCATTATCATTATATTATTATTATTATTATTATTATTATTATTTTTATTATTATTATTATTATTATTATTATTATTATTATTATTATTATTATTATTATTTTGTTATATACTTTTATATCAACAACAACATTAATAATAATATCAGGAGTATTACAATAAGAATAATAATAATAATGATAATAATGTTATAACTATTATTATTCTTTTACTCTTGATACTATTATCATTATTATTGTTATTATTATAATTATACTCTTTATATTTTTACTATTATTTTTATTATTATTATTATTGTTGTTGTTGTTGTTGTTGTTTACTACCGCTATCATATATGATGGAGGCAATTTATAATTATACAATGGTGACCTCCCAATAATCATCTCTGGAAATTTAAGAAAAACATATGCTAAGGTGCAAAATTGAGCAGAACACAAAAATTTGTATTCTAATTTATTTCATACTATTACATATAACATACTACTGTACATTACATGTTTTAATCTATTATAGCTTACTTCTATAATTCATTTTCTTTTGACCCTTAACATAAATTATAATTTTTTTCTTTTTTTGCTAGTTTGGTTTTTACTTATGCTTTATTATTTTCTTCTTCTATATGTACATTTTGATTATTTTTTTTGTACGTTTTCTCTGCACTGGGAAATTCTTCTTTATTAATTTGGACATTTTTTTTCTGATATTTTTCTTTTCTGATGTTTTTCTGTTCAGAATTCTCATTCTGAAGAATATTCTGCATTTTTTGAAATACGCAATGACATCCTCAGGTGAAGAAACCAAATTTACCATCCACTTTGTCCATTTTTTTAAAGAACAGGGGATGATGGGTGGCCATAGTTTCCATTCATTTGTCTATTTTTATTTGTTTGTTTGTATGGTGCTTTTACGTTGCATGGAACCAGTGGTTATTCAGCAACGGGACCAACAGCTTTACGTGACTTCCGAACCACGTCGAGAGTGAACTTCTATCACCAGAAATACACATCTCTCACTCCTCAATGGAATGGCCGAGAATCGAACCCGCGACCACCGAGGTGAGAAGCAAACACCAAACCAACCACGCCACTGAGTCGCCATTCATTTGTCTAAGGAAGGAGAAAAAATGCTCTAAACAATCTTGGTTCAATGTGACGGTCAGTAATTAGGTTACATTATATTTCTCATTTAACATTCGGTACAGCTTAGAGAGGGATTTTGAAGACAGTATTAGTTAGCCCTTTCTGAAACTGATACAAGAAATTCTTCCCACAAACTCTCATTTCTTTTGCAGTCTCAGTCATTTGTTCCAAAACCGGATTTTGTGTTGACAAATTTGCCTCATAAGCATTTCTTGATCATTTATTTGAATCTGTGAACGCAATTGAATTAAAAAGATCAAACCACCTATCTGCTTGCAATATGAATTGACTAGTGGTATCCAAATCCTTACTCTTTAATAGTCCTTACTCACCAAAAAACTGTATAGATTTGGCTGTTGTTTCAGATAACAACTGTGCAGCTACAAGAACATTCATTCTTCTAAGTCCTTCTACATCAATATGATTATCATTTGATTTGAACGACGTCTTTAAGTCTTTCCTACTTCTGTTGACTATCTCTCGTATGCTTGAATTTGTCACATATTTGCATCCATCCATATCTCTTGTGTTTCTTTATCTTTCGGAAACCGATAATAATTATAAATTTATTTTCCTATCGAATAATTTGTACAGTCACGCACTGCTCAACTATACTCGTTTTTTTTCCATCTGTTCACCCGCCTGTGGTGTTTGCGTATGGTAACACTGCGTCCCGGGCTTTAGATGCTTACATTCAGCTTACATTCAACAATAATAACAATATCCTATTTCGAATATTAACGATGTAATTCGCATACAGTACATTATTAAAACACTTTTCAGTTGCAAATGTACACCCAGATATCCTTTTATTTGCCTAAAACTTAGACATAGCGTAACTATTTAAAGCCCGGGACGCAGTGTTACCATGCGCGACCACCACAGGCGGATGGACAGATAGAAAAAAAAAAAAAAAAAAAAAAAACAGATTATAGGCATTGTGACAAGTTGGTGCAGGTTAAAATTCTGTTGGCCTTGGGACAGAGCAAGGCCTTGGGACAGCGAGTGGGAGAGAGACGGATGTCTGACCATCCATCCCGCTCATTACAGACTGACCATAGGTTCAAAGTTCAACCTCTGACCCCTTTTGAACCTATTGACGTCATGGATGCGCATACGACAAAAATTTCAAGCGCTCGTGGGTTGACCTGTTAAAAGGGTGTGGTATATCCTCGTTAACGTAAAAGATTTAAACGAATAATCACTAAAATAAGATGACGATTTTGAACCGGGACTGGCGACCTTACGTCAACGGCCACCCGGTTCCAATAATATTTCGAGACTGACTCACTGATGAGACAATGAAATACTTCTTAAATGAAACGACTGGTTTGTATACATAGTTTTCGAAAGCTCCCCGAAGCCATATTACGATGGAATCTTTTTTTGGGAGAAGTGAATATACTGAAATGTCTTTTTAATTTTATTTCAGTCTGGGTGTACGACATTTTCCCCAAGACGTCTTTGAGACATAGTGATATACTTTGACGCCCCACACGAAGCTGCTGTCAGACGTATATGCGACTTATCAATGCTTTCATTAATTCAAAAAATCCTCATAGTAGCACGAGTCTTCAAATGGAGAAACAACTCCACAGTTATGTCAATGTACATATATTTAAATTTAAAATTTTAAGGAGAGCTTTCGGGAATCTGTGAGGTTCCCTTATCAGATTCCCGAAAGCTATCCTGGCAGTTTTAAATCGCAATAGAAGTACATTTACATAACTGTGGATTTTTCTCCAATGCTTTCATGTCTAAGCCAAATTGCAGCCCTCTAGCCTTGGTCATTTTTATTTCTATTCAAGGTTCAATTTAGCCATGATCGTACGTCTGGCAAAGCTATAAGACAGGCTACCAGCTTTACAGAAAGAGAGAATGCGTCGATGAAATGTTTCCTTAACCAATCCTGACAAATACGAGTTTGTTTCTTGCTGTTCAAACATCCAATTTCCTATGTAACAAATATTTGTTGGTCATTTATTCGTTTTTTATGTTTTTGAAATTTTTTTTGATCTATACTTTAATTTAATTTGTTTTGAAATAATGATTATAACCATTATTTCAATACAAAGTAAATAATTATTTCCTTTTGCGTTTTAGAAGTCTATCGTACTTCCACGCTGGACGAGTGGTTAACGTGGTCGCCTACCGACGACATACTAGCCAGCCTTATATGCTGGCACGGGCTCTTGCTTGACAGCACCCCGTTAATACTCGCCTACCGATCCGGTAGTCCCGAGTTCGATTCTTCCCGGCTCTGCCAACGTGGAATCAGAGGAATTTGTTTTTGGCATGATTCATTTCTCTATATGATGTGGTTCGGATCCCACAGTAAGCTGTAGGTCCCCTCGCTAGGTAACCGACTAGTTCCCAGCCACGTGAAAATATCTCAATATTTTCAAATTCATTCAAGTTAGGAAGACATTAGAATACTTTTGAATAAAAAAATATTAAAAAGAAAACTATGAACATTTTATCAGCCTCTATCTCTCTCTCTCTTTCTCTTTCTTTCTCTCTTTCTCTCTCGACTTTCATTTCGTGACCCTAACAAAACCCAATTTATTTTGGGCACTTTCTGGACCTGTGGTGGTTAGAGTTTCGGAAGGTTATGTATAAATTTCGCGTCTGAAAGAGAGAGAGAGAAAGAGAGGGAGAGAGCCAGATATTACAGTTACTGTGTTGATCAGATAAGAGAGAGGGAGAGAGAGGGTTAAATATATTATATAGTTACTGTGTTTATCAAGGGAGAGAGAGAGAGAGAGAGAGAGAGAGAGAGAGAGAGAGAGAGAGAGATTGGTTACTTCTCGACTGAGTGATAATTATACCTCTACGAGGAACTCTTTGTAGGAACATTACCTCTTCGAGGTAATACTAGCTGGCTACTGGACCTCCTCCTCCTCAGAATCTGTAGTTTGTCTCACCGCCACCAGGTGGCCAATGTAAACAAAGGCTTCTTCTTCTTGTTATCTTTGCACGAAAGATACGACTTCATCTTCGATCATCTTGTTTTTGAAAGCTTAAAATAACGAGTAAAAGGGGCAAATGGTGGCTTCCATCAATGCTCTGAAATAACTGGACTTCTCCTCAGAATCTGTAGTTCGTCTCACCGCCACCAGGTGGCCAATGTAAACAAAGGTTTCTAGATGGGCGAAGGTTATCACTCTGCAATCTCCTGCTTTTTAAAAGCTTAAAATAACAAGTAAAAGGAGCATATTGCCTCCACCAATGCTCTGAAATAACTGGACAACTCAGAATCTGTAATTCGTCACACTGCCACATGGCGGCCAATGTAAACAAAGGCTACTTCTCGTGAGGGATGGACGAACGTTAGGACTTCATCTTCAATCTTCTGCTTTTCAAAAGCTTAAAATAACGAGGAAAGGGTCAATGGTGCCTCCTTTAATGCTTTGAAATATTGTGAATATGCTCAGAATCTGTAGTTCGTCTCACTGCCACCAGGTGGCCAATGTAAACAAACGTTTCTTCTTCTTCTCGCGAGAGATGGACGTCGAAGGTTACGACATTTCCAATTTTAATCTTCAATCTCCTACTGCCTTTTCTCCTCTCGTAGTAGCCATCTTGCTTGGTGAGACGTACCCGCGTGAAGTCACAATAATCAACAGATATCACAAGTTTAACATACGACTAGAATTAAATATCTAGAAGTGTTCGTGAACTATCGGTGATAAGATTAGTGTGAAAATAGTAGGATAAAGCGTCTTCTAAGTTAGTTTATCAAGTGTAATACTATAAATCAGAACAAGATGGCAGTAAGTTCCAACTGCGGGAAGAGGTGGCGTAATTTGGCGTGTTTAGCAGATTCGAAATACGATGAGGTAGCAGGAAGGGAACTGGCATTTCTCATCTATGAAATCAGCAACAGTCCTAACCAAAAAGATACAAAAGCATTCATAGATATATTAGAAGGATATAATCCTTCAAACTGGAACAAATCTAATGAAAACATCTTGAAAATAATTGAAGAAGTTCCAAATAAAATCCAAGTGGTCAAGAGACTCATAAAGAAAATATACATAAACCAACATATTCCGACAAGAAAATGAATAAGGTGAAATCTTGTGAATATCCTAATTGATGCATTAGGAAAAAAGAATGCCAAAAGCATGCAAACTGTGTAAGGTTTGGTATAGCATAGTCAATCCACAAAACCTAATCAGAAAATGTGCTGCATTGCAACATTCCGACCCATCCACATGTGCTGAGGTAATACAAGATTTGAGAAAAGATACAAGAAATTTTTTGTTCAACATTGTCTATCATGGATTAGACAATGTTATTAAATCAAGATTGAATGTACAAATAGTTGAGGATGAAGAAGAAGAGGAAGAGGAAGAAGAAGAAGAAAAAGAAGAAGAGGAAAACGGAAGAGAAGTAAACAAAAATGAAATGACAGAAAAAAATAAGGAAAACAAAGAACAAGATAAAAGTATGGATGCAGAGATACTCATTGATACTACATATGAGGCAATAAAGCAGCATACCTACGAAGAAATTAAATTACGATATGACAACAGAAAAGCAAATCCCGAAGAGGCTCTACCCAGATCTATACAATGACGGAAAGAGGAAAAAATAGACAAGAAAGACAAAATCTGCAACCTTTTGAAAAGAGGGAATTGCAGATTTGGAGAAAGATGTTTACTACCAAACATCCTAAGATCCTTTCAAAACTATGAAATATATGGTAAATGTGCATACTTAGATGGATATGGGGATGATTGCAGAGATCTGCATCCAAAAATATGTAAAAACCTAAAAGAAGGAAAGGATGTAAGTTCGACAAAAAATGCAAATATATGCACCCTGTAGCCATGAATCATAATCAAATAAATAACCAACCAAGTAATAAAATCCAAAATAAGAAAGAAACAAATAAAGAGAGAAATCAAGAATATCAGGTAAAAGAGAAAAGCAAAACCACCAATGAGATATGCAGAGGTGTCAGCAAAAAATTTCAAAGCATCAGCTCCGAAATTCTACTCAAGAGATAATAACTGTATTTATTATGCAAGAGGATATTGCAGAAACGGAGAAAATTGGCAGATTCAGACACAAAATTAATAATTATGGATGAAGGAAGATCAAATATTATGGCAAAAGTTGGATTTTTTTAATGTCAGAATTTCTGGAAATGAAAAAAAGAACAACATACCAGAACAGGAAAGAGACATGGGAAAATCCTTATTACTCACCAGTATTAAATGAAGGAGAAAACACGCAAACCATCATAGTGATGAATGCGCAGGGTTTAGTTACGAGTAACTCAAAAAGAAAAATAGAGTACTTAGAAGAACTAACCCAAATGAAAAGAAAATAGATATAATGAATTATAAGTGAAACCTGGTATTCCCAAGAGACTGGGAATGATGATCAAATAAAAGGGTTCCAAACTTATAGATCAGATAGAAAAAATAGGAATCAAGGGGGAACCGCAATATATGGGAAAGACAAAAAACAAGGAAAAATATATGAGAAATATAGTAACTCAGAATGTGAACTAATAGCGGTAGAATTTGAATCTGAAAAAATTGATGAACATAGTAATATATAGACCTCCTAATACTAAAGAGTTTGACTTAATAATTGAAAAATTGGATGATATATGTAGAAATCACAAGGACTGGACTATTCTCCTATCTGGTGACTTCAACTTTCCTTTCGTAGACTGGAAAGAACGAATAGGAGATTGTGGTTGTACTTATACATATAAAAAGAGAGTAATAGTAGTGCAGAAGATAAGAGGCAATTTGAAAAGCTATTAGATATGCTACTAGAATACAACATTCAACAAATAAATCACCTGCCAACAAGAAAGGAAATACTTTAGACCTAGTATTTGTGAACGAGATGAATTTATGTTAAAGAAATAATAGTTTATAATGCGAGTATTTCAGACCATAATGTCCATAGAATTAACAGTTCATTCCAAATTAGCAAGTGAAAAAAAAAACTAGGAGATAAGCAAGAAATGAAAAAGTGGGAAGGATATGGAAAATACAACTTCTACAGTAAAAATATAAAATGGTCAGAAATTAATGAAGAATTAAACAAAGATTGGGATAACATTTTTCGTAAGTGATGAATAAGGGTAAATACGGAGATATTATATAAAATTATTGGAGAAAAATAGTGGAAAAATATATACCGAAGAAGAAAAGTAAACATCATTCATGCATACCAAGAGACAGAAGGATCTTGTTCCAGAAAATCAGAAAGTGGAAAAAAGGTCTTGCAAAAGAAAAAAAATGCATGGAAAGTTATAGAAATAAAAAGTAAGATAGAAAAATGCAGAACAAAAGATTATACAATCAAAAGAAAATGAAAAACGGGACTTGGAAGAAAAAACCCTATTAAATATCAAGCAAAACCCCAACTATTATACTCATATGCGAAGAAGATGAATAAAAGAAGAATAGAAATAGGCCCTCTGAGAATTGAAGGGAGATTAACGAATGAAAAAAAGGAAATTTGCAACATACTGGCAGAACGATATAAGAGAGAATTCACCCCTAGAATAGATAATGAAGATAATGATATAGAAGTAAGGGATGAAAATAGTGAATATTTAGCTGACATAGATATTAATGAAGCTGATATTGTGCAGGCTATTAATGAAATTAAAAATAAAATGGAGCTGCTGCAGGGCCTGATGGAATTCCTGCTATTTTGTTAAAGAAAGTAGTTCATTCTATCGCAAAGCCACTTGCAATATTATTAAGACAAAGTGTAGATACAGGCAAGATATATGATGAGCACAAATTAGCATATATTACCCCTACATTCAAAAGTGGATCAAGACTAGAGGCAAGTAATTATAGGCCTGTGAGTCTAACATCACATATTATGAAAGTGTATGAAAGGGTAATGAAGAAAAATATTATGAAACATTTAATAAAAATAATTTGTTTAATAAAGGACAACATGGTTTTCACGTACCCGGAAAAAGTACACAAACCCAACTGTTAGTCCACCCGTGAGAACATATTCAAAAATATGAAAAGCGGAAATGAACAGATGTGGTTTATTTAGACTTTGCAAAAGCTTTTGATAAAGTAGACCATAATATATTAGCGAAGAAAATTAGAAAACACAATATCGTGGATAAAGTAGGAAGATGGTTAAAAGAATTTTACACAACAGAAAAACAGATAGTTATTGCAAACGACGAGAAATCGGAATGAAGCCAAGGTAATATCCGGTGTGCCACAAGGTACGGTGTTAGCTGCAATACTGTTTGTTATTATGATTGAAGACATAGACAATAATGTTAAGGATTCGGTAGTGAGTAGTTTCGCCGATGACACAAGAATAAGTAGAGAAAT
>NC_087214.1:36343735-36363350 GCF_015104395.2 Macrobrachium nipponense | reverse complement strand
CCAAGATATGGGACGTGAGTCATTTTTATGTCTCCAGTTTCTTTCCTCATCAACTTCGACTCTGCCCCAAAACGAAGGACAGGAACATCAGAGTTGATGGAGGATGGATGCATGCCATCACGGTTATCGCCTTCGCTGAATCAACGCAGTATTCTTTGAAAGGTATTTTTTCTGAAGCGTCGGTGGCGTCTGACAGGGAGCAGTGTAGCCACTCATGTGTAACAATAAATATTGTTGGAAAAATACAAAACATTGTGCCTACAGAAAGTTATTTTGGTTTGTGTTTGTTAAACTATTAATAATTGTTTTCACAAAAGGAATTACTGTGAACATTCATTAAGTGTGTAACAATAATTATTGTTGAAAGCATGCAAAACAGTGCTGCCTACGGAAAGTTATTTTGGTTTATTTTTGTTAACTGTAATAATTGTTTTCACAAAAGGAATTATTGTAAACAATTAATAAAGTGTATAACATTAAATATTATGACCTTCTACTACCACACTGGATGCGCCGGTTCCGTTCTGTGGCTTCTGGCTCAGTGTGCGCGCTGGACGTCGTTTCTGTTCTGTTCTGAGGCTTCGGTGGCTTCGGCGGCGGTTCCGTTCCGGCTCAGTGTGCGGCAAGCTTTATGGCTTTAGGCTTTTTTGAAAGGCGGGGGGGGGGGGGGGGGGGGGGGGGGGGGGGGAGTTGTGAGATATTACACATCAGTTCTCAGTCATTCCGAACGAGCTTTCCGCGTTGTTTCAACAGAACGGATTTCTTGGGAATTTACACCGCACTGGAATTGTGACTTTATTTATTTATTTATTTATTTATTTATTTATTTATTTATATTTATGTATCATTCATATTATATATATAGTTTTTATTTTATGTTTATATTTTTACATATTTATTTCTATTAATTATATATTTTGAAAATTGGCTACGTCTGATTTCTTCAGCAAGATATATCATCAAGGATTTCAACCTGACTATAAATTTCATAACGTCAGTTGCAGCAAAAATAACTACATTATATAATATCTCTAAAGATCTAAACTTATGATTTTCACTCTCGTAAAGGGGCTGATTTTGTAGCAACTCTGTCTCTCTTTCAAGGTGAATCTCTGAAAGTCACGAAGTAGCTTTATAATCAGTTTGCAAATAGTAATAAGTAAGTTTTGACAGGACTTCGTAGTAGTCCTAGACAGGGCCTTTTCCAAAGCGTCTGAACCAACCCTGAACCACAAAGGCCATATTATGCTTAGGGGAAGAAAATGGGGGAAGAATACACCTTGTTTTTCCTCGTTTTTCTCTTATCCTTCATTTTTATTTTTAGTTTTTTATTTTTCTCTTATTTTTACTTCTCTTGAAGTTTTCATTTTCCTCGAATTTTTTTATTTCTTATTGTTAAATTTCTCTGTTATTTTGTTTTCCGCTCATTTTTCGTTTTTTCTCTTTTATTTTTCTCCACTTTTTCATTTATCTCAGTTATTTAAATTTCTAGTTTTTTACATGAGATTTTATCTTCTTTTATATATTATTTTTCTCTTATTTTCGGTGCCTCATTCGTGTCCAAGAGGACTGACTGATTCGGGAAAAATGGCCGTTTGAGGCCACATGAATTCCGGAGGAATATTTATATTTGTCTGTCTGTCTGTCGTTGGTATCAGCGATGAGCGATGCTCTTTTGTTCCCTTTTTCGGATACGCCGAAGTGGGGGAAATAATAGTGACCGAGGATTGAAAGGGGAGGGAAGAGGGAGGGATTGTGATGTTATTGTCATTCTTTTGTAAGGGTGTGTGTGCGAGAGAGACAGAGAAAGAGAGGAGCTTGTTTACATGATCCCAGTTCTAAATTTCGTTTTGGTAAATCCTCCCCTTTTTCTCATCCTGTAGGACCCAAATAATAATAAGACGCATTGAACATCTTCCTACCTTTCACTCCTTGTCATATATATATATATATATATATATATATATATATATATATATATATATATATATATATATTATATATATATACACACACACACACACACACACACACACACATATATATATATATATATATATATATATATATATATATATATATATATATATATATATATATTATGAAACAACGCCAAGAGATGTTTCCCTCTCCATTTTGAATATTTTGAAAAGGTCAGATGTCCTAAATGCTTATGGTTTTGGTTGATTTAATATCGGGTATTTCATTTTTTGACATTTCGTTTCCGTGTTTAGTTATAGTTTTTTTTATATTGTTCTCAAGAAGAAAGATGCCTCAGTATCCATGGTTTAGGATCCTTGAAAATTGAGTGTTTTAATTTCTTGGAAATCCAGCATAATAGTAAGTGGGTCATACTTCCCTCCTCAGTAGTAATTTAATTTGTATTATTTTCATTTTATCCTGCAAGACATATGGAGGCTATTTACAAAATTTTACTTGAATGGGAGAGATTTATCAGTGGTTCCTTTAAAATTGTTGTATAATTTTTCGAAAATACCAATTTACAGTAACTGGGTTGTTTCCACGTTCATTTATAATTTTATCCTATTTTCCCCCCTTCAAAGACATACTTAGGCTGTTTACAAGACACTGCTTGAATGAGAGATAATTTCAAAGTGTCTGTTCTGAAGGAGTTTGTCCTTTGTATTTATAATTTTCTTTTTAATCAATACGAAACATTATGCCACACTTCAGTGTAAGAAGATAAAATGACTCATTTTATGATCTCATTTTATTTTCATTGCTTTTCAGTTTTTATGAAAATGATTCGACTCTATGAACACAAATTATGATTCAGACACTTCACTTTGGTGGGTGTTAGAAAATATAACGAATATTTGTATTATCCATTTTTATTTCATTGCATTTCAGTAATTTTCCAAATATTTTCGCTCTTATGTACAGACGATAAGTCTGAAGTCACTTTATTGGCTGTGAGAATATGTATCGATTTGTTATGATCTGTTTGTATCCTCATTGTTTTTCAATTTTTCCAGAATTTTTTCGATTTTATAAATGATAAATTTGAGGCCAGTCTCCGAAACACTTTGATCATAAACATCTATTTTCTTCACTGCCAAAGGTCTCAGTGTGAAGGGAAAAAACAACAAAGACTTATAATGGAAAATGTGATGGGTTTTGTAGCTGAAGGCAGAAGGAGAAAGGCCTTTGCTTTTTTTCTCTCTCTCTTTCTTTTATCTGATGTGACGCGATCAATGGTGTTTTGTGAGAAAGAGAGTATACGTTACATGTATGTATATGTATATACATATAATATATATATATATATATATATATATATATATATATATAATACTGAATTTTTATCACATCACCGGGATTTATCTACATACATTAACCTACAAATGTCTTTTAATAAATAAATCGCTCTATTGTAAAACGTCACTGAAGTTCTGATTTCTCCTCTGTGCGCTGGTTCGAATCCACGAGAGGACGAAATTATTAGCAACTGTCCCTGAAGACAGCGTCTAGGGATCATGTTATGTGAGGGGAGGACCATTAAATAGTGTCCTTAGCAGTGGGGTAGTGCCGTTAATTCACCTAATGAGGTGCACTGTAGGCATTACTTAAGGTTCTTAGCAAAGTCCCTTCGGCCCCTATCTGCAAACGTTTTCATTCCATTTACTGTACCTCTATTCATATTCTCTTTCTTCCGCGTGACTTTCCTCAACACTTTTCCATCAATTGTTTCATAGTGCTTCAACTGCAAAAGGTTTTCCTCCTGTTACGCCTTTCAAACCTTTTTATTCTCACTTTCCCTTTCAGCGTTGAATGACCTCATTGGTCCCAGTGCTTGGCTTTTGGCCTAAATTTCTTTTTTCTATCCTTTTCTATTCTATGAAATAGTGTCATCCCTACACAATGATTCATGAAGAGCAGAAAGCAGGAGAGAGTTTCCTCTGCATAGCGAAACCCGGAGCTCATTCCAGAAAGAAGCTCCTTCGCTCTTTCCTTCTGGACCGAAGAAGAGGACTTTCTCCTTCTTCTGACAATCTGCAGAATAAGCCCACCAAGCAGGATTATACCGATATCTCTTGATTGGAGCGGACTTATTGAGAGAGAGAGAGAGAGAGAGAGAGAGAGAGAGAGAGAGAGAGAGGGGGGGGGGGCGGTATTATAATTGCCAAGTAACTACGAGAAGAAGAATGAGAACTACTATCTTCATTCATCTACCATACTACCTAGAAACAGGTAGACAGATGAATTGTAAATATTGTCAAAAGTTCTATGAGAGAGAGAGAGAGAGAGAGAGAGAGAGAGAGAGAGAGAGAGAGAGAGAGAGAGAGAGATGTATATTCATTTAATACTCATTTGCATATTTTCCAATGGCATAAATATCTGGGGAAATGCTGTGTTTATAATC
The DNA here is from genome assembly GCF_015104395.2 of Macrobrachium nipponense. Classification (NCBI taxonomy): domain Eukaryota; kingdom Metazoa; phylum Arthropoda; class Malacostraca; order Decapoda; family Palaemonidae; genus Macrobrachium; species Macrobrachium nipponense. The sequence goes on along the minus strand of NC_087214.1, from coordinate 36,358,966 downwards.
CCATAGAACTTGAGTTTCACATTTTATGTTCCCGAGGCAGCAAATATTCAGATAAGATAACATTCAAATTCTTTTTTAATCCAGTGGTGAATATGACGACGTACAGAAATAACTGATTCTTGTTTATTCTTATATGAATGAGAATCGGTGATTTTAATTTATCCTCGTGTAAATAAGAATCTCTAGTCTCATATAAATGAGAAAATATCTTTTTCTTTTTTGTGTAAATCAGCGGTAAAAAAATCTTTATTAAGCAAGTTGTGAACATTTATATTGGGCTGGTTTTGTGACGCTGATACAGTTTATAAATATAAGCATTTTATTTATTCATTTATTTATTTATTTATTTATTTATTTATTTATTTATTTATTTATTTATTTATTTATTTATTTTATTTATTTATTTATTTATTTATTCGTCAGAACAGCTCACTTTTTTCCACCATTTTGTGCGGACGCGAGCAAATTGTATCTGGATCGGTTTCTTGGCTGTAAAACCATGATATGTATTAAATAGTTTTTTTTTTTTTTTAATCTGGTTTATTAATAAACGGTCGGAATGTGTGCAGCATAAATTGGGTGCTCAAAATGTTCATTTTCTCCGCTTTCCAATTTCGGAGACACGAAGAACCCACCCTATAATGCAGGCTTCACAAGAATACGGGAAGAGAAAAGTCCCCTCTCTCCCTCTCCTCTCTTCCTCACTCTCTCTCTCCCTCTCCCTCTCTCTCTCTTCTCTCCCTCTCTCCTTCTCTCTCCTTCCTCTCTCGAGAAATATTTTGTGATAGGGCAACAAAAATTCAGCGAGTGAGACAAAATGATTGTCATGTCAGAAAACGCAGCAGTTTAATCATCTTTTGTCTTCTCCTCTACCACCCGTACAGCTTTGAAAATTTCAAAGGCAAATATGTAATATACTATAATTATATATAATTATATATAATATATATATAATATATATATATGATAATATAATATAATATTATATATATATATTATTATATGAAATTAATAACACAAAACAGGTACTAACGTAACTAGAATTCAGAATATAAAAACCTTAATAGGCATTCGTAATCGTAAACACTTACAGGCTAGTGTACGCGCATGCGCGCACGCACCAGGAACGGAATGGAATGGCACATTGAGTTTAAGCCAAAGGCCAAGCACTGGGACCTTTGAAGTCATTCAGCGCTGGAAAGGAAACTGAGAGTAGGTAGGTTTGAAAGGTATAACAGGAGGCAAACCTCAAAGCAGTTGCACTGATGAATAATCGTTAGTAGAGGATGGATAGCAACATGGAAGAAATAAACAGTAAAAGGATTGAAAGGGGTTGCAGCTAGGGGCCGAAGGGACGCTCCAAAGAGGCTATACTAATGCCTACAGTGCATCGCATGAGTACACTGACGGCAGGTACCGCCCCTAAGGCGGTGATAAATGCAACCATTCCCAGTTTGCCTTCGATTGGTGTACACAAAGATAGAGGTAGATAAAGTAATTTTAACTCTCAGAAGAAGAATTAAAATATGAAGGAGAAAGGAAAGTTTTAGGCTTGTGTTTCATAACATTATTATTGCAGTCTTCCTTCCATCCATTTTATTTACTTACTTATTTATTTGTGTCAACCCGAATGGAAAGGGAGAACTTTCTGTTCCCGGGTTTTCATTTTATTTTAGCTTTTCACCTTTTTGTTAGCTAAGTAAAATAGCGCCTGAACTACTGGAGTAAAATTTGACTGGATGTTTTTGTGTACAGTTTGATGTACATAACAGTTGGTCGGGAGTTTTAGGTTTCAAGATATATTTTTATATAAAATTATAATATTATACATTTATAATTATAATTATACATAATATAATTATAATTATAATAATATAAATAATATAATTTCTACGATATAATATTTTACAGATAATATATTAGTATATATATATATATATATATATATATATATATGTGTGTGTGTATATATATAATATATATATATATATATATATATATATATATATATATAATATATATATATATATATATATATATATATTATATATATATATATATATATATTTTATATATATATATATATATATATATATATATATATATATAGTATATATATATATATATATATATGAAATAAAAGTGTTAGGAAGACGAGAAATAGAAGCTCATTGTTTACACTGAAAAATCCTTGTATCTGGTAAATTCACGCTAATAATAAATGACAATAGTCGAGGTAGAATGTCAACCCCCGCCCCTACTAGACACGGTACGTACCGTCCAGCGACGTTACATACCGTCCAAAAATTGAGACTGAAGTACAATGGTTAAATTGACACTACTGGGCGAAAGGGGCCAGTGGTGTCAGTTTAACAAAATCTATTCAAATTGAAGTCTTCCAATTGATGGAGCCAAGAGGAACATTGGAATTACAAAGCGGCTTCTACGGATTAAATGCACTTTCTATGTGACACGAAATGAGATTGCCCTGGAAGAGAACAACGAATAATAACACGTACAGACCAAGCGCCTCAGCGGCGTGAACGGTATGGTCTTGACCTGCCACCTCGCTGGCCGCGAGTTCGATTCTCGGGCATTCCATTGAGGTGTTAGAGATGTGTATTTCTGGTGATAGAAGTTCACGCTCGACGTGGTTCGGAAGTCACGTAAAGCCGTTGGTCCCGTTGCTGAATAACCACTGGTTCCATGCAACGTATAAACATAAAAAAAACAAATAGACAATAAAGAGTATTTGTCTTGAGTTAGCAAGTCAGTCCCAAGAGAAGTGAGATTTCCAATGATAGATATTAGAAACTGAAATTAAATGTCTATCGCGTGCAATACTGGTGCCTAATTCGTCCCAATGCTATCAAATGTGAGTTTTTTGATACGGGAAACAGAAGCACAAGATGCGTATCATACAGATTGCTTGCAGGGTGTACTATACTATACGGAACCCTTATTTATAGTGACTGTGTAAATAAACGCGGGAGCAATTTTTTTTATTGCATACAAATGACCCCAACCGTTTTTGAAGACACCTTAAACGAAAGACACTTTTATTATTTATGTATTATTTATTTTTGCCGAGGAATGAAACGACGGTGAAAGATTAAGCAAAATAATATATTTTGTATGTCATTTTCAGAACCTGTGACTTATTTAGAAAAATTTGTTAATAAAGCGAACTTATATATATAATGGCTTCGGGAATTGTCCTAGATGAGGCCGAGTAATGAAAACAGGAATCACCCGTTGATGAATTTGTATAATGTTTGGTCGAAACGGCTCTAGCAGTTCGGAATTATTTTTATGATGATTTTGTCGGTATACAAATTTTAATAAAAGCAGAATTTTTTTTATTTTAATGTAAGTGATCACGATATATTACGTGTGTGCTTCTATCACTTAGCAGATTTTAAAAATACATTTCAAATGTTCTGTAGAGCAGGGTTTAAAAGAGGATATATATAAGTGGTGTGACGTTCACCCTGAGAAGTGTGAAACTACACATTTTTCACACTTTCTTAAAATAATGGAAACTGCAACATTTTCAGAATAAGTTCCAAACTAATATAGGGTCTTTTGGTGTATGAAGTAAAACCTTTGGAGAGAATTTCTCATCAAAACCAAGAGATTGTCACGATGAATGAAGAGACAGTATTTGCAGAAAAGTTCGGCAGATGTATTGATAAAGGTGAACCATATCGGGGTGTGAAGACCACCTGTGGTATTTATTTATTAACAAAGATTTCTTCTTTGTTTCAGGTAAGAATCATCCGGTTTTCCTCACCATCACAGGAGGAGGTAGGATAACATAACTCTGTTGCTTCCATATTGATTGCTTGAAGTATCCTGCAGGGGGTGTTGGTACCGTCAGTGCGCCTCACACGGGGCACCATAGGCATTACTTCAGGTTCTTTGCAGCGTCCCCTCGGCCCCTAGCTGCAACCCTTTTCATTCCTTTTACTGTACATCCTTTCATATTCGCTTTCTTCCATCTGACTTTCCTCAACCCTCTCCTGACAAGACATTTAAATTTTTTATACTTTTTAGGCTGTTTGTTCTTTCCTGAGTCTTTCCAGCCTTTTTTTTAGGCTCTCTTAGAATTTTTAAAGCCTTTTTTTAGGCTTTGGTGCCGTGTTGGTTTTTGAAAGGAAGTCAATCCTCTTCTCTCTCTCTCTCTCTCTCTCTCAGTGCAAAAGACACAAATGGTTATCTACTCATGAAGCCGAACCCCATTCAAGGGCCACTAACACCTCCACTGGGGAGCGTAGGGAGCTTTTATTGGGGCCGACTGGGTTTCGAATTGTGACGTATTCATAGCTTATGCAAATTCACAAGGAAAGGATGTCTTCAGGGGGAGTCTTTAGTCTCATGTTTCCTCCGCCGTCTCTCGCCCGAGTTTAAAGATGAGGCTGATTCCAAAGGAGGAGGGGGAGGAGGATGTGTTGGTGGCGGTGGTTCGGAACAAACTCCCAAGAATGTTTTAACAATGGCAAACAGTTTCCCTTCCCAAGAAGTTTTACAATGCCAAACAGTCCTTGACTTGTTTCTATGTCCCGGGAGGGCGGAGGGATACACAGACGAATATTTGGCCTAGCATAGGCCTAACGGAAATTGGGAAAAAGAGAGTGATAGAAGAATGGAAAGTGGGAAGGTAGTGCATATGGACCTAAAGGAAATGGGAAGAGAGATTGATAAAGGAATGGAAGGTAGGAGTTATTTAGTAGAAAGTTGAATAATGGAGAAAGGAAGTTAAGCCGTGTAATTTGGAGTCTAGGTTTTCAAATACCCTTTTTTTTCCAAATATGAGAAGTAATATATATTCATTAATATTCCGCACTGTCATCACGTAGGGAGTGAGTGAATGTTCAGATTGTATTCATGGAGGAGTGAATATTCTGTGAGTATCCGACTGAATATTCACCCGTTCACAATTTGTGGTTCGTTAAACTTGCATGGAACAAACAATTCCCTTATTAAAGTATATAAGTTCGAATTATTGGATATAATTCTGTCGCCTGTTATTTAAATTCACCAAATATAAAACTCATTACGGTTTTAGGCTGTGGTTTTATATATATAAGGTTTTTTTATTAATTGTAATCTTACAATTGTTTTTAATTGAAGGAAATCTCCGTTTACCATTTATAAAAACGGGCTTATGATTTAATTAGCTGATATTTTGTATGTGAAAATATTTGTTTCTTTTGTCATTTTATAAATTCATATTTAATGGTATCTGGTGAGCGTCGCCCTTTGTTAAGGGTTGCAGTCATATGAAGGGAGATGCTATATAAGTACCTCATCGAGGTAAAGTAAGGTATATACTATGTAAGAAGTCTAGGTAACCTCAGAGAAGTATTTTCTATAAGGATTTTGTAGTATCGAAAGATATAATTACCTCATCGAGGTAAAATGATAATTTTAGCACTCGAGGTAACTCTAGAGAGGTATTTTCTACGTGTTTGGATTGTGCTGAATTGCGGTCACTTGAAGTAAGAAAATACGTACCTCGTCGAGGTAAGTGAGGAATGCATGTAAGCACTCGAGGAAACCTCGGAGAGGTCATTTCTGAATAGAGTCTGTCACTATTTTGTCACTGTCTGTCAAGGTCACTGATGTCAGACCATTTCATTCAAATATTCAACCTTTGCTCTAAAGACTGAGTGAGTCTTGTGCTTGCACGGGCTCTTGCTTCCAAAAGACGCTCCTGAATATAGTTTAGGGGACTGTGATTAGATGAAAGGAGTGTCATTACTGGACACATGTGCTACACTAAGTTAGTTAAAATTTTAACCCTTCAATCCTAAATTGAGTTTGTATAGTGTTAGCACGGGCTCTTGCTGATAAAGCAGACCTTTGGCTTAAATTCCAGTCCAAGATGATTGACATACGAAAGCTAGAATATGCCACCCACATCCTGAAGACGTCAGCTCGAGAGAGAAGAATCAGTGGAGAGGCGAAGGCCAGTTCTCATCTCCTTCACTTCAAGTAGGAGCACATTCCAAGTATCTGAGTATCAGAATGATGAATTTGATAAGCCAGAGTCAATAGCAACGGGAATTATGTGACGTAAGGGACGACATTTCACATGAGGAGGGCTTAAGGTAGTTTTTTATTTTCACCAGGGGCAATTTCCCACACAGTCAGTCTTCAGTGATTGAGTGATTTGTCAGCCTTTGGTTATAGTTGTAGGAAGACGAGTAATCGTTTAAGTATTTTCAGTGGACAGGTGAACTGAATAAGTCGAAAGGATCTTTGTCCACCAGAAGCGCAATTTTTCCTCACACGATCGAAAGGGATTTGTATGAGTGAATAAATAATTTATGTAACCTTTTTAATTTCAATACAGGGACACTAACATTGAACAACCTTCCAATTTGGGAAGCCGGAGGCACTATCAACATCATTTACACTTTTTCGTTTTTTGGGATTAACGAGATTTCCCTGTGGTATTTTCCTGCAAAGTCCTGTTGCTTTTGAATTTGGTCTTAGTACTTACTAGTCAAGTTTATCAACGGATGAGCTACATTACTGAAATTCTTGCAAAATTTGCGGTAATATGAGGTCATTCCAATGAATCTCATTACTTAATTTAATTTAGCTTCTATGTTAGTGGTTTTAGGCAAGATTTCCCCGCTTCCAATAACATGTCCCAAGTACTTTACACGAGCTTTAGCAAAGTTTGATTTAGCAAGATTTATTGTCAAACCCAACCTTTTAAATCTATCAAGAAGTGCTTTAAGCTTACCAAGATGTCATCCAGGTAACCGTAAACCCCATCCAGATCTCTCATGACATCATTTACCATTCTCTGAATGACATCATTTACCATTCTCTGAAATGTGGCAGGTGCGTTGCACAGACCAAAAGGAAGTCTTTCATATTGGAACAACCCAAAGGGAGTAATAAAGGCGGACATCTCCTTCGCTCTCCCTGACAATGGGACTTGATAATAACCCTTCAGCATATCGACTTGGGTTAGATATTTCGTCTTACCAATGGAGTCCAGTATATCATCAATACGTGGCAGGGGATACCTGTCTTTTATGGTTACCGAATTTAATTTTCTATAGTCTGTACATAACCTGACCTTACCATTAGACTTGGGCACTAGTAAGCAAGGAGAAGCCCAAGGAGACTTGCTAGGCACAGCAAGTTTATGCATATATATATAATATATATATATATATATATATATAATATTATAATATATATATATATATATATATATATATATATATATATTACATACATACGTACATACATATTTATTGTAAGGGAAATATTATTCTCTTCAGAAAGTATTACTCATCTGTTCGTCTTTTTCTCTCATTCCCTCTTTCGTTCTTGGCTTCACAAAGTGGCTCTCTCTCTCTCTCTCTCTCTCTCTCTCTCTCTCTCTCTCTCTCTCTCTCTCTCTCAGCACACCACTTGAAAGAGAAACATAAAATGTAATTCTCTCATTCACTCCCTCATTCGTATATAAAAACAGAATGTTTAAAAACAGACGAACGGGAGCAAGAGAACAAAAGAACAAAAGAAAGACAGTTACTATGGAAGAAGCAAAAGGAAGGAAACAAAAGAAGTCTTAACACTTTCACTCTCAATGTTGCCTTTAGGTGCTTTCTAAAAGAAAAGTGTGCTGGCGCTTTTGTTCGTGATTAAAAGGCTTTTTGTCTCATAGAGGAAAAGGGCGTATTTTGACACTTCAAAATTATTATTATTATTATTATTATTATTATTATTATTATTATTATTATTATTATTATTATTGTTATTATTATTATTATTCAGAAGATGAACCCTATTCATATTTTTTCTTTATTTAAAAATATAAATAAAATTAAATTTGTTTCCTTTTGCTATTTTGTCTGATATATTTATTAGGCAATGAGAAAATATCTCCTTTTACTAATTGGTCGTGTTTTTTCTTTATTAAAAACTTCGAAGTTTTCACTATAAATATCCCAAAGCACATTATCTTTAGTATTATTATTACTTCGATAAAGTGAGTTAATATCCCTCGTTTGGATATAATATCTACTTTTAATTTTTTTTATTTTAGTGAAATTCCCACCCTTTCAAAATACTCCTCCATCTTTTTACCTTCCATATTTCATTCAGAATTGAACTTCAATAACGAATAAAGATTCTCGAATCTATTTTTTTCTCTTTTGAGATGATTGACAGCAAACTTCATCAACTTCCTTGCAAGTTGAAATACTGACTTCGGACTTTGGTGGAGGCGAAATTTGGGAAAGAATTGGCCCTCAATTGAACTTCGTCTCTCTCTCTCTCTCTCTCTCTCTCTCTCTCTCTCTCTCTCTCTCTCTCTCTCTCTCTCTGCAATACTGCGATTTGTTGAAAATGTTTTGAGAAATTTCTTCTTCCGTTATTCATAATTTTTTCTCCGCACTTTCCTGATAAATGTCCCACTACAGATCCCTCAACACTACCTCTCTCCCATCCCACAACCTCGGGACGGTCTTTCTAACCCCACCACATTTCCATTACACTACACATTTGACACCAGATACTCTACGCCTGATTAATATATTTTTGCCACTACTTTTTCTCTTACGTCTTTACCCATCTCTCTTCTCACCCAGTTTAATAATAATAATAATAATAATAATAATAATAATAATAATAATAATAATAATAATAATAATAGAATCAACCATCTGATGTTCATGGACGACATCAAGCTGTATGGTAAGAGCACCAAGGAAATAGATACCCTGATCCAGACTGTAAGGATTGTATCTGGGGACATCAGGATGGAGTTTGGAATAGAAAAATGCGCCTTAGTCAACATACAAAAAGGCAAAGTAATAAGAACTGAAGGGATAAAGCTACCAGATGGGAGCAACATCAAACACATAGATAAGACAGGATACAAATACCTTGGAATAATGGAAGGAGGGGATATAAAACACCAAGAGATGAAGGACACGATCAGGAAAGAATATATGCAGAGACTCAAGGCGATACTCAAGTCAAAATTCAACGCCGGAAATATGATAAAAGCCATAAACACATGGGCAGTGCCAGTAATCAGATACAGCGCAGGAATAGTGGAATGGACGAAGGCAGAACTCCGCAGCATAGATCAGAAAACCAGGAAACATATGACAATACACAAAGCACTACACCCAAGAGCAAATACGGACAGACTATACATAACACGAAAGGAAGGAGGGAGAGGACTGCTAAGTATAGAGGACTGCGTCAACACCGAGAAAAGAGCACTGGGGCAATATCTGAAAACCAGTGAAGACGAGTGGCTAAAGAGTGCATGGGAAGAAGGACTAATAAAAGTAGACGAAGACCCAGAAATATACAGAGACAGGAGAATGACAGACAGAACAGAGGACTGGCACAACAAACCAATGCACGGACAATACATGAGACAGACTAAAGAACTAGCCAGCGATGACACCTGGCAATGGCTACAGAGGGGAGAGCTAAAGAAGGAAACTGAAGGAATGATAACAGCGGCACAAGATCAGGCCCTAAGAACCAGATATGTTCAAAGAACGATAGATGGAAATAACATCTCTCCCATATGTAGGAAGTGTAATACGAAAAATGAAACCATAAACCACATAGCAAGCGAATGCCCGGCACTTGCACAGAACCAGTACAAAAAGAGGCATGATTCTGTGGCAAAAGCCCTCCACTGGAGCCTGTGCAAGAAACATCAGCTACCTTGCAGTAATAAGTGGTACGAGCACCAACCTGAGGGAGTGATAGAAAACGATCACGCAAAGATCCTATGGGACTATGGTATCAGGACGGATAGGGTGATACGTGCAAACAGACCAGACGTGACGTTGATTGACAAAGTCAAGAAGAAAGTATCACTCATTGATGTCGCAATACCATAGGACACCCAGAGTTGAAGAGAAAAGAGAGGGAAAAAATTGGATAAGTATCAAGATCTGAAAATAGAATAAAGAAGGATATGGGATATGCCAGTGGAAATCGTACCCATAATCATAGGAGCACTAGGCACGATCCCAAGATCCCTGAAAAGGAATCTAGAAAAACTAGAGGCTGAAGTAGCTCCGGGCCTCATGCAAAAGAGTGTGATCCTAGAAACGGCACACATAGTAAGAAAAGTGATGGACTCCTAAGGAGGCAGGATGCAACCCGGAACCCCACACTATAAATACCACCCAGTCGAATTGGAGGACTGTGATAGAGCAAAAAAAAAAAAAAAAATAATAATAATAATAATAATATGTTTTGTTAAAGATGATGGCAGCATCAGTGGAATTGATTTTATATATGGCCTTTTTAATTCTTCTAATATTCTCTTCTCATCAGGGCAGATATTTGCTAATAGCTGGCCGATGTTCATATCTTAGTTAAAGAAATGTTTTCTAAAAATACTAATTTATTGATATGATAACAAAAGTGGTTAACAAATCTTAGTCTAAGGGCGTAACGGAGTTCCAACGTTTCCAACCGTATCATCGGTTCATTTTCAAGGAAAGGTGAGCGTGAACTGATTGGAATGGGTTGTTTTTGTTGTTGGAGATTAAGCCAGCCTTGTGCTAGCACGGGCTCTTGCTCCTAGAGCAGCCCGTAACTGGAATATCTGTAAAGATACAAAAACAGTGCTTTGGCGGTTAGTTGTAGAAAGGAGATAGGGTGACAGGCAGGATTGCAACCCCTTTTAACCTTACGGTACCCATCAGTAGGAGAGAAAGTTTTATAGCAGTGAGACTCAGCCTAGCTAGAGAGTGCTGAGTAGAAAGAAGGAAGCGAGTTTCAGTTTGAGGGATAGCAGGTATTTTCCAGTTTCGGATTGTAAGCAATGGATAAATACTTCGTAATTTTTACCATATTAGGATTACCTGCTGCACTCATACCGTAATATATTCGTTTTGCTTTAGAGATAGCTCTTTCTACAATGTGGGTGGGATATTTCAGACCCTTAAAAACATTGAAGATATGCTGAAGCTCAAGTTCTAATAGTTTTTGCGCTGTCGTAATGCTTCCTCCATTGTTTGACTATCAGTAGGACTAAAAAGGGATACGGAGTAGTATCCGAAAGGCTCTCCTTGTAATTTTTAGCATTGTACAATAATATATTTTAATACTACTGTGGCTTTTGATTATTATTATTATTATTATTATTATTATTATTATTATTATTATTATTATTATTATTATTATTATTATTATTTCAGTATTCGCGTGAACGTCGTACGCTTTGAAACGTCACCTCGAGTACCTCGTAATACTTGCACCTTTACAAAACCTCACCGTCTGCCACAATTCTTTATTTTCTTTTATCTCTATCTCTTTTTGTTGGAGGCGGGGACGTTGTGGTTACACTTATACAATATCTTTTTGTTTTGATTTATGCTATAGTTTCTTAAGAACTACCTATATTTTCTGGGGTAAGTCTCAGTCATAAGATTTTTTTTTCTTTTTTGTGGTTCAGCTCGTCATAATTCTATATATATAAAAAAATTGTGTTTCTTACACTTTCTCGCACTAGGTTCTGTACATGTAAGTACTAGGCTCTAAAGAGAGCTGCTTGGACGGCTTGTGGATGTCCATTTATACTTTTCCCAGCTCTGGATTTTCAGCTTGATCACTTCTATTTGATTTCTTGACTCGGAGTTTTGAATTGGCCTGTATGAACACATGGTTTAAAAATTTAAAGTAGGTATTTGATAAGTTATGAAAGTGGAGGAGTGCAGAGCCAAATAGATTACATCCATATCCTCATAGGTGTCCCATCCTTTCCTTTATATCCTTACCTATATAACCTCCTTTATTGCTTTTAATTAATAATAAACCTCAGTCCTTATCCAGCTGAGTAATTACCTTCCCCCTCGAAAGCAATCCCTTCCTTACCAAGGGTCACAGGGAGATGCATATTTGTTCCTTATGAAGTGACTCTTCTTGATTAAGAAGGAATTCAGTGTGAAAATGAAAAGGGTGACTTTTTATTTAAAAAACAAAGGTTTTTCTTCTACTCTTCACTTTCTTATCCACTTTCATACTTCAGCCAGGAATGACTTATTCCGAGAGAGCGTAGCATAGGATAATGCAAGAAAGTAGTTTTTTGTGGCAATTAAAATCTCATTAGTGATCGGATATTAAAAAGTAATAATTCATCCTCTGAAAGAGAGAGAGAGAGAGAGAGAGAAGAGAGAGAGAGAGAGAGTCTCTCTCTCTCTCTCTCCACATGATAAATCTTTCCTTCCTTTTCCTCAAGCCCTCACTTTCTCTCCTTTAGTGAAACCTTGATTTCCTTTCACAGTTTAAACATAACCCCCTCCCCCTCCCCCACCCTACCTTTACCTTCTTTAATATTTTAGTAGAAGCTTGACTAAAGTTGTTCTTTCCCCAATAAATTCCTGATAAAAGGTTTATTTTGTTCATAAATTCTGGGATTTATTGGGGATTTTCAAATCCCGGTTCGTCGTTAATCTCCAATGAGTGGAAGTTCTCACCACGACACCTCCTCCTTCCCTTCTCTTAGAAAGGAACGACTTGTGATTACTATGACCTTCCCTCTTCAGTTTTCTGCCTCCATTTTGGCACCAGGTGACACCAGACCCTTTGCTCCCCTTTCTCTGTAGAGTCGACATCCACTTTGATTATGTTGATCGCCTGATGAGAGCGAGAACCTTTTCCATGGTCTAGGCTTATATCTTTTCTTTAAAGGTACCTTCAACTTTCAAGGTTGGTCGTCTTAATAAGGTATGTGAGTCTTGCACTTTGATCGTTTTTATAGTTTTTACCATTTTTTATTGAATCTGGTCTCGTTGTGACCCACTAACCCATTGCTTCAGATTCATAAGGTTCTTTGCCCGTTCCTGCTTTTTTGTGTTTGGCATGAGGGCATGAGGTGGAATGTGTGTGTGAAATTCTATCTGTACTGGATTAGTGAGAGCATACTATTTCTCTCTCTCTCTCTCAGGTATTCGAAAATATCCCCTTGCTTTGAAATCGTATTCTTGAGGCAAACTCAACTAAAGTACTGTTCTCTTTGTGGCCCTAAATCTGCAGATACCAATTTTCAGAGAGATCATGAACTTAAATAATTAGGAAAAAAAATATTTTTCTTGGATATTTTCTCTTTCGTGTATTTAAATCCATTCCACGTTTTTGATATATCGTGGGCTTTCTGACTTTTTATTTCTGTTTTATAAATCTTTAGAAGCTAGAAAACACGAAAGATCATCATCACAAATTAAATGTTATGTTATGCAGACTCATAAATGCATAAAAGTCCTGAACACAAGGCACGAAGAGCATATTGAAAAATGTAATTAAAACTGACCCCCCGATCAAGACGCTCTCCTCCACTAATTTTGTAAGTAAGAGTAAGTTTTCAGTCCAATACCTGGTGTGAACTATCATAACATATCCTTTGACAAAGAGAGAGGAGAGAGAGAGAGAGAGAGAGAGAGAGAGAGAGACTTTGTTATCAGGGGGCGTTTGTTTCATCAAGTGTTTCCCGTAACCAAACGAAACACGATAAAGGAGCGCGATGAAACACAACCTTTGCTCGGTGATATTAAAGTGAAGATCTATATTAAAACTGTGCATGAAACTGCTGCAACAATAGTTCTGAAATAAAATTTTGGGCATAATTTGTGGTCTCCCAAACACTCGGTGCAAAGCTGCATCCGTTTTCAGAATAAACTGAAATAGAAATAGAACGTAATTCGGGCAATTATTCCTGTCCGACATGAAAGAGTCAGGTGCCAGTTCAGGTGTAAATGACAAGTGTTGCCAACAACCCCCCCTCCCCTCTCCTCTCCTCCCTCCCGGAATCATGATGACAAAGGTTTTGATGTTCCAGGAACATACTTGCAGACACTGCAGTTTGCCAATTATTGTCAGCTACTAGAAACTAGGTCAGGTCACAAGATTTCCCAATTGTCTTCTTTTGACCATCCCAGGTCACTAAGGTACCAGCTAACGGAAGTCACACTGGGCCAAAATAGGTCCTGCCTGAGAGGCACCACAGTATTTCCCCAAAACTCTTGAACCAACGTTGCCTTTTGCCCCTGACCTCTGGGGAGCCTTCCAGTAGTAGCAGCTGAATTATTCTGGGTCATGCCTCAAAAGAATGCATCAGGATCGGCGCCGAATTCCCCAGGTAGTGGGGAAAGTGCCTTAGGTGGGTGGGGAAATTCCCCTGGTGGTGAGGAAAGTACCTTAAGTGGGTGGGGAAATTTCCCAGATGGTGGGGAAAGTACCTTAGGTGGGTGGGGAAATTCCACAGGTGGTGAGGAGACTTCCCAAGGCGGTGGGGAAAATCTCTAGTTGCTGGTAAAGTTCCGTAGGTGGTGTGAAAACTCCCAAGGTGGGTAAAATAACTTGAGTATGAAACATTGTATCACAGATTAACGGGACACGAGCAAAGAAAGGCATTCTAGTTAAACGTTTAATACGTGAACATTTCCCGTCCATAAAAGGTCAATTAATCTTCAGAAACCCATTAACTATTAGGTCTTATCTAGATATAAAGAAAGGCTGAGCCCTCTTTTGACTTCCAGTGCGGTCTGTTTATTTGCGTGTCCCAAATATAGTTTGGGCAATTATGTCGGGGCCTCACGTAGGCCTCTTGAAGTCCGCATTGATTGCCACCGGGGCGGGGAGGGGGTGGGGGGTTGGGTTGGGGGTTATGGAACAAGTGTCCGGTTGTCTTCACCAGAATTCTCGAACATTCGGGAACATTCAAAGAAATTTAAATTTGATATAGAAATACAAACACTTTAAAATCATGACAGGGGTTTCTTCCCCTCAACAGTTTGCCGTTCTCGAATCGCTATTCATAAAAACTATAGTTCCAAAATTAAACAGCAAAATTACCGCTACCCAACTTTACCTCGTGACATAACCATACTTAATTGGGACCTTTCCTTCATTTTTCCGGTCACTTGTCTTCTTCCCTTCACTTGTAATGGTGATTGTCTTAGCAACAATCGTCAGAATGCAACGTTTGTCTATCATTTACATTAATTTGTTTCATAGTTGAGTTTTCATCTCTCTCTCTCTCTCTCTCTCTCTCTCTCTCTCTCTCTCTCTCTCTCTTTCTTAATAGCCTTCAGTTACTTACAGTCCAAAAGGTACTATTGGTTTTATCCCCTATTTGAAATTAACCCAATTATCGGTCCAGTAATGACATTAGGGAGAGTCACGGTGGGAGAGTAAAAGACCTTGATTGAGGTTTCTGTGGCT
>NC_087214.1:36313483-36343235 GCF_015104395.2 Macrobrachium nipponense | reverse complement strand
CAGAATTGCTTTCCAGCCAAGATCTCTCAGTTCTTTGAGTATGAGCACCAGTAGCCAGGTCAACTTAATGGTGCTGATGGTTAACAGTCTCACGTTCAAATCCTAAATGCTGAAGTTGGCGATAAGCAGGCCACGCGTCGGAGTGGATCACTGAACCAACTTCCATCTCCCTTTGGATTATCAGTAGCAAGAGTTTCAGCATTTTACTTCCCCACATAAAAGTAAATACCTTACATCTCGTCCTTGAATCAACCCAAACACCCATGGCCAATGGACTCTCAGTCCATGATTGCAATTGTTCTCACATTTCTCGCATGACTCCTGAACTCGTAAATATAACGTTCCACTTTTATCTCTGGCAGCAACTGTTAAATAAAATTCTCTGAGTAACATCTTTGAAGGGTTTAGTTTAAGAAACTCAGTTGTTTTCTTCGTAAAGAAATAAAAGTTGCTTTCTTTTTGTCCCAAAAAAAATGGAAGTAGGAGGAACATAAAACAAACTTACTAAGACAGCAATTCTTTAACCCACCTGTTACTAAACATGCTAAAACAGCATCTTTAATTGTTACCAGCAGTTCTATAAACTATCTACTACCAGGCAGATATTATACTTCCTTACAAAATGCTTTTTTTAGGTAGGCCAAATTCTATAACAGATATAATTTTGTAGGGGGGGGGGGGGGGAGGGGGGGGAAAACATATTTTTTCAAAAGGTAGGCCACATACTATAATGGTACCACTTGATGTTTTATTGTTACTTTGCGGATGGAGTCAGACCCCCCCTCCCCCTTCACAATTCTTTACAGGCAGTCCCTGGTTATGGCGATCCAGTTTTACGGCGCTTTGTCTAGTGGGCATAATATTGGCAATTTATGGCTCCATAATGGGCCGAGTTTAGGGTTAATGGCAGTTTTTGCCATTTTGTTTCGGCACACCCCCCGGGATGGAACCCCTGCCATAACCTTGAATAGCTGTATATGTATCATTATCCCTTAACTCTTGCCAAGTTTATGATTTTTTTTTTCTGTCTGTCATGGCAGGCACAAATTATCATGTAGAAAAACTCTGTTTGGATTTTTGAGTGGTAACATTTAAGTACAAATGCTTATTAGCCACAGTGTGTTATATCTTAATGTTTTTTCCCTTACTGGAACTGTGTGTATTTAATTTCAGCATTTTCACATCATTTGGCTTTTATAGCTAAAGAAACAGGATGATTAGCTTTATATGTTGCTTATGGAGCATATTTGTAGTTTTAACTGATTTAAGACTACTGGAATTGAAGGGTAAAACCTCATAAAGAGAAAATATAACATATAATATTAGCATTTTGCTTGTACGTAAATCTCTCAAATTCATTGTTAGTATAAATTGCAATCTTGCATAGTGTATTTTTTTATTGGCTGTAGGTTACCACGAATGTTGGACCATAGGCTATACTGTAATACTATAATTAAAGTGTTGATAAATATACAACAAAATTAAATATATGTATTTAGTTTTATAAATGTTTTTGGATTTTGTATCGCTGCACAATTTAATACACAAATATATATTTCTTTCTCTCTCTCTGTTCCTTCTTGAATCTGGTGATTTTGGGGTTTTCCCTTCTGATAATAGATAGCAATAACCTTAAAACACAACATAGCCTACACTTAAACATTCATGATAAACCTCAGCCAACAGTGATCTACAAAAACTCTAGACTAATCAAGTTGTAATTGAGTAAAGATGACTGTTCCAAACCCTGGTTGAGAGCTCATAGAGTCGGTGGCATTCTTCAGTAGCATTCATGAAGAACTCGATTATGTAGGTGGTTAGAGCTGGTGTCTGGCACCACCAGACCAGCTATATTTCTTTCCAACCTGTCCTTAGAAACCACCTTCTAACCTGTATTATATGCTTAACATGTGATTTAGTGACCCCAATCCCACATCAGACCGAAATCCTCATAGGGGGGTTTACGATATCAGTGCACCTTGCGCTGTGCTTTTTTTTGTTAGGCATTACCCCCCCCCCCCCCCACCCCCCCCCCCCCCAACATTAATAGTTGGAACCCCTATAAAAATACTTAAAATACCCTATTTTGTTAGATAAAACTCTAAGAAAAACCCACTAGGAAATTTTTACACCTGGTTTTCTTAATAGTTTTATCACAAAAACAGCATTTTATGATAAAATTGATAGAAAAAAACCAGGAATTTGTGGAAATTTCTCAGAAAAAATACCCCACGAATAATGGGGGGGATATGCTCCAGAGAGAAATCCGTGAATGCGAGTCTGCCAATCCAAAGAACACGAATATGGGGGCCCACTGTACCTTTGACCCTAACTCTAACCCCTTTCATTCCTCTTACTGAACCTCGGTTCATATTCATTTTCTTCCTTCTTTCTCTCCACCCTCTTCTAACAGCTGTCTCATAGTGCAGCAGCATAAGGTTTTCCTCTTATTACACCTTCTTCCTCTCAATTCCAGTTTCAGTCCAGAAGGACCTCGTAAATCCCGTAGCTTGGCCTTTGGCTTAACTTCTTTGTTCTATTTTACTCTGTTCTCTTTTAGTCATGTTATACTTTCATTGTTTGCATATGAAGAATATGGACTGATCATATTATTCAGATAATCCCACCTTCCTAAGAAGTAAATCTCCTATATAATAGACAAAGGTTAGGTTAGTATCCTTGAAGGAACAAGTCTCAAAAAAATTTTTTTTCAGGTATCTTTTGTGTAAAGGAAAAATGCTGAGTACCCTGATTTGGGGCTGATTCTTCATTCATTATATATACAGTAGTACCTCGAGATACGAAAAGGCTCTACTTACGAAAAACTCTAGATACGAAACGCCAATGCGAAAAATTTTACTGCTCTACACGAAAAGTTTTCAAGATACGAAAGGTTGTTGCTGTAAAAGTCCCGAGATTCGCCCGGGAACACCGAGAACAATTTTAAAACTCCCACGCCGCCAACTGAGTAAACTCGCCCCACCATCCTCCTGCTCTCATTGTTCCTGATGCTAGTCACCCAATAAGGTCCTGCTCTCCTATTTGGTCAGCCTCTACCCTTCTGCTTTAAGTATTTCTATGGTAAAAGGTTGCTGGTAAATTGAAAAAACTTATTCATGCCAATACATTAATAAAAAAAGAACATTAGGTAAAGATGAATAAAGAATAGAAATGAATGGTTATTATACTGTTTGGTAGTTTTCAGTAGTTGAAGAGAGATAATGAAAATTTATGGCTTACTGTGTAAAAGTTGATTGCTTGGCGATCGTTCGATACTCGTAAGTGGCTGGATGTAAACAGAAGTTTGGAAGCTTTTTTTTAGTTTGTTATTATAGTTAATGGTTATTTAATAGTTATTTAAAATGAGTACTGCAATCCATTCAATAAAAAAAATTGTGAATTAGATATCATAAAAATAAAAATAAATCAGACTGTCAAAAATACGCAATTTAATAAATCAGACTGTCAAACAAATACGTAATTTTTAGAATCTTCTTCTTTTTTTATTATTACGTTACGTATACGTATGTTCATTATAGCTGTCAGTAACTCGGTATCTCCATTAGGTAAAGAGAGAATAAAGAATAGAAAATGAATGGTTATTATACTGTTTGGTGGTTTCATTAGTTGAAGAGAGATACTGATGACAATTTATGGCTTCCTGTGCTGCTAGGAAAAAATGATTGCTTGGCGCTCGTTCAATTCTCGTTAAGACGGGTAAGAGCTGAATTTAAACAATCGATTGGAAGGTTTGTTTTTTTGTTTGTTTTGGTGTATTATAGGTAATGATTAATTAATAATTATTTGAAATGAGTACATACGATTATACATTTTTTTATTGGCATATTCTAAGCTTTTAGCTCTTCGGTTTAGATGTCAGAATCATAGACTAGGCCTACAGTAGCAACTGCTAACATAGGCTAGGCATATTTGGCTAAGGGACATATGCCAAAAGTCCTAATATATGCAGTAAAAATGGGGTTGAACATTGCATGCAGTTGAATGATTACTCAAGTAATGTACAGTATTTTTTGCCTTTTTGGGAGTCATATTTCTTCCGTCGTAACCCTAGAACATGTTTTTAGGCCGGGAAATGTAATTTACTGGGGTGTTTTTGGAGGGCTTGGAACGGATTAGCCATTTTTACATGTAAAATGTGTTCAAGATACGAAAAAATCATGATACGAAGGCCGTCTCGGAACGGATTAATTTCGTATCTCGAGGTACCACTGTATATCTAAATTTAGGTTGTCAGATATCATTTCCGTTTACTTGCTGAGAGTAACTAGATTTGTCTGAACAGCAGCACCAATATGCAGTAAATGTTTTGCTTCGCTGTTTGAACGTCTAGTTTCTGCAAGACATGGTTTGCGTGAGACGCTTATCCTTTAGCAATTTGATTACCCATGAATCTTCATGTGTTGAAGACACTTGAGAAAGTTGTCGTGGAAATATTTTGGTGTCTAGCGCAATGGGAGGTGGTTTAACTCTAACTGCAAGTAGGGTTTGTACAAAGAGAATTATGAATTCAGGTCTCCAAATAGTAAATAATATAAATTCTTCATTTTTTCCTTACTTTTTTTTGTGCAGTAAACTGGGCATACATACAAATATACTAACTATATCATTGAAAGGAAATGTTTTGATGTATTTCATAGTGCATAAAAAGTTTATTTTGTTCATGAAACTTACTTGTTCAGATAAGATATATAGCTGTATTTTTCCGAAGTCCGACAGAAATTAAAAAACTTACGACACACGTAGTGGGAGTCAGGTCGGGGGTTAGTACCCATTTCCTCCGCTGGGAGGCGGGTATCAGGAACCATTCCCATTTTCTATTCATAATTTTTCTGTCGCCGGTGTTGTAAACACAGTTTTCAGCACCTCCGTCTTGAATTTAGGAAACTTGGCTACTATAAGTACCCCTTTTTGATTTTTTGGTATCTTGACTTTGGATCGGTGGCTAGGGCACACGTTAATTGTGGATTGATTGATTTTGGCTTGATTTCTCTTTAAATAAGATGTCTGGTTCAGTTCGGCTAGCGCCAGGTTTTTGTACCAAGAAGTGATTGTCGAGGTAGGCTACGAAAGCATCAGTAGACCCTCATACTTTTGTGTAAGAGTTGCAGAGAGCATGATTGTATGTATGAAAGTTCGCTGCAAGAATGTGAGTGTCTTTCTGATTCTGGATGGAGAGCGTATGAGTCCCTATCTGCGTAAGCTTGAACGGGAGGGAGGTTTTTTTTTTTTTTTAAGGAGGTCTTCCTCCCAGGAGCGTTCAGGTAAACGTCAGGAGTTCATGTTTCTCCTACTAACCCTCCTTTAATCACTACTCCTAAACCCCTGTAGTGTTGCCTTCGGGCCCTGGAACAGTGTCTGTGGAGGGTAATACCCTTACACTTATCTTAGAGTCGATTTCGTAATTTAGAATCTAAAGTGCTCGCCTTAGAAGGCAAAAAGTGAAGGTGCAAAGTGCAGTGACAGTGCTCCTTCGTTTGTGGAGGGTGCGTCAAATCGGCCCCATTTCGCCTCTAGGCCTAGACCGCTGCCGGACTCCCAGGTTTCAGGGAGAGGGTATGTCGAAAGCCGCAGGAGGGTTCCTCGGGGAACGCCCACCGATCTTGACGTGCCTTCGCAGTATCTGTTGACGTTACCCAGGACTGCCAAGAGCGTGCACGTCTCCCTGAAAGAGTGTTTTCTCTTCTTCAGAGGGCTTCCTCCCCCGCACAACGGGTGGAGCTCTCATTTCTGTTTTCACGCCCGCTGAAAAGGTAGCGTTGGTGCTCGTAACGCTTCACGTCCCAGGTTTTTGCTCTCGAGCGGCGATCTTCGCCTGAGAGTGTGTCGCAGCCTTCCCGCCACAGAAGAAACGTAAGGAGTCATCGGATGATGACTTTGTTGAGCGCCCCAGTCGCTCTCGAGCGCGTGCTACGGCAGTTTTCTGGGAGAAGGAAGAGGGCGGTCCCCTCGCCCCTCGTCTTCTCACAGGATCAGCCCGTCACCTGACAAGGAATCCTCACCTACTGACAAGATCCTGCGCTCTTTGCAGCAACAACTTGCTGATGCTCTTTCTAAGAAAGGGACGCAACCACGTCCCAGGAGAAAGGATGACCGTCTTCCTCCCGTGAAGAGATCTAGAAGGTCTCCCTCTCCCTCTCCTCGCTCGTCTATCTCTCCACTTTCTTACGCCTGCTAGAGTTCGTGCGACTCCCCAGCGGCTCTCTGGAGGACGTGAAGAGGAATTTGCTCGCTCTGCGCATGAAGCGGTATTACCCACTCGTAAACTTGCGGTGCGAAAGCTCGATACTTGCGTGGAACGCTTCGGTGCAAGTTCAGAATCCTGACGCTCGGTCGGAAGCCAAGCGAACGCCAGTGGCATCTAAGAGTGCACCAGCGGAGCAGAGCGCGCGCCACGCGAGATGTTAAGCGCGCTTCAGTAAATGTCATTCGCACGCCAGTGGACGCCAAGCGTGCGCCAGCGGACGCCAGCAGCGCGCGAGTGGACGCCAATCCCGCGCTAGTAGCAGCCAGGCGTGCGCCAGTGGACGCCAGGTGTGCGCCAGCGGACGCCAGGTGTGCGCCAGCGGACGCTCGGGTGGACGAGGATGTGGATTTTCGTCGTCTCCCACCTGTTTTTGATGAGACTTTGCAAGTTACTTCGGGCTTTAGAGATACGACCAGAGTTTCTATTAAGGAGTCAGCTTTGCCTTCCACTTCACAGCAACGCTCCTCTTGGAACTTAGACCAGATAGTCTTAGTTCAGCCTTACTTCCTCCAACTCACCTGTGTCGGAAGCAGAGGTTAGCGACGCTTCGGTTTGAAGTGGATGATGAGAAACCTTTGGCGGCAGTCTCTTCCGACTACCAGGTATTGACCCGCTTCTTCAATCGGAGTTTGGAGATAAGTTCATCCGGAAGCTCCTCGCTCTCCTCCTTCACAACTTTCTTCTTCCAAGATCAACAAGGTCTCGGCATTTGTCAGAATGAGAAGTCCCTTTCAACTAACAGGGCTCTTCGTAAGGTCCATGACTGGATGGAGAAAAGGAAGTCTCAGGGAAAGATTCTTCTTTTGCCCTGCCACCTTTGAGACTTAGTGGGAAGGAAGGCTGGCATTTGGTATGAGACGGGAGAAGACGTAGGTATTAGACTTCCCTCGTCAGCTCAAGGAGACTTCGCTAGCATTGTGGATGCCTCGAGGAGGTCTCACCTGTCCTCTTCGAAAGTTTCCTGGTCTACTACGGAAATGGACCACCACCTTAAAGGCCTCTTTCGGACGTTAGAGTCTTCAACTTTCTAGATTGGTGTTTGGGAGTTCTGGATGCCAAGTCTAGGAGTTCCGACTCGATTAGTCTGGGTAGCTGTCCAGCTTAATGTCGTGATGGACAAGGCCGTCAGAGATGGTTCGGAGGAGCTTACAGCTCACTTGCACAGGGCTCTTGAAGAAGAGATCCCTGTTTTGCAATTTTACAGCTAAATCTGTCTCTCCTCTCGTCACAAAAAGCAGATTTGCTCTTCGCTCCTTTTTCGGATCATCTCTTCCCCAGGCTATGGTAAAAGACATTGCTACCAGCCTACAGGAGAAGGCCACGCAAGATCTCCTCGCACAATCTTCAAGGAGACCTGCGGTTCCTTCGTTCCTCCCTCGGGAGTTTCGATTCTCAAGAAATCGAACCCGCCCTTTCGAGGTAGTTCTTCCTCGACCAGCCCCTCGAGGAAGAGGCACTTCCAGAGGCAGAGCCACTGCGCTTGCCAAGAACAAGAAGTGAAACAGAAGTCCTTCAGTCACCGGTTGAAGCCAGGCTTCAGCTTTTGCGCAAGCCTGGGAAGATGAGAGGTGCGGACAAATGGTCCTTGGACATCTTAAACGAAGGGTTACCGGATCCCGTTCCTGAAAACCACCCCCGCTGTCTACGACACCCAGGGTCATGTCTCCTTCTTATCGGGGAGAAAAGCAACAAGTGCTTTACGATCGTTAGATCAGATGATCGTGAAACACGCCGTAGAAACAGGTCTCGACCTGAATTCCCCGGATTTTACAACAGACTGTTCCTGGTGCCAAAGCAGTCGGGGGAATGGCGACGGGTACTCGATGTCAGCAACCTGAACCTCTTTGTCATCAAGCAGAGGTTCAAGATGGAGACACCTCAGTCAGTGATGGGAGCCTTAAGACCGGGGGATTGGATGGCTTCACTAGATCTCCAGGACGCGTATTTTCCACGTCCCCATCCACCCCCAGTCCAGGAAATACCTGCGGTTTGTCCTGAAAGGAAAAGTGTTTCAATTCAGGGCTCTCTGCTTTGGACTCAGCTGACTGGCTCCGATGGTATTCACCCTACTGATGAAGAACATTGCGAGGTGGCTTCATCTTTCCAAAGTCAGGATCTCTCTCTACCTGGACGACTGGCTCGTACGAGCCTCCTCGAAAGACCGGTGTCTGGAGGACCTTCACACGACCTTGCGTTAACGAAGTCCCTGGGGCTTCTGGCGAACCTCGAAAAGTCACATCTGACCCCTTCTCAGTCTTTAGTCTATCTGGGGATTCAGATGGACTCAGTGGCTTTTCGGGCTTTTCCGTCCCAGGGGCGACAACTAGATTGCCTAAGCAAAGTGTCAACCTTTCTGGGGAAGGAATCATGCTCGGTGAGGGAATGGATGAGTCTGCTGGGGACCATTTCCTCACTGGAGAAGTTTGTTTCCCTAGGGAGGTTGCACCTCAGACCTCTTCAATTCTTCCTTGCGGACAATGGAAGCACCAAAACACTTTGGATTCGATTCTGGTGTTATCAGAAGAGGTAAAGGAACATCTAAGATTGGTGGAACGACCCTTTGAAGCTCGCAGAGGGTCTTTCCCTCAAGCTTCAGAACCCCGACCTAGTGTTGTTTTCCGACGCGTCTTCCGCGGGGTGGGGAGAGCAACACTGGGGGGAGGAAGTGTTCAGGCACCTGGAGAGGGGAACAGGTGTCCTGGCACATAAACCTCAAGGAGCTGGCAGCAGTTCATCTGGCGCTCCAGTTCTTTCAGAACGAAGTCTCCGGCAATGTGGTGGGCAGATCAACTCGGACAACACCACAGCCCTGGCATACCTCAAAGAAACAGGAGGAACCCACTCTCGATCCCTGTTCTTCCTTGCAGAAGAGATCCTGTTATGGGCGAAGGCACACGACGTCTCTATCCTGACGATATTCATATCAGGAGTAGAAAACGTCCGTACAGATCTGCTCAGGTCGACAAGGTCAACTTCTGCCGACGGAGTGGACCATTCATCAGGAAGTATGCAGAGGTTGTGGAAGTTATGGGGATGTCCTCTCGTAGACATCTTCGCAACTTCCAGGACAACGAGGACTCCCGCTGTACTGCTCACCAGTTCTAGACCCAGGAGCAGTAGCAGTAGACGCCCTTCTTTGGGACTGGACGGGACTAGACGTATATGCCTTTTCCCCCGTCAAGGTCCTAGGGGTGGGGAAGTAATAAGGAAATTCGCGGCATCAGAAGGAAACGAGGATGACTCATCGCCCCCTTCTGGCCAGCGACCGACTGGTTCCACAGAGGTCATGTCTTTTCTAGTAGACTTCCGAGGACTCTGCCTCCAAGGATAGATCTACTCAAACAGCCCCACTTCGAGAGGTATCACAAAAACCTCCCTCCCTGCTCTGAGTCTGACTGCGTTCAGACTATCCAGAAGTTGGCCAGAGCGAGGGGTTTTCAAGACCTGTGGCGAAAGCGATCGCAACAGCAAGGAGACCTTCTTCTATTGCCGTATACCAATCCAAGTGGGCTGTTTTTTCGGAGCTGGCCATGCAGGAAGAAAGGCATTTCCTCCACCTCTACCTCTGTGAGCCAGATCGCAGACTTCCTTCTCTACTTGAGGAATGAAGTTCGCTTAGCGGTGCCTACGATAAAAGGCTACAGAAGGTGCTTTCTGTAGTCTTTAGGCATAGAGGACTGGACTTAGCCAATAACAGAGACCTTCATGATCTTCTGAAGTCTTTCGAGACTTCGAAGGTACCTCAACCAGAGTTCCTTCTTGAACTTAGACATTGTTCTAAAGTTTTTGATGTCCAGTAATTTTGAAACCTCTCAAACTTAGCTTCGCTTAGAAACCTTACAAGGAAGACACTTTTTTCTAACTGCTCTGGCGACGGCGAAGAGAGTTAGTGAGATCCAGGCTATAAGCAAGCATGTTGGGTTAAGACTCTGATGCTGTTTGTTCTTTCAAGCCCTATGTTCTTAGCAAGAACGAAAACCCTTCCAACCCTTGGCCCAAGACATTTGAAATCAAGGGTTTGACAGAGATCGTGGGTAGTGAGCCAGAGAGAGTCCTGTGCCCTGTCAGGGCTCTCAAATTCTATTTAGACAGAACGAAGGACTGTAGAGGACCTTCGGGCAACTTGTGGTGCTCTGTTAAGAAGCCTGATCTTCCCATGTCAAAGAACGCGCTTTCTTTCTTCTTCTTTGAGAGACACATTAAGGAAGCTCATTCCACATGTAGTGATAGTGACATGAAGCTTTTAAAAGTGAATGCCCAGAGGTGAGGGCTATTTCGACCTCGATAGCCTTTCACAGAAATATGGCACTCAGTGACATTTTGAGTGCCACATATTGGCGGAGCAACTTTGTGTTCGCTTCACACTACCTGCGGGAGGTGAAAGCGACATACGAACATTGCTCGTCGCTTGGACCATACGTCGCTGCAGACACTGTTTTGGGGGCAGGAGGTAGCACTCATCCTTTCCTTTAGTGTTAGGTGAGCTTTTAATTGTGTGTGTTTTTTGGTTGTGGGGTGACCGCCCGAGGCGGATCTCCCTTCTTTAGTCTAGTTTAGTGGAATACCTTTGGGTAGACTAGGCCAGGTGTGTTTTTACTTCGTTGCCCTCATTGTATGGTCAATGGTCTAGTCACATCGTGGTCACGCCCCGTTGACAGATCATCTTGAGTGCACCAGCTTATAGGTCTCTACCTCGCTGGCAACTCTAGTAGCACAAGCAAGACTTACGTGGCAGTAACCACCGAAGCCAGCTATGCTAACAGGTAAGGAACCAAGATATCAATTATCTGCAGTATATGTTTCCTATAATTCTATTCTGTCTCTTCCCACACCACAAAGGTGGGATTCAGCTATATATATATCTGACAGGTAAGTTTCATGAACAAAATGATATTGTAATGATACAATAAAGTTTGTTCATACTTACCTGGCAGATATATATAATTTAAGTACCCACCCACCTCCCCTCAGGAGACAGTGGAAATAAATTATGAATAGAAAATGGGAATGGTTCCTGATACCCGCCTCCCAGCGGCGGGATGAAGGGGTACTAACCACCTGACTCCCACTACGTGTGTCGTTAAGTTTTTTCATTTCTGTCGGACTTCGGAAAATACAGCTATATATATCTGCCAGGTAAGTATGAACAAACTTTATTGTATCATTACAATATAATTTTCTTTGTTAGCTAACCAGTGCATCAGTCTGATGATAACTCTGTTGTTTTTTCCAGTTTTAACCCTTAGTGGACGGGGTAATTTATCAGTGTGCACCACCCCAGACTGGGTAAACTTTTAGGTCTGCAAAATAAAAAAAAAATCTCATCAATGGTAAGAGGAAGATATGCAAACTATCATAAAATTGACAGAATTATCCATGATTTTTCTAATAAATAAATTTATTGTATTTTGTAAAAATTACAGATCACACAATATCAAAACAGATAAGATGCCCTGAGCCACTCAGTCTCTTGTCTTATCCAGTCTAAAGGTTGCCATTAGTGAATTTATTGGCTATAGAAATAGTGGCACCTCTATCCCGCCCGATTCCCTTCAGATCAAAGGCGTGTAATACTTCTCCCCAGGATCAATCTGTCCATCACCTACAACCTGTTATTACTACTTCTGAGAGCCTATCTGTCCATTGAGGGTTAAAACTGCTACAATGGAGAAATTCATTTTCTGAGGGATAAAGGTTTATTTGAGTTGAGTGATCAGTTGAAACATTTCTCTACCATCTCTCTAACTTTTACATTCTTTTACAGATCATGTTGATGGAGTTTCCAGATGCATCTTCATTCATCACCTGCTTAGGCATCCTTTGTTGAATTAACACTTCTTTGAATTGACGTGCGGCCCCAGTCGACCCTCATTTTTATTTCCTCTCAGAATACCATCAGTCATGTCGGAACTGAAGTCGTCTCCTTGTCCTCCTCTGTTCAGTCATGACGGAGCCATGAGACAGAGGAGGATCTGCCTGGCGAGGTAAACAATGGAATTCCACGTGAGCCGGAAACTGCCAGCAATGGAGGAACAACTTCCCCTTTACTTTTGGACCAAGCAGGCTCAGCAGTACCAGGCACAGCAGCTGCAGGCTCACCAGATTCAGCAACAGCAGCAGCTGCAGGTTGAACAAGTACAGCAGGTGCAGCAACAACAACAGCAGCAGCAGCAGGTTCAAGTCCAGCCAGCACAGCAGATCCAACAGATCCATCATCCCATCGAGCCGGGCAGCGATGGGAAGCTGACGTGTCTGGAGTGCGGGAAGGCCTTTGCCAAACGCAGCAGCCTCGAGTACCACAAGAAAACGCACACGGGGGAAAAGCCCTTTCGTTGTAACATCTGCGGGAAGGCCTTCGCCAATAACCGGAACCTCGTTGTACACACTCGAATCCACACCGGCGAGAGGCCGTTCGTTTGTGCAGAATGCGGCAAAGCTTTTACACAGAGGAGTATGTTGACTGTCCATTTAAGGATCCACACAGGCGAGAGGCCGTACCTTTGCAGCGAGTGCGGGAAATCCTTCTATCAGAGTGACCACCTCACAAAGCATCGCCGTATCCACACAGGAGAAAAGCCTTATTCCTTGCCAGAACTGCGGGAAGTCGTTTCGCGACAGCAGTGCCCTCAGGCAGCATGTGAAGAGGCATCAGGAGGTGGGGCCTTATAAGTGTAATTATTGCGGGGAAATCTACGGGAAGAAAGTATACTACGACCTCCACATGATGCAGCACAAGGGCATCAAACCTGAGGAGTGTGATTTATGTGGGAAGAAGTTCCCCACAAAGGGCCTTTTGACGAACCACAGAAGAACTCTCAAGGTTCAAGAAGGCCTTCAAATGTGAACTGTGCGACGAAGAATTCATGAGATTAGTCACTCTGAAGAAGCACGTCAAGTACGTCCACGGCCACGGCACCAACGGGAGAGTCCCCCCGATCTACGCGCACAGGACCGGACCGAGCAGGAAGCCTACGGGGAGTCTAAGCCGTTCGCTGTGTGACGAGTGTGACGTGACTTTTACCAGCAATGGGAAGTTCCTTGCCCATCAGCAGACTCACCGCCCCAACAGCAGTTCAAGTGCGACGATTGCGGCATGTGTTTCGCCAAGAGTTATACCCTGGAAGTGCACAGGCGAATGCAACACACAAGTGTCTCTCCTCGGTTATCCAGGCTTCGCCAGTGCCCGTCAACTCCATGACCACTATAGCATCGGTCACCCCAGTTTTGACGATACCGGCAACCGTCAGCGTTCCGCAGACGTCAAATAAAATCACGGCGTACGTCAAGGTTCCTCAGCGTCCCATAGCTGTCAAACGAGAGCCTCAGTACAACGACCCTCTAGCCATGGCCACAGCTGCGGCCCAGGTGACTCCTGACTTGGTGGAGAGCCTGACCTTGCCGGAACAGCACCATCCGTACAACTACCATTACATCGAGCCAAGGCAAGACCATGTATGCCACCAAATATCGAAAGTGATCTAGAAGTGTCGATAAAGCTCGCTCGCCTTTGGCGTAACTGGGATTTCCGTGAATGAGGTTCTCCCCAGTCAGAAGTGGCATTGGTACTGGGTGTAATTAGTTGAAGTGCATTATGATGATAAATTGTAAAAGTTTTCTAACTTGAAATTGCAAGGGGGAGGAGGTTAGTATGGGAAGCCATTTCTCATGTATACACAATGTGTAATGTCTTGCGATATTATGTTTTTTTATTCTCTTGTTTTTCTCTTGTACAAATTATTTGGAACTAAGATTATGTGATGGTTATGTAGTTTTGTTAAGCGAGTCCAACCTTTTTTACATCTAGTGTAAAGTAAGTAAAATTGGAAGAGTATGTACAGGACATTTAAATTATTTCTGTTCGTTGTATTTTAGGCAGTAAAAGGTCTGTTTATAATTTGGGCTACAAAGCAGGTTTTATTTACTTATCATAATTGAATCCTTGTTTTGTGTTAGCCTCAACCTCTGATGAGAGGTCTAACTAACAGGCTTCTTCAAAACTTAACACAGGTTACTTGTTAATGCAGCCACTTATTCCTGTTGCATCGTATGTGCATATCAATAAAGATTCCACTAACTCGGTATGAATGTTTTACTGGACAGCACAGCTTTCCTGATTATATTTACCATTCCTGTGACTCTATTTTTAAATTCAGGTTACTTTGTAAGCCTAGTATGTATCCAAGTAGAATATCACCTTTTAGCCCCCCTTCCCCCTGCCATTTTGCGCTCTTTTGTTGCCAGGTGGTTGTGGGAATGAGTGTTTTAATTTGGTGTCCACCTCACTCAGTGTACCATAGGCATTATTTTCAAGGTTCAACCCCTGGCTGCAACCCCTTTCATTTCTTTAAATGCACCTTCATCATATTCCATCATACTTTCCACCCTTTCCTGACGAATTGTTTCATAGTGCAATCTAGAGGTTTTGCTCCTTTTACACGATTAAAATCTTTTATGGCTTCATAAGTCCCAGCAGTTGGTCTCTGACATTCAAGAATTGTTTCCCATAATGCAGTGAAGAAAGTTCCCCAGTTTTGCATCAAAAGGAATAAATGGTGTTTGGTGCGGCTTGCTTAGTATTGGAAGCTGCAACCCCATTTTGTAGGCTGTTCTTAGTCTCAAGGACGTTTGCCATTTTCTTTCTGCCACTTATAATCTGTGCAGTTTCTGATGACTGTCTTAATGAGCATCAGTTGCTGAATGCTGGAAGTTGTCTTAAAGTAAGGAATTTTATTTCTAGTTTTCAGGACATCTTGGTATATTGAGCCATTTTAATTTTGAAGTGGCTTGTTCTCCCTCCACTGGAAGTTGAGACTCATAAAACAAGGTTTTGCACATTATGGAATGATACAAATTTTTTTAAATGAAATCCACTTTACAGAATAATAAAAATCATTTAAAATGAAATGCATGTTCTGTTTTTAGTAATGGAGATGTTGAATACAATTTTGTTTTTGTTTTTTTTAATGTTTTACGCTGATTTGTTAGTTAACTGTTCCCAGGCTGTGATGCACCTCGTAGGTGTACGTTGTAACTTGTAGGATAAGTCTATGAATGTGTAGCGTACAATTTGCGAGTGTTCGGACGTTTGTAGTTGAGAAGTTGTCTAGATATTTCATTATGCAGCTGGCGAGATTTTTTTTATCATAGATTAAGAATATTCTGTTTTATGTCGCAGATGAGGATGTTAATGTAATTTTGGTTATTGTATGTTCTTCCTTTTCTGATTCAGTGGGTAATTCTACAGCGTTTACAGGCAGTTCCTGGTTATCGATGAGGGTTCCGTTCACGGTAGGGTGCTCATAAGCAAAAACCGCCATTAACCGAAACCTTGAGATTTATGGCAGGTTATGGCACCATAAATCGCCGATTACATAGCTCTAGACAAGCACCATTAACCAGGGACTGCCTGTATTAATAAAATTTCTTTACCAAACAGTATAAAAATAGGTACAGTATATGTAATGCAGTACGGGTGAGATCATTTGAGAAATTGACTCCCTTTTGTTTGTTTTATGTTCATCCCCCGAGGGGGCGGTACTAAGAAAACTGTGTGCCGCAAACCTATTCTGTAGAAATGCCAATATATACATTTTGCGGCCAACTTTAAGTTGTATTTTCAAATAGACTCCATATTGATTACTATTACCAATTGTTTTACAAACCTCTCTCTCTCTCTCATCTCTCTCATCTCTCTCTCTCTCTCTCTCTCTCTCTCTCTCTCTCTCTCTCTCTCTCAGTAAAAAAAAAAAAAAAACAAAAAAAAAAAAGTGCCAAAATTTACAATTTTAATATTTCTCATGGAGTTTAGTTGTTTTATAGTTTTTTATTTAAAAAAAACACTAGGCTTAAGGAAGATGCGATGCATATTAGGTATTGTATACATACTCTTGTGGCATTCTGCTTAATTTCATACACTGTATGGGATACAGTGCTGTATAAAAAGTATTCTAGTGTGTAGATTAAGTAAAAAAAAAGGCCCAATTACCCATAGATCCAGTTTTTCAAAAAAAAAATGTGTCCGTTACATGTGGATATGGATTTATGGTGCTACTTTGTCCTGTTCTCTGCGCATCACCTACTCTGAGGTTCTAGAGCTAGACATGGTGGAAGCTTCTTGGGACGCCATGTTTAGTACTAGATATCATAAATGAATATCATTTGTTGACCATACAGTATAGAAATGGGTTTACAGGCAGGCCCCATTTATTAGTGATCTCTGTCAATGGCGATCCGGTTTTATAGCGCTTGTCTAGCCAAGTTTCAGCTGTCAACTCCATAAGGTGCCGATAATAGAGTTATGGCACCATAACATGCATAATAGCGGTTTTCGCTTACCAGCACCGGCCGAGAACGGAACCCCCAGCAATTACCAGGGACTACCTGTATACATAGTATGTGCTTTGATTCTTCAGGGGGCTAGTACTAAACGCAGCATCCCAAGGAGTTTCCACCATGTTTAATACTAGTACCTCGAAGTAGGTGACACGTAGATAACAAGCCTAGGTAGCACTGATTTATTTCAAAGTTAGTTTCTCTCAGTTTTAACATTGCAGGATTTTCTTCACTTGTGTTGAAAACATTGGAAAATGTAATGCCTTTTATAGTATAGCAGTGTACACACAGGCAGTTGAGCTTATATATTGTAATGGTCAATTTTCTGAAATACCACTCATTGTTGCGTTCCCTTTCTAACGTAGGGAATTATCAAAGTTTTAACCAGATTATTTTGGTGTTTGGAATTGTCTAGCACAGCTGTGCTGTGTTTCAGGACTTCCCAGCTCGTATTTTCAATGACTTTGCGTTGCTAAAGAAACCTCTTCAGTGTACAGACACCACCCCATTTTCAAACGAGTTACGTTCTTGGAGGCCGTTTGTGTGTTGAATTGTTTGCAAGTTGGTAACTTGTACTCTACACCTATTTAGTTGCAGTATGAGATAAAATCAATACACTATGTTTTTCTATCCTAAAACACAATTTCACTCTACGTACTGTACTGTATAGAATAGACAAAACAAAATTTTAATTTACAGTGGCAAAGGGGAACTCTGAACGCAATTTTAATTAGCAATCCTTTTTGCATTGCTGAATGTTTTGTAAGTTGAGTTTTGTAATAAGGTGGTATCTGTATATTCAAGCGGCCAATTTTCTGAAATACTATCCATTGTGGTGTTCTGTTTCCAGCTTAGAGAATTATTGGATCATTTAACCAGAGTATTGTAAGGTTTGTCTTGCACAGCTATGCTGTACTTGAGGATTGCCCAGCTCATATTGTTAGTCCCTGTGCAATGCTAAAGAGCCCTCTACAGTGTATTGCCACCGGTGTTCTGTGTGGGTTTTTCTTTTTAACCGTCTATCCAGTCAAGGTATAAAATGAGGAAAATAGGATAACAAAAATACTTCTTTAGATGACATTTTGATGCCCTTTCAGCATTAAAATGGGACAGAAATCTCTCTAATAACTGAGAATTCGCCAACTGCGTTTCTTCAATTGAAAGAAATGTTATCAAATCAAGACCTTAAACACCATTGTGGCATGGAACTGTCTGTGAGAGGGAGTAATATTAGTCAGGTTTATTAGTTGCTGTAAGGGACCCACAAGTTTGTTTGTTTTATTTTCATTGATTCCTGGAAGTTTTTTATGCTTTTGAAAGTGCATTTGGCTCTGAAGATTTTTAAGTGTAATTTCACTAATGAGCAGCAGAAACAATAGACAGGTCCCAGAGAGCCATTGCACGGCCTTTTTGGTACCAAAAGCACATGCACACACGTGGATGGTACTGGGCAAGTAGGTAGGCAAAACACTGTACTGTACTGTCATATTTTAGGGTTAAATGCTAGCCAGTTTGCTACGAGTTCTGTCTTTGCTACAACTAAAATGTGGAAAAGTTTGCCCATCGCAGTTGTGGAGTTTTCTGACCTCCAGATATTAAAGTGACGTCTCTTGATTTTCAAGTGTGTTGGTTTTATTATCTGCTCCATCACATTTATTTGTTTATCGCTTTTTTCTATAATGTGTGTCTCTCTCTCTCTCTTTTTGCAGACTGATTTCCCTTTGGAGCCGTCTTGGGTTTATTTTATTATAGTCTGTTGACTCGTCCGTAGGGGATTTTCAGCTGAAGATCCAAAAGTAAGTAAGTTAGTTATTGGTTTTAAAAGATATACAGTAAGAGAGAGAACTTCTTGGAGCCTTTTCCTCTCTCTTGCTTTACTTAATGGCATCATCCCAGTTGGGATTCTAGTTCACTTAGTATTATTTTATTAGCCTTTCCATCATGTTTGAAAAGAAACCTCACAAATGAAAGGTAAGCACTTCATTGGTGTGGTCGGTATGGTCTTTACCTACCACCTCGGTGGCGGCAAGTTCAATTCTCAGCCATTCTATTGAGGGTCAGATGTGTATTTCTGGTGATAGAAGTTCACTCTCGGCGTGGTACAGAAGTTGCGTAAAGCCGTCGGTCCCGTTGCGAATAACCACTGGTTCCATGCAACGTAAAAACACATACAAACAATGATGGTATTTCTTGGGCTCAAAAAAACTAGGCTGTTGTTTGATTAATATTGTAACGAGGCATTACATTTTATTTTGTGGGTAAGGCATGAGTTGCAGGTTGTAAGTACTTTGCCTTGAAATGTTAATTTTCTAATGTTAATCATTTTCATACAATCAACTTACCTGTCAGATATATACATAGCTAAGACTCCGTCGTCCCCGACAGAAATTCAAATTTCGCGCCACTCGCTACAGGTAGGTCAGGTGATCTACCGGCCTGCCCTGGGCGGCGAGGACTAGGAACCATCCCCGTTTTTTCTATCATATTTTCTCTGGTCGCCGGTGGTATCAACATTGTTGTTATTACCTCCTGACTTAGATTCATTTTTCAACCTTTGATCAAACGGTTTTTTTTTCGGCTTTTTGGTGACGTATTTGGATCGTGTTTTGGCATTCGCTACTGTGGACTGTTTTTGGAATAACTCTTTTGGATCATTTTCTCAGTGTTCTGATTCTAATGTGAGTGTGAGAATGTGTGGAATGTAGGCTGCAGGGTGGGCCTGAGGATACCGAAAGCTTCGGTTGATCCCTCACACTGTATGCCGTAAATGTAGGGGGTTTCAGTGTTCTGCTATCAATACTTGTAAGGAATGCAAGGGATTGAATGCAGAAGAGTGGAAGACTTTGACTTCTTATTTGAAGAAGTTAGAGGAGGGATAGAATTAGACGATTGAAAGGTGTGAGTTCAAGGCCTATTGAGCCTTTTACTGATAATTCTGTTAATCCTACTGATGTAGATTCTCCCTATGTATCTCATTCTCAGAGTGCTTTTTCGGATTCGGCATCGGAAATCGCCAATCTGAAAGCTACATTAGAGACTGAAGTCCAAGATGGCGGACTTCAAAGGTAAGGCTAGTGAAAGTGAACATTACTGTGAAGTTAGTTCTCCCAGTGTTGTGGAGGGGGGGCGTTTGATCGTCCCTGCGACGCTCCCAGGCCTAGACCTCTTCCAAGCTCACAAGCCCAGAGGAGAAGGAAAGTCGAAAGCCTTAAGGAGGTTGTGGGGGATCCCCAACGTCAGAGTCCCTTCAGCTAGCTCTGCTTCGTGGCAGGCGGCTCAAGGGCGCTTTAGAAAAAGCGTCATTCGCGAGTGTTTCTCGTCATCTCCCTCTCCCTCACCTAAACGAGGGTGGAAGGAATCGAACTTGTCAAGACCGCTGAAGCGTCATATGAAGCCTGATATTGATTCTAGTCCAGAGCGTTTCTCAGATGACGCTCCGTCAGCTAGCAAGAAGCGAAGGGGGCGTCAGCGTCACCTGAAGTGTACGCGGAAGTACCCTTTCCTTCTTCTTCCCCGATGATGACGAAAGAACGTCATGCAACTGGACGTGGGAGAAGCGTCAAGAAAGATCATCATGGCAGTTCAAGAGCAGCTGTCATCTCTAGTGGGAGTTTTAGCGCCACGTCGGTAAGGACGTGACGCTTCCAATTAAGAAGTCTCGTCCTCTTTCACCTGTTCAACGAGAAGCGTCATACAGACGGGAAACGGCTAAACGTCTTACAGAAAGCGTCTAGTTCGAGAGCGAGAACAGGTGCTTACGAGAGTTTCGTAACGCCAGAGAGACGTAAGACGTCTTTTAGACGCGAAGCGTCATTGGAAAAGGAGCATAGACATGACGCTACCGTCCAATATTATGACGCCAAGTAGGACGCCTTTGGAGAGCGGGTGGCGTCTTCCAAGCGCGAATCGTCACCGAGACGTCAGCAAAAGACGTCATCCATGACGCTTGGCGAACGGGAAGCGTCATGTAAGCGGGAAGCGTCTTCTAGAATTCTAGAGAACCCGAAGCCTATGACGCCTTCAAAGACTATTAGAGCGGGAAAGAGGAAGGAGTATCATTCCCTTAGCCCCTCTCCTATTCAGGAGTTTGTCTCCTCAAGAAGAGGAACGTTCGGAAAGGAGAGCGGAGAAGCATGTAGATCCGAGTTAGAGGAAACTCGGATGACGAATATAGTGGAAGAGAAAGGTCTGTCTAACTATAAGGTGTGACTACCCTACTTCTTGAGGAGTACGGAGACGAGTTGACTCCTGCCGCTCCTCCTTCTCCGCGCTCGCTCTTTTCCAGTGCTAAGACGAAGAAGCCTTCGTCTTTTCTCAAAATGAAAACCCACCATATCGATGAAAAGAGCTTTACATTCCTTAGACTCATGGATGAAGTCTAAGAAAGACTTAGTAAGGACAGTCTTCTGTATGCCTCCAGCAAGATTAGCTGGGAAAAGAGGCATTTCGGTATCAGACGGGAGAGAATATGGGTATTGCTCTCCCTTCTACACCGAAACAGATTTTCGACTTTGGTTGACGCTTCACGGGCGTCCAGTCCAAGTCTCAATTCTGCACGGATTACATGGGGAATTTCGGGAACTGGATCATCTCCTCAAGGGACTCTTTCGTGTATTGGAAGTTTTTAACTTCTTAGATTGGTCCCTTGGGGGTTGATGTCCAAGAAAGCCCATGATTCGGAAGGAATCGAACCTGAAGCCCTGTTATGCATATTGTCTTGTATTGACAAGGCGGTACAGGATGGATCTTTTGAAATAACCTCTTTGTTTGGGGCAGGTCTTTTAAAGAAAAGGACTGTATATGGCGCCGTTCTTAACAAAGGCAGTCTCACATGCTCAGAGAGCAGCACTTCTATATGCGCCGCTATCTGACTTTTTGTTCCCTTCTCAGTTAGTAAAGGACATTGCGCATTCTTTAACTGAGAAGGCAACTCAGGATCTGCTGACGCAGTCAGCAAGAAAGAAGAAACCTGTTGCTGCATCGGACAAGAAAGGACCCAGTACAAACGGGTGCAGCCCTTTCGAGGTGTTCCCTACACTCCAGACCTTCCACAAGGAGGAAGGCTCCAGAGAAGAGAGGTAGATCTGCTTTTCGTCCCTTTAAGAAAGGAAAATGAAGATTCTCTCCTCCAAGCACCAGTAGGTGCCAGGCTCATGGGATTTGTGGAAGCCTGGACACTGATAAATGCAGACGCGTCATCTTTGGCGATCTTAAGGAAGGGATATCGTATCCCTTTCCTGAACACTCCTCCTTAACGTCAATACCAAGGGAACTATCAGCCAAATACAATGGATCCTGTGCTGAGGGATACTCTTCGATCGATGGTGGCGCAAATGTGGGACAAGAGAGCGCTAGAATTGGTACGGGATCAACGCTCCCGGGGTTTTACAATCGCCTTTTTTTCTGGTGGCGAAAGCCTCGGGAGGCTGGAGACCAGTACTGGACGTCAGCTCTCTGAACAAATTTGTTCAGAAGGAGAAGTTCTCCATGGAGACTTCTGCTTCAGTCTGGCGTCATTACGTCAGGGAGATTGGATGGTGTCTTTAGATCTCCAGGACGCCTACTTTCACGTCCCGATCCACCCTTCATCGAAGAAGTACCTCCGTTTCATGACGGGGGGAAGGATCTTTCAGTTCAGAGCCTTGTGTTTCGGCCTGTCCACAGCTCCCTCAGGTCTTCACAAGCCTGATGAATAATGTGGCGAGGTTTCTTCACCTCTCAAAGGAGTGAATGTCTCTATGTATCTGGACGACTGGCTCATCAGGGCCAGATCGGAGAGACAGTGCTTGGAGGACCTAAAGTTAACTCTCGATTTAATCAAAGCGTTGGATTGCTTGTGAACCTCGAGAAGTCTCGAGCTGACCCCCAGACAAGACCTAGTATATCTGGGGATTCGGATGGATTCTCGGGGTTTTCGAGTTTTTCCTTCGCAAGAGAGAATCGCAAAAGGTTTGCGAATAGTCTCTCTCTCTTAGAGAAGCAACAAACGTCAGCGAGGGAATGGTTGAGCCTTCTGGGGACGCTTTCCTCGCTACAACAATTCGTCCTCCTAGGAAGACTGCATGTACGTCCGCTTCAATTCTTCCTCAAGAGGTCTTGGAGCTGGAAAACCGGACAACTGTCGGACGTTTTTCCTTCCCATTCCAGTGGAGATAAAGTCACACCTACAATGGTGGTTGCTCCCTCTGGAAGAGAACAAAGGGATCTCTCTAAGAACACAGAACCCAGACCTAGTGTTGTTCTCCGACGCGTCGGAGAGAGGTTTGGGGAGCGACATTAGGCTCAGGAAGGAAGTCAGGCACCTGGGAACCAGCACAGTGTCTTGGCACATAAACTGCAAAGAGCTCTTCGCCGTACATCTGGCCTTGAAGAGCCTAGAAACCGCTGGTGTCGAACAAGGTAGTGCAAGTAAACGTGGACAACACCACGCACTTGCCTACATTCGGAAACAGGGAGGGACGCACTCCTCGTTCCTTTACGAGCTCACGAGAGATCTATTACTTTGGACGTCTCACAGGAACATCTCCCTGCTGACAAGGTTCGTACAGGGAGTAAGGAATGTGAGGGCGGACAGGCTCAGCAGGAGGAACCAGGTCCTTCATACAGAATGGACACTACACGAGGAAGTGTGTCTCGATCTCTGGTCTCTGTGGGGAACTCCTCATGTGGATCTCTTCGCAACATTCATTTCAAAAAGCTCCCAGTGTTTTGCTCGGTCGTGGAAGATCCAAGAGCACTTATGGTGGACGCCTTCCTGCTAAACTGGTCTCGAGTAGACGTTTATGCTTTTCCCCCATTCAAAATCCTGGGGTTAGTAATGACAAAAAGTTTGTGGCGTCAAAGGAGACGAGGATGACGTTAATAGCCCCCTTTTGGCCGGCCCAGGAATGGTTCACGGAGGTGGTAGAGTGGATCGTAGACTTTCCAAGATCCCTACCAAGAAGGACGGATCTTCTCAGACAACCACACTTCAAGAGGTACCATCAAAACCTCCCCGCTCTCGCTCTGACTGCCTTTCGACTATCGAAAAGACTTGTCAGAGGGAGAGGCTTTTCTCCCAGCG
Source organism: Macrobrachium nipponense (assembly GCF_015104395.2). Taxonomy (NCBI): domain Eukaryota; kingdom Metazoa; phylum Arthropoda; class Malacostraca; order Decapoda; family Palaemonidae; genus Macrobrachium; species Macrobrachium nipponense. The sequence continues at coordinate 36,319,575 of NC_087214.1, read as the reverse complement.
AAGTGGCAAGCGCGATCGCGAGAGCACGCAGAACCTCCACTACGAAAGTATACCAGTCGAAGTGGGATGGTATTTAGAAGGTGGTGTAGATCCAAAGAAGTTGTCCTCCCTCCACTACCTCTTATAGCGGAAATTGCTGATTTCCTGCTATTCCTGAGAGAAAAATCTCATCTAGCCGTATCCACAATAAAGGGATACAGAAGTATGCTCTCGGCTGTATTCAGGAACAGAGGATTAGATCTGGCAAATAATAAAGATCTCCACGATCTCATAAGATCTTTTGAGACCTTCAAAGTCTAAGGAAACCAGTACCGACGAACTGGAACCTGGACGTAGTCCTCAAATATCTGTCATCGGATAGATTCGAACCTCCTCATCTGCATCGTTTAGAGACATAACCAGAAAATGCCTATTCCTATTATCTTTAGCTACGGCAAAGAGAATTAGTGAATTACATGCTCTGCAGGATAAAGTAGGATTCAAGGGAGACTCGGCTATTTGCTCGTTTAAGACCCTGTTTTTAGCGAAAAACGAGAATCCCACGAATCCCTGGCCTAAGTCATTCGAAGTCAAAGGAATGTCGAGTCTCGTAGGCAGAGAAGCAGAGAGGTCTCTATGCCCTGTTAGAGCTCTGAAGTTCTACCTTCAGAGAAAGCGTCAGTTGGGAGGCTCTAGACAAGGTCTTTGGTGCGCGGTAAAAGACCCCACAAGACTGATGTCCAAGAATGCACTGGCATTCTTTGTAAGAAACGTCATTACAGACGCTCATAAGGTCTGTCCTGACGAACAGTTACAACTACTGAGAGTAAAAGCTCATGAAGTAAGAGCTGTAGCGACGTCTCTCTCGTTTTATAAGAATATGTCGCTTAAAAACATCATAGATACGACATTTTGGAGATGCAAACTCAGTATTTGCATCTCATTACTTGAAAGACGTTCGTGTGACATATGAGAAGTGTTTTTCTCTAGGTCCTTTCGTATCGGCGGATACGATTCTGGGTACGGGAGCCGACACAATCCTTAAATGTATATACTTTTCTTCTTTTTGGATATGGTCGGGAGTCTCTTCGAACAATGGAGGACTTAGGCTAGCACGGGCGGCCGTCTGTGTTGTTCAGTAAGAGACGCTTGTCATATCCAATTAGATGAGTATAATTTTTTTTTGAAAATTATGTATGTGTGCGTAGTGGTTTTGAGTTACGGTTGTTGTGACGAGTTCGGGGATAACTCGTAACAATCCTTAGTTCTAACATATGGTTAGGATCAGGTGGTCGGGATTGGTTGTGTGCTCCTTCATAAGGTGTATTGTCATATAAGTGGATCAGCACCCATTGACAAAGTCCTTTTAGGCTCTGCCGAGTAAGTGGATAAGACCCCATCGGCAGACCCACAAGAACTCTTGGCCATAGATCATATATCTCGCTAAAGTTTCTTGAGGTGACGCAGACTACTGGGCAAACACCCACGAAGTCTACCACCTATCAGGTAGGAACCAAGGTTTTATTTATACCTACAACATATGTTGTTTACCTGTCTATTCCATATAGTAGCTGTCTCTTACCCTCCACCGAAGGGTGCCAATCAGCTATGTATATATCTGACAGGTAAGTTGATTGTATGAAAATGATATTGTTATTATACAATAAAGTTTCATACATACTTACCTGGCAGATATATACAATTAAAGGTCACCACCCAGCCTCCCCGCAGGAGACAGGTGGAAGATGAGAAAATATGATAGAAAACGGGGGGATGGTTCCTAGTCCTGCCGCCCAGGGCAGGCCGGTAGATCACCTGACCTACCTGTAGCGAGTGGCGCGAAATTTGAATTTCTGTCGGGGACGACGGAGTCTTAGCTATGTATATATCTGCCAGGTAAGTATGTATGAAACTTTATTGTATAATAACAATATCATTTTGTTATTTTCCTCACGTTAGAATATGTACGGTGCTTTGTAATCTATTTTAAGTCTTTGCGTAAGGCATTTATTTTCTGTCTTGTAAGTCGAACGCTACAATTTGGGAATTAAAAATCATTCTTTTGTGCTTCATCTTGTGGCAGGGATAAGGGGTTGCTGGCTTCTCTTAGCAGTCCTTGTTTTTCACAGTGTCACATTTTGATATAAACACAGACGCCACCCTGCTAACAATAGAGTTATGTTCCGGGCTTCTGTTTGTATGTTGAATCGTTTGTATATTGGTCACTGTACTCTTTGTGCCTATTTAAGCACAGTATTTTATACGTTTTTCTATCCTTAAACATACGTTATGCTTACAGGTGGCAGAGGGGAGCGCTCTGCATGCAATTTTAATTTGTGATCCCATTTATTGTATCTGAATGTTTGCCGGTTGGGCAGTGCCTGTATTCCACTTGAATAATAGAGCCTTCAACAAGAATTGAAAAGTGTTCATGAATGGATGTGCAAGAAGTCATTTTCCCTCTTCTAAAGTTGGTTGTAGCGTTCAATGACTCCCATAGGCATTACTTATTGGTCTTTGCTTCACCCTTTTGGACCCTAGATGCAACCCCTTTCATTCCTTTCACTGTAACCCCATTTATACTTTCTTCAACTGCAAAGCTTTTCCTCCTGTTATACCTTCCAACCTTTTCACTCTCAATTTCCCTTCAGCGCTGAATGACCCCATAGGTCCCAGTGCTCAGCCTTTAGCCTGAGCTTTGTTTTTTTACATTCCATCTCCAACAGCTACTTTCAAGTTTTGAAAACAAATCTTATAGATTATGAGAATCTTTCAATATTTTCAGTTTGTCCAATTGTCAAATATTTAGTAAATTCCTTGTTATATACAGTTTATGAAATAAATTATTCACTACTATTCACAAAACCTCTAGGCCAGCTTGACAGTCAAGAATTATTAAATCATTTGTCTGGTAAAACTATTTCAGTTACTGAATTATAATACGAAGGGTATTTTTTGTATGTTCGTCACTTTTTCACAAGTTGTATTTCAACAGAGAGCTTTCACGTTCACAACTGGTCCCTGATCCCTTTTATCTGCTGAGAGCAACCGGATTCACTGAACAGTAGAAGCACCAATTTGCAGTAAATGTTCCTCGACGTCAAACTTCCCAGTTCCAGAGGTCCTTTATTCCTCACACTGTTGGACTGTGAAACAGCCTCCCAGAGGAAGTCATTCATTTGGAACTTCTTCAGAAGTTCAAGGGAAGGTGCAATACATTACTACCATGCATTTTAATACTTTTTTTATAATATTTGTTCCATTTCTGCTTTGGGGGGGGTTGTTTTCCAATAAGTGGAATCTCTTTTTCTATTTTCCTTTACCTCCTGCTGCTACTTCCTAATGAACACCTTAATATTCTTTGGAAGCTTGAATTTAGAGTCAGTGGGCCCTGTGGTGGGCTTGTTCCATATGAATAGATTCATCCTCTGAATGATAATGATAATAATAGAAGTAATGTAATACGCTTATCAGTATTATAAACCTTGCATCTGATGAAAGAATTTAAGAGAGATTTTCCTTTCCATTCATGAACATTGACTTTTCCCCATTTGCTCAGTATGCAGCTGATAGTTCCTTCCATCAAGTCAGTTAATATTGTTTGTTTGGCTCTAATTCTTGTTAGTTGTGACCATTATGTTTATTTTTGTTGTCCTTATTTCTCCGATTGTTTTTGTTTTGTGTACAAAAAAAAAAAAAAAAAAATATATCATCACCTTTTAAATTGGTAACTGTTGTGGGGTTAGGCAACAAATTGATCACTTGCAAGTAGGCGAGTTGATGGGAGTGCTAGTCACTTACCTTCTGGTGACCCTTCACCTTTGTCTTCAGTGGTTGTCCGGTCAACCCACCATCTTATTGGTGTCACTAACATAGGGGGTTTAGTGCCATTAGCGCACCTCGTGCATGCACTGTAGGTATTAAGGTTCGTTGCAGTTCCCTTCGACCCTTAGCTGCAAACCCTTTCGTTCCTTTTGCTGTACATCCATTCACATTCTCTTTCTTCCATCTTTCATTCCGTCCTCTCCAACAATTGATTCATAGTGCAAATGCGAGGTTTTCTCGCATTTTCTCATATTTCTCGAACTTTAAAAACAGTGCCATGAGACGATCCTGCCACTCTAAGGTCGTTTACAAGACAATGGTTTTCGCAAAGGAGAAATCCCATAGGGGGATCTGCTATCAGTGCATCTTACACGGTGCACTGTAGGCATTGCTTAAGGGTCTTTCAAGCATCCCTTCAGCGTGTAGGTGCAACTTTCAATTTTTTTTTTCTTTTTTCTTATTTTAGTATAGTACCTATATTTGTATCCTCTTCTTCCATCTGACTTTCCACCCTCTCTAACAGTTCAGGTTTTCCTCCTGTTACACCTTTCAAACCTTTTTTACTCTCAATTTCCCTTTCAGTGCTGAATGACCTCGTAGGTCCCAGCACTTGGCCTGTGGCCTAAACTTTAAATGTTTATTCTATTCTATCCATTCAAAGGAGCAAAGTAAATTCAGGATTACCTGTCTTGTCAGCACCGTACCTCCCATCTACCTGCAGTTAACCTCGATCGTTGCTAGACTCCAACAGCGTCTCAGTGGCGTGATCAGTATGGTCTTGGCCTGCTGCCTTGGTTGGCCGCGAGTTCGATTCTCGGGCATTCCATTGATTGGTTGTGAGAGATGTGTATTTCTGGTGGAAAGAACGTTCACTCTCGACGTGGTTCGGAAGTCACGTAAAGCCGTTGGTCCCGTTGCTGAATAACCACTGGTTCCATGAAACATAAAAACACCATACATACAAACAAACAAACTCAAAAATCCGACAGTCGTTCAAGCTTGTTCCAGGCATATTCATATCTAAATAAAAGGCTGTGGTTTGTATTTGTATTCCCAAATGTGCTAAGTAGCTAGCCCACTTTCTCTGCCACCGCACAAGAATGAGTTCCCGTAAACTAACCAAAGTGTTTTGATCTGAATTTTTTAGTGAATGCTGAATTGTATTTTATATTGACATAGTTTATTGCTGTACATAGTTTTATATAAAGAACATGCTTTGCTTCCAGCACTCATTTAAGTCTTTTTTGCTTACGTTTTTCATACTTAAGTTGTGCCTCTCTTTGGCAGACAGTCGCTGGAAATTATGATATTGTTTTGTAGAGGGCTGGTAGGTTTTTGTATCTACATTAAACTTAGCAGAAAAGTAACAATAAAGAATTTTATATTGATAATGACGTGGTCAGTGTCACTTGTCCTTCATTATTAACGGGAAGGTCCAATTTGTGAATGATTTTGTTGAAGAATCCACATGACCAAGTCCTGTTTTGCTGATCAACTTAAACAGGTAAAGCATATTTTATGTAAACATCCAGAATTGAAAACTGGATTTCAAAGGGGGCAGAATGGGGGCAGATAATGCCTTCAGTGTACTGTGGACATTAATAAAGTTCTTTGTAGTGTCTCTTCACCCCCTAGCTATAACCCCTTTCATCACTTTTACTGTACCTCCGTTCATTTTCTCTTTCTCCCATCTAACTTTCCACACTCTCCTAACAACTATTTCGTAGTGGCCTAAATTTTATATTCCAATGTCTAAAGTACAGTTTTGGAAACAAATTAGTAAAGGAATTTTGTGTTGACTTTCATTTTCAGTTCTACAACGCTTGAAAGAGGTACACAGTACCCTGGCAAATTTTGATAGCCGTCACAGCGGTTGTTGTGCAGCTGATCTTGTCCATATCGTCCCTTTCTAGAAAAAAGTTCAATGCCCATTTTTTTCACTTTCCTCCCTCACCATACGTGCTCCTTGGTGAGAGAGAGGGATATAGTAGATAGACGTGATACTTTGCTGAAACGAGAAGTCTGTGGAAAAATCACCAATGCAATTAGTATTTCAAATAATTTTGAAAATGCATTACTACCTTTATGGTATTCTCTCTGCATTTTAATATACTTTTATCTATTTATTACTTTTTTATTAAGTGAGATCTCTTCTTTCTGTATTTCCCTTTACCTTCTTTTGCTTCTTAATGAGCACCGTATTCTTTGGAAGATTGAATTTCAGGTCAATAGCCCCTTTAGCGGGCTTGTTCTATATGAATGGGATTTTCCATCTTCTGAATAATGAT
>NC_087214.1:36288544-36312983 GCF_015104395.2 Macrobrachium nipponense | reverse complement strand
ATCATTATTCAAAGGATGGAAAATCCCATTCATATAGAACAAGCTATTGACCTGAAATTCAAGCTTCCAAAGAATACAGTGCTCATTAAGAGGTAAAAGAAGGTAAAGGGAAATACAGAAAGATGAGACCTCACTTAATAAAAAATTAATAAATAGATAAAAGTATATTAAAATGCAGAGAGAATACCATTAGGGTAGTAATGAATTTTCAAAATTATTTGAAATACTAATTGCATTGGTGATTTTTTCAGACTTCTCGTTTCAGCAAAGTATCACGTCTATCTATATCCCTCTCTCTCACCAAGCAAGACGAATGGTGAGGGAGATATGTGAAAAAATGGGCATTGAACTTTTTTCTAGAAAGGGACGATATGGACAAGATCAGCTGCAAAACAACCGCCGTGACTGCTATCAAAATTTGCCAGGGTACTGCGTACCTCCTTCAAGCGTTGTAGAACTGAAAATGAAAGTCAACACAAAATTCCTTTACTTTGTTTCCAAAACTGTACTTTAGACATTGGAATATAAAATTTAGGCCACTACGAAACAGTTGTTAGGAGTGTGTGGAAAGTTAGATGGGGAGAAAGAGAAAATGAATGGAGGTACGGTAAAAGTAATGAAAGGGGTTATAGCTAGGGGGTGAAGAGACACTACAAAGAACTTTATTAATGTCCACAGTGCACTGAGGGCACTATCTGCCCCCTTTGAAACCAGTCTCAGAGGTCTCCCCCTACAGGGGAGACCTTTGAAACTGATTTCAATTCTGGATGTTTACATTAAATATGCTTTACCTGTTTAAGTTGATCAGCAAAACAGGACTTGGTCATGTGGATTCTTCACCAAAATCATTCACAAACTGGACTTTCCCGTTAACAATGAAGGACAAGTGACACTGACCACGTCATCATCAATATAAAATTCTTTATTGTTACTTTTCTGCTAAGTTTAATGTAGATACAAAAACCTACCAGCCCTCTACAAAACAATATCATAATTTCCAGCGACTGTCTGCCAAAGAGAGGCACAACTTAAGTATGAAAAACGTAAGCAAAAAAGACTTAAATGAGTGCTGGAAGCAAAGCATGTTCTTTATATAAAACTATGTACAGCAATAAACTATGTCAATATAAAATACAATTCAGCATTCACTAAAAAATTCAGATCAAAACACTTTGGTTAGTTTACGGGAACTCCTTCTTGTGTGGTGGCAGAGAAAGTGGGCTAGCTACTTAGCACATTTGGGAATACAAATACAAACCACACTTGAACGACTGTCAGAATTTTTTGTTTGTTTGTATGGTGTTTTTATGTTTCATGGAACCAGTGGTTATTTAGCAACGGGACCAATGGCTTTACGTGACTTCCGAACCACGTCAAGAGTGAACTTCTTTCACCAGAAATACACATCTCTCACACCTCAACGGAATGCCCGAGAATCGAACTCGCGGCCAACAAGGCAGCAGGCCAAGACCATACTGATCACGCCACTGAGACGCTGTTGGAGCTTGGTAACGATCGAGGTTAACTGCAGGTAGATGGGAGGTACGGTGCCGACAAGACAGGTAATCCTGAATTTACTTTGCTCCTTTGAATGAATAGAATAGAATAAACATTGAAAGTTTAGGCCACAGGCCAAGTGCTGGGACCTATGAGGTCATTCTGCAGTGAAAGGGAAATTGAGATTAAAAAGGTTTGCAAGGTGTAACAGGAGGAAAACCTGAACTGTTAGAGAGGGTGGAAAGTCAGATGGAAGAAAGAGGATACAAACATAGGTATACTAAAATAAGAAAAAAGAAAAAAAAAATTGAAAGTTGCACCTAGACGCTGAAGGGATATTTGAAAGACCCTTAAGCAATGCCTACAGTGCACCGTGTAAGGTGCACTGATAGCTGATCCCCCTATGGGATTTCTCCTCTGCGAAAACCATTGTCTTGTAAACGACAGTCCTTAGAGTGGCAGGATCATCTCATGGCTCTGTTTTGAAAATTCGAGGAATACGAGTCGAGTTGAATATAAAATTTTGGCCAAAGGCCAAGCACTGATACCTGTAAGGTCATTCAGCGCTGAAATGAAAATTGACAGTGAAAGGTTTGAAAAGTGTAACAGGAGGAAAACCTCGCATTTGCACTATGAATCAATTGTTGGAGAGGATGGAATGTAAGATGGAAGAAAGAGAATGTGAATGGATGTACAGCAAAAGGAACGAAAGGGGTTGCAGCTAAGGGTTGAAGGGAAACTGCAACGAACCTAAACACCTACAGTGCACTGCACGAGGTGCGCTAATGGCACTAACCCCCTATGTGAGTGACACCAAATAAGATGATGGGTTGACCCGACAGCCACTGAAGACAAAGGCGAACGGTTACCAGAAGGTAAGTGATTAGCAACCCCGTCAACTCGCCTACTTGCAAGTGATCAATTTGTTGCCTAACCCCACAACAGTTACCAATTTAAAAGGTGATGATATATTTTTTTTTTTTTTTTTTTGTACAAACAAAACACTCGGAAGAAATAAGGACAACAAAAATAAACATAATGGTCACAACTAACAAGAATTAGTGCCAAACAAACAATATTAACTGACTTGATAGAGGGTACAATCAGCTGCATACTGGGCAAATGGGGAAAAGTCAAATGTTCATGAATGGATGGGAAAATATCTCTTAAAATTCTTTCATCAGATGCAAGGTTTATAATACTGATAAGCGTATTACATTACTTCTATTATTATTATTATCATCATTCAGAGGATGAATCTATTTATATGGAACAGGACCACCACAGGGCCCACTGACTCTAAATTCAAGCTTCCAAAGAATATTAAGGTGTTCATTAGGAAGTAGCAGCAGGAGGTAAAGGAAAATACAAAAAGAGATTCCACTTATTGGAAAACAAAAGAAAAATGAACAAATATATAAAAACGTATTAAAATGCATGGTAGTAATGTATTGCACCTTTGCTTGAACATCTCAAGTTCCAAATGAATGACTTCCTCTGGGAGGCTGTTTCACAGTCCAACAGTGTGAGGAATAAAGGACCTCTGGAACTGGGAAGTTTGACGTCGAGGAACATTTACAGCAAATTGGTGCTTCTACTGTTCAGTGAATCTGGTTGCTCTCAGCAGATAAAAGGGATCAGGGACCAGTTGTGAACGTGAAAGCTCTCTGTTGAAATACAACTTGTGAAAAAGTGACGAACATAAAAAAAATACCCTTCGTATTATAATTCTGTAACTGAAATAGTTTTACCAGACAAATGATTTAATAATTCTTAACCGTCAAGCTGGCCTAGAGGTTTTGTGAATACATAGTAGTGAATAATTTATTTCATAAACTGTATATAACAAGGAATTTAATAAACATTTGATAATTGGACAAACTGAAAATGTTGAAAGATTCTCATAATCTATAAGATTTGTTTTCAAAACTTGAAAGTAGCTGTTGGAGATGGAATGTAAAAAAACAAAGCTCAGGCTAAAGGCTGAGCACTGGGACCTATGGGGTCATTCAGCGCTGAAAGGGAAATTGAGAGTGAAAAGGTTTGGAAGGTATAACAGGAGGAAAAGCTTTTGCAGTTGAAGAAAGAGTATAAATAGAGGTACAGTGAAAGGAATGAAAGGGGTTGCAGCTAGGGTAAAAAAGGATGAAGCAAAGACCAATAAGTAATGCCTATGGGAGTCATTGAACGCTACAACCAACTTTAAAAGAGGGAAAATGACCTCTTGCACATCCATTCATGAACACTTTTCTATTCTGTTGGGAGGCTCCATTTATTCAACCGGCAAACATTCAGATACAACGAATGGGATCACAAATTAAAATTGCATTCAGAGCGCTCCCCTCTGCCACCTGTAAGCATAGTGTATTGTTTAAGGATGGAAAAACGTATAAAATACTGTGCTTAAATAGGCACAAAGAGTACAGTGACCAATTTACAAACGATTCAACATACAAACAGAAGCCCGGAACGTAACTCTATTGTAAGCAGGGTGGCATCTGTGTTTATATCAAAATGTGACACTGTGAAAAACAAAGACTGCTAGGAGAAGCCAGCAACCCCTTATCCCTGCCACAAGATGAAGCACAAAAGAATGATTTTTAATTCCCAAATTGTAGCGTTCGACTTACAAGACAGAAAATAAATGCCTTACGCAAAGACTTAAAATAGATTACAAAGCACCGTACATATTCTAACGTGAGGAAAATAACAAAATGATTAACATTAGAAAATTAACATTTCAAGGCAAAGTACTTACAACCTGCAACTCATGCCCTACCCACAAAATAAAATGTAATGCCTCATTATAATATTAATCAAACAACAGCCTAGTTTTTTAGATGCCCAAGAAATACCATTCATTTGTTTGTATGGTGTTCTTAAGTTGCATGGCACCAGTGGTTACTCAGCAACGGGACCGACGGCTTTACACAACTTCCGAACCACGTCGAGAGTGAATTTCTATCACCACAAATACACATCTCTGGCCTCTCAATAGAATGGCTGAGAATCGAACTTGCGGCCACCGAGGTGGCAGGTAAAGACCATACCAACCAAACCACTGAAGTGCTTACCTTTCATTTGTGAGGTTTCTTTTAAACATGATGGAAAGGCTAATAAAATAATACTAAGTGAACTAGAATCCCAACTGGGTTTGTTGAAACAGCCTGGGAGGGATGATGCCCTTTAGTAAAGCAAGAGAGAGGAAAAGGCTCCAAGAAGTTCTCTCTTTACTGCATTATCTTTTAAAACCAATAACTAACTTACTTTCTTTGGATCTTCAGCTGAAAACCCCCTACGGACAGTCAACAGACTATAATAAAATAAACCCAAGATGGCTCCAAAGGGAAATCAGTCTGCAAAAAGAGAGAGAGAGACACGCAATAGAAAAAAGCGATAAACAAATAAATGTGATGGAGCAGATAATAAAACCAACACACTTGAAAATCAAGAGACGTCACTTCAATATCTGGAGGTCAGAAGACTCCACAACTGCGATGGGCAAACTTTTCCACATTTTAGTTGTAGCAAAGACAGAACTCGTAGCAAACTGGCTAGCATTTAACCCTAGAATATGACACTACAGTACAGTGTTTGCCTACCTACTTGCGCAGTACCATCCACATGTGTGCATGTGCTTTTGGTACCAAAAAGGCAGTGCAATGGCTCTCTGGGACCTGTCTATTGTTTCTGCTGCTCATTAGTGAAATTCAACTTAAAAATCTTCAGAGCCAAATGCACTTTCAAAAGCATAAAATACTTCCGGGAATCAATGAAAATAAAACAAACAAAAAACAAACAACCTTGTGGGTCACTTGCAGCAACTAATAAACCTGACTAATATTACTCCCTCTCACAGACAGTTTCATGCCACAATGGTGTTTAAGGTCTTGATTAAGTAAGAAAAACCAACATTTCTTTCAATTGAAGAAAGCAGTTGGTGAATTCTGTTATTAGAGAAGATTTCTGTCCCATTTTAATGCTGAAAGGGGTATCAAAAATGTCATCTAAAGAAGTATTTTTGTTATCCTATTTTCCTCATTTTATACGTTGACTGGATAGACGGTTAAAAAGAAAAACCCACACAGAACAACGGTGGCAATACACTGTAGAGAGCTCTTTAGCATTGCACAGGGACTAAAAATATGAGCTGGGCAATCCTCAAGTACAGCATAGCTGTGCAAGACAATCCAAACCTTACAATAATCTGGTTAAAATGATTCAATAATTCTCTAAGCTGGAAACAGAACACAACAATGGATAGTATTTCAGAAAATTGGCCACTTGAATATACAGACACCACCTTATTACAAAACTCAGCTTACAAAACATTCAGCAATGCAAAAAGGATTGCTAATTAAAATTGTGTTCAGAGTTCCCCTTTGCCACTGTAAATTAAAATTTTGTTTTGTCTATTCTATACAGTACAGTACGTAGAGTGAAAATGTGTTTTAGGATGGAAAAACATAGTGTTGTACTGATTTTATCTCATACTGCAACTAAATAGGTGTGAAGAGTACAAGTTACCAACTTGCAAACAATTCAACACACAAACGGCCGTCAAAAATGTAACTTGATTGAAAATAGGGTGGTGTCTGTACACTGAAGAGGTTTCTTTAGCAACGCAAAGTCATTGAAAATATGAGCTGGGAAGTCCTGAAACACAGCACAGCTGTGCTAGACAATTCCAAACACCAAAATAATCTGGTTAAAACTTTGATAATTCCCTACGTTAGAAAGGGAACGCAACAATGAGTGGTACTATTTCAGAAAATTGACCATTACAATATATAAGCTCAACTGCCTGTGTGTACACTGCTATACTATAAAAAGCATTACATTTTCCAATGTTTTCAACACAAGTGAAGAAAATCCTGCAATGTTAAAACTGAGAGAAACTAACTTTGAAATCAATCAGTGCTCCTTAGGCTTGTTATCTATGTGTCACCTACTTCGAGGTACTAGTATTAAACATGGCGGAAACTCCTTGAGATGCTGTGTTTAGTACTAGGCCCCTGAAGAATCAAAGCCCATACTATGTATACAGGCAGTCCCTGGTTATTGCTGGGGGTTCTGTTCTCGGCCGATGCTGGTAAGCGGAAACCGCTATTAACCTAAACTCGACAATTTATGGCGTTAAAGACGTCGAGTTTCAGTTAATAGCGCCTCTTGTTAGGCATGTTATAGTGCCATAACTCTATTATCGGCACCTTATGGAGTTGACAGCTGAAACTTGACTAGACAAGCGCTATAAAACCGGATCGCCATTGACAAGAGACCACCAATAAATGGGGCCTGCCTGTAAGCCCATTTCTATACTGTATGGTCAACAAATGATATTCATTTATGATATCTAGTAGTAACATGGCGTCCCAAGAAGCTTCCACCATGTCTAGCTCTAGAACCTCAGAGTAGGTGATGCACAGAGAACAGGACAAAGTAGCACCAATAAATCAATATCCACATTTAACGGACACATTTTTTTTTTTGAAAAACTGGATCTATGGGTAAATGGGCCTTTTTTTTTTTTACTTAATCTACACACTAGAATACTTTTTATACAGCACTGTATGCCATACAGTGTAGGAAATTAAGCAGAATGCCACAAGAGTATGTATACAATACCTAATATGCATCGCATCTTCCTTAAGCCTAGTGTTTTTTTAAATAAAAAAACTATAAAACAACTAAACTCCATGAGAAATATTAAAATTGTAAATTTTGGCACTTCTTTTTTTTTTTTTACTGAGAGAGAGAGAGAGCGGAGAGAGAGAGAGAGAGAGAGAGAGAGAGAGAGAGAGAGAGAGAGAGAGAGAGGTTTGTAAAACAATTGGTAATAGTAATCAATATGGAGTCTATTTGAAAATACAACTTAAAGTTGGCCGCAAAATGTATATATTGGCATTTCTACAGAATAGGTTTGCGGCACACACAGTTTTCTTAGTACCGCCCCCTTGGGGGATGAACATAAAACAAACAAAAGGGAGTCAATTTCTCAAATGATCTCACCCGTACTGCATTACATATACTGTACCTATTTTTATAGTTTGGTAAAGAAATTTTATTAATACAGGCAGTTGCTGGTTAATGGTGCTTGTCTAGAGCTATGTAATCGGCGATTTATGGCGCCATAACCTGCCATAAACCTCAAAGTTTCGGTTAATGGCGGTTTTTGCTTATGAGCACCCTACCGTAAATGGAACCCTCACCAATAACCAGGAACTGCCTGTAAACGCTGTAGAATTACCCACTGAATCAGAAAAGGAAGAACATACAATAACCAAAATTACATTAACATCCTCATCTGCGACATAAAACAGAATATTCTTAATCTATGATAAAAGAAATCTCGCCAGCTGCATAATGAAATATCTAGACAACTTCTCAACTACAAACGTCCGAACACTCGCAAATTGTACGCTACACATTCATAGACTTATCCTACAAGTTACAACGTACACCTACGAGGTGCATCACAGCCTGGGAACAGTTAACTAACAAATCAGCGTAAAACATTAAAAAAACAAAAACAAAAGTGTATTCATTACTAAAAACAGAACATGCATTTCATTTTAAATGATTTCTATTATTCTGTAAAGGGCATTTGATTTTAAAAAATTTGTATCATTCCATAATGTGCAAAACCTTGTTTTATGTCTCAACTTCCAGTGGAGGGAGAACAAGCCACTTCAAAATTAAAATGGCTCAATATACCAAGATGTCCTGCAACTAAAAATAAAATTCCTTACTTTACGACAACTTCCAGCATTCAGCAACTGATGCTCATTAAGACAGTCATCAGAAACTGCACAGATTATAAGTGGCAGAAAGAAAATGGCAAACGTCCTTGAGACTAAGAACAGCCTACAAAATGGGGTTGCAGCTTCCAATATACTACATTATGGGATACAACTCTTGGGAACTTTCTTCACTGCATTATGGGAAACAATTCTTGTATGTCAGAGACCAACTGCTGGGACTTATGAAGCCAAAAGGTTTTAAACGTGTAAAAGGAGGAAAACCTCTCGATTGCACTATGAAACAATTGTCAGGAAAGGGTGGAAAGTATGATGGAATATGAATGAAGGTGCATTTAAAGAAATGAAAGGGGTTGCAGCCAGGGGTTGAACCTTGAATAATGCCTATGGTACACTGAGTGAGGTGGACACCAAATTAAACACTCATTCCCACAACCACCTGGCAACAAAAGAGAGCAAAATGGCAGGGGGAAGGGGGGTTAAAAGGTGATATTCTACTTGGATACATACTAGGCTTACAAAGTAACCTGAATTTAAAAATAGAGTCACAGGAATGGTAAATATAATCAGGAAAGCTGTGCTGTCCAGTAAAACATTCATACCGAGTTAGTGGAATCTTATTGCTATGCACATACAGTGCAACAGGAATAAGTGGCTGCATCAACAAGTAACCTGTGTTAAGTTTTGAAGAAGCCTGTTAGTTAGGCCTCTCGTCAGAAGTTGAGGCTAACACAAAACAAGGATTCAATTATGATAAGTAAATAAAACCTGCTTTGTAGCCCAAATTATAAACACACCTTTTACTGCCTAAAATACAACAAACAGAAATATTTTAAATGTCCTGTACATACTCTTCCAATTTTACTTAATTTACACTGGAGTAAAATAGGTTGGACTCGCTTAACAAAACTACATAACCATCACATAATCTTAGTTCCAAATAATTTGTACAAGAGAAAAACAAGAGAATAAAAAACATAATATCGCAAGTCATTACACATTGTGTATACATGAGAAATGGCTTCCCATACTAACCTCCTCCCCCTTGCAATTTCAAGTTAGAAAACTTTTACAATTTATCATCATAATGCACTTCAACTAATTACACCCACTACCAACGCCACTTCTGACTGGGGAGAATCTCATTCACGGAAATCCCAGTTACGCCAAAGGCGAGCGAGCTTTATCGACACTTCTAGATCACTTTCGATATTTGGTGGCATACATGGTCTTGCCTTGGCTCGAGTAATGGTAGTTGTACGGATGGTGCTGTTCCGGCAAGGTCAGGCTCTCCACCAAGTCAGGAGTCACCTGGGCCGCAGCTGTGGCCATGGCTAGAGGGTCGTTGTACTGAGGCTCTCGTTTGACAGCTATGGGACGCTGAGGAACCTTGACGTACGCCGTGATTTTATTTGAAGTCTGCGGAACGCTGACGGTTGCCGGTATCGTCAAAACTGGGGTGACAGATGCTATAGTGGTCATGGAGTTGACGGGCACTGGCGAAGCCTGGATAACTGGAGAGACACTTGTGTGCATTCGCCTGTGCACTTCCAGGGTATAACTCTTGGCGAAACACATGCCGCAATCGTCGCACTTGAACTGCTTGTTGGGGCGGTGAGTCTGCTGATGGGCAAGGAACTTCCCATTGCTGGTAAAAGTCACGTCACACTCGTCACACACGAACGGCTTAGACTCCCCGTAAGGCTTCCTGCTCGGCCGGTCGTCGTAGATCGGGGGGACTCTCCCGTTGGTGCCGTGGCCGTGGACGTACTTGACGTGCTTCTTCAGAGTGACCAATCTCATGAATTCTTCGTCGCACAGTTCACATTTGAAGGCCTTCTCCTTGAAGTGAGTTCTTCTGTGGTTCGTCAAAAGGCCCTTTGTGGGGAACTTCTTCCCACATAAGTCACACTCCTCAGGTTTGATACCCTTGTGCTGCATCATGTGGAGGTCGTAGTATACTTTCTTCCCGTAGATTTCCCCGCAATAATTACACTTATAAGGCCCCACCTCCTGATGCCTCTTCACATGCTGCCTGAGGGCACTGCTGTCGCGAACGACTTCCCGCAATTCTGGCAGGAATAAGGCTTTTCTCCTGTGTGGATACGGCGATGCTTTGTGAGGTGGTCACTCTGATAGAAGGATTTCCCGCACTCGCTGCAAAGGTACGGCCTCTCGCCTGTGTGGATCCTTAAATGGACAGTCAACATACTCCTCTGTGTAAAAGCTTTGCCGCATTCTGCACAAACAAACGGCCTCTCGCCGGTGTGGATTCGAGTGTGGACAACGAGGTTCCGGTTATTGGCGAAGGCCTTCCCGCAGATGTTACAACGAAAGGGCTTTTCCCCCGTGTGCGTTTTCTTGTGGTACTCGAGGCTGCTGCGTTTGGCAAAGGCCTTCCCGCACTCTAGACACGTCAGCTTCCCATCGCTGCCCGGCTCGATGGGATGATGGATCTGTTGGATCTGCTGTGCTGGCTGGACTTGAACCTGCTGCTGCTGTTGTTGTTGCTGCACCTGCTGTACTTGTTCGACCTGCAACTGTTGCTGTTGCTGAATCTGGTGAGCCTGCAGCTGCTGTGCCTGATACTGCTGAGCCTGCTTGGTCCAAAAGTAAAGGGGAAGTTGTTCCTCCATTGCTGGCAGTTTCCGGCTCACGTGGAATTCCATTGTTTACCTCGCCAGGCAGATCCTCCTCTGTCTCATGGCTCCATCATGACTGAACAGAGGAGGACAAGGAGACGACTTCAGTTCCGACATGACTGACGGTATTCTGAGAGGAAATAAAAATGAGGGTCGACTGGGGCCGCACGTCAATTCACAGAAGTGTTAATTCAACAAAGGATGCCTAAGCAGGTGATGAATGAAGATGCATCTGGAAACTCCATCAACATGATCTGTAAAAGAATGTAAAAGTTAGAGAGATGGCAAAGAACGTTTCAACTGATCACTCAACTCAAATAAACCTTTATCCCTCAGAAAATGAATTTCTTCATTGTAGCAGTTTTAACCCTCAATGGACAGATAGGCTCTCAGGAGTAGTAATAACAGGTTGTGTGTGATGGACAGATTGATCCTGGGGAGAAGTATTACACGCCTCTGATCTGAAGGGAATCAGGCGGGATAGAGGTGCCACTATTTCTATAGCCAATAAATTCACTAATGGCAACCTTTAGACTGGATAAGATGAGAGACTGAGTGGCTCAGGACTTCTTATCTGTTTTGATATTGTGTGATCTGTAATTTTTACAAAATACAATAAATTTATTTATTAGAAAAATCATGTATAATTCTGTCAATTTTATGATAGTTTGCATATCTTCCTCTTACCATTGATGAGATTTTTTTTATTTTGCAGACCTAAAAGTTTACCCAGTCTGGGGTGGTGCACACTGATAAATTACCCCGTCCACTAAGGGTTAAAAACTGGAAAAACAACAGTTATCATCAGACTGATGCACTGGTTAGCTAACAAAGAAAGTAAACTTTTTATGCACTATGAAATACATCAAAACAATTTCCTTTCAATGATATAGTTAGTATATTGTTATGTATGCCAGTTACTGCACAAAAAAAAGTATGGAAAAAATGAAGAAATTTATATTATTTACTATTTTGGAGACCTGAATTCATAATTCTCTTTGAACAACCCTACTTGCAGGTTAGAGTTAAAACCACCTCCCATTTCTCTAGACACCAAAATATTCACGACAACTTTCTCAAGGGTCTTCAACAAATGAAGATTCATGGTAATCAATTGCTAAAGGATAAGCGTCTCACGCAAACCATGTCTTGCAGAAAACTAGACGTTCGACAGTGAAGCAAAACATTTACTGCATATTGGTGCTGCTGTTCAGCAAATCTAGTTACTCTCAGCAAGTAAATGGAAATGATATCTGACAACCTAAATAGATATAGTATATATATAATGAACAATCAGCCCCAAATCAGGGTACTCAGCATTTTTCCTTTACACAAAAGATACCTGAATTTGAGACTTGTTCCTTCAAGGATACTAACCTAACCTTTGTCTATTATATGGAGACTTACTTCTTAGGAAGGTGGGATTATCTGAATAATATGATCAGTCATATTCTTCATATGTAAACAATGAAAGTATAAAATGACTAAAAGAGAACAGAGTAAAATAGAACAAAGAAGTTAGGCCAAAGGCCAAGCTACGGGATTTATGAGGTCCTTCAGGGCTGAAACTGGAATTGAGAGCAAGGAGGTGTAATAAGAGGAAAACCTTATGCTGCTGCACTATGAGACAGCTGTTAGAAGAGGGTGGAGAGAAAGAAGGAAGAAAATGAATATGAACCGAGGTTCAGTAAGAGGAATGAAAGGGGTTAGAGCTAGGGGTCGAAGGTGCACTGCGAAAACCCTCAAGTACAGTGGTCCCCCATATTCGTGTTCTTCGGATTGGCAGACTCGCATTCACGGATTTCTCTCTGGAGCATATCCCCCCATTATTCATGGTATTTTTTTCTGAGGAATTTCCACAAATTCCTGGTTTTTTTTAATCAATTTTATCATAAAATGCTCTTTTTGTCATAAAACTACTAAGAAAACCAGGTGTAAAAATTTCCTAGTGGGGTTTTCTTAAGAGTTTTATCTAACAAAATAGGGTATTTTAAGCATTTTTATAGGGGTTCCGACTATTCATTGTGGGGTGGGGGGGGGGGGGGGGGGGGGGGGGGGGGAATGCCTAAAAAAGCACAGCGCAAGGTGCACTGATATCACTAACCCCCCTATGAGGATTCTGTCTGATGTGGGATTGGGTCACTAAATCACATGTTAAGCATATAATACAGGTTAGAAGGTGGTTTCTAAGGACAGGTGGAAAGAAATATAGCTAGTCTGGTGGTGCCAGACACCAGCTCTAACTACCTACATAATCGAGTTCTTCATGAACGCTACTGAAGAATGCCACCGACTCTATGAGCTCTCAACCAGGGTGTGGAACAGTCATCTTTACTCAATTACAACTTGATTAGTCTAGAGTTTTTGTAGATCACTGTTGGCTGAGGTTTATCATGAATGTTTAACCCCTTACAAGATTAACCCGAGATATATAGTTATCAGTGTGCTAAAAATTTTGGACTTACCACGAGATAGTCTCGTTGAAAATGAAAAGTTAAAACGTGAACTATTGGGGCTAATATGAGATTTCTCGTGGCTCAGTATTGTTTACAGCAGGCTTCTCCGAGATATCTCATCCTATATCATACGTTTGGCAGTGGTATTTGCTGCTGGAAGTCGTGAGTTACCAACGATAATTTCTGAATTTTTTTCGTGCAGACGACGCGTCATTAGTAGCACTTCAGCTGCCATCTTTGACCTTTGTTTTTTCTGTTTTTTGCGTATTTTTGCCTAATTAGGTAAGTTTGGTTGCATCATTTGTCATCTTAGACTGATTATATGTTATATTATTGATTCATCGTGTTGCTGTTGTGTCTTGTTAGCTAACCCCATGAGTATTTTGTGGTATATAGAGTAACCGGTGATCTTGAGAGGTTGTTCGTTCGTTTGACGTATTTTATATCGTATTTTCGCCAGTTCTAAGTAAATTTGGTTGTTTATTTGTCATCTAGACTGTTTATATGTTATATTATTGACTTATTATGATGATTTCGTGTCGTTTGTTTGTCTCTTGACCATTTTGTGATACGTCAAGTATAATTTTTTCCAAGGATTTTTTTTTTCCTTTTTTTACGATGAGTATGCACTATTTTACTAGCTCTCCAGTGGTGACTTTTAGAATCTTCTGTATTTCTTCATTTTCACGTTTTAGGTAAGTTTCATTGTTCTTTTTTATTTTATTTTAGACTGTTTATATGATATATTGATGAGTAATTTGTTAGTATCTTGACTATTTATTTATTATTCTAGCCTTTTATTTATTTTTATTTAGCCCAGTTATGGCAAATTACCATGACAACAGTGATACTGAGGAATCATTTACAGAGCTTGAAAGTTCTGGCTCAGAAGGCGACGATTCAAGCTTGGATGATTCCAGTGACGATGACAGCGATACCAATACAGATACAGATACAGTAATGGATGAAACACAATGGAGGAGAATCGCAATTCTACTGCCCCTCCACCCCCTCGATTTCCATTCACAGGGACAACAGGTCTCAATATCCCAGGGAATATTGAAAGTATGTCGCCTTTAGATTTTTTCCTTGTATTTTTTGATGATGAACTGATTGAACTTATTTGCACTGAAACCAATAGATTTGCTGAGCAATGCAATGCAGACCCAAATACGTGGCATCCTGTTACTCCACCTGAACTCAGAGTTTTCTTAGCACTAAATACTTTGAAAGGAATTGTGAAGCAAGCCTGAAGAATCCTTGTATTGGTCTAAAAATCCACTTCTTAGAACCCCAATTTTTGCTGAAACTATGCCTTTCAAAAGATACAAGAAAATCAGGCAGTACCTGCATTTTTCTGATAATGAAGCATACGATGCAAATTCGCATCCTAATCCCAAACTGAATAAGATATATCCTATTTATGTGCACTTAGAAAATAAATTTAGAACTGTCTACACCCCACAAAAGAGATATTTCAATTGATGAGAGTCTCTTGCTATATAAAGGAAGATTGGGATGGGTACAATATATCCCCATTGAAGAGATCAAGATTCGGCAATAAAGTTTCTTTATGGTTATGTGAAAGCGAGTACAGGATATGTGTGGAGTTATGATATTGTTATTTTACAATAAAGTTTTGTACATACTTACCTGGCAGACATATACTTAGCTTACGTCTCCTGACGTCACGGACAGAATTCAAAACTCGCGGCTAACGCGACAGGTAGGTCAGGTGATCTACCTTACCCGCCGCTGGGAGGCGGGTGTAAGAACCATCATACCTTTCTTGCCAGATTTTTTCTCTCTTATACCTGTCTCCTGAGGGGAGGCTGGGCGGGCCATCAATCGTATATGTCTGCCAGGTAAGTATGTACAAAACTTTATTGTAAAATAACAATATCATTTTGTACATGAACTTTCTGTCAGACATATACTTAGCTGATTGACACCCTTGGTGGAGGGTACAAGACAGAAAATAACAAAGAAAAGGTAAACAACACCTGTTGTAGGATAAACATAACCTTGGTTCTTACCTGTTTAGGCTGAAGACTTCATAGATACTGTCTATTAGTCTGCATAGCATAAGAGCTACAGCGAGGGCGTGACCTACAGCTGAAAAGACTCTTTTGGGTCTACTAATGGGACTTTGATATCCGCTTACTTAGTAGAATCCAAGTCGGATCATGTCAATGGGGTTCGCCCTCTTCTATGACAGAACCTGTCCACTACCAACGCAGGGAGCTTCAAACCAAATCCGATCACCTAACCAAACTAATGTTATTAGCATACGAAACGAAAAAAAGATGCCTACCTGCATCATTTTTCATACAACCATATGAACTCAATTACCAAAAAAAAAACAAGGGGAAAAAACTACTAAGGATATGTTCCAGCTCCCTGCCCCAGCACCGAATCCGCCGATCGTACGGGCCTAACGCGAAGCACTCGTCATACGTAATACTGACGTCTTTTAGGTAGTGGTTGGCGAATACTGAATTACATCTCCAGAATGTAGTTTTCATCAGATTCTGAAGAGACATATTCTTCTTAAAGGCCAAGGAAGTTTGCTATTGCTCTCACTTCATGAGCCCTTGACTTTTAAGAGCTTGAAATGTTCTTCATCACAAGATCTATGTGCTTCTTTCACAACACTTCTAATGAAGAAAGACAGCGCATTTTTCGACAATGGGTCTGCTGGGGTCCTTTACAGAGCACCATAGTCTGTCCTCAATGCCCTTAAGGGTTTTTCTTCTTCTGAAGGTAGTATTTTAAACTCCTAACAGGGCAAAGCGTTCTTTCAGGTTCCTCCCCTACTAGGGCAGACAAACCACGAACCTCAAAGCTCTTGGCCAAGGATTTGAGGGGTTCTCATTTTTTGCTAAAAAAACGAAGAAGGAGGAACAAACCACGGAATCTCCTTTGAAACCTACCCTTCCTTCTAGGGCATGAATCTCACTAACCCTTTTAGCAGATGCTAAAGCCATGAGAAAGAGAGCTTTCCTCGTGAGATCTTTGAAGGAGGCTAAATGTGGTGGTTCAAACCTAGCGGACCTCAGGAAGCGAAGAACCACATCCAGATTCCAACTTGGAACTTCGTTCGAAGTTTTTCTTGGAAGATTCAAAAGATCTTAATAGGTCATGAAGATCTTTGTCATTCGAAAGATCTAAATTCCTATGTCTGAACACCGCAGCCACATGCTACGGTATCCTTTGATAGTAGATACTGCCAAACCGCATTTTTTTCTCTGAGGAAAACTAGGAAATCTGCTATCTGAGTCACAGAGGTACTGGAAGAGGAAAACTTCTTGTTCCTGCACCAACGGCGAAAGACGTCCCACTTCGACTGGTAGACTTTAAGGGTCGAAGGTCTTCTAGCTGAGGCGATAGCCTTAGCAGCTTTTGTCGAAAACCCCTTCGCTCTGACAAGACTTTTGACAGTCGAAAGCCAGTCAGATTGAGAGCGGGGAGGTTTCTGTGATACCTGTCGAAGTGGGGTTGTTTGAGCAAATCTTGTCTTTGTGGAAGTGCTCTTGGAAAGTCCACCAACCATTCCAGTACCATGCTGTGAACCAATCTTGGGCGGGCCAGAACGGAGCTACTAGCGTCATTCTTGTCCTCTCCGAGATAGCAAAATTTCTTGAGGGTTGTCCTAGTACTTTGTAAGGGGGGAAAGGAGCTGTAGACGTCTAACCCTGTCCAATCTAGGAGAAACGCATCCACTGAAACTGCTCCTGGGTCTGAGATCGGGGAGCAATAAAGTTCGATTCTTGCGTTCTTTGCTGTTGCAAAGAGATCGATGTGAGGTCTGCCCCATCTTCTCCAACAGGTCTTGGCATACTTCTGAGTGGAGGGTCCACTCGGAAGGCAGGAGTTGATTCTTCCTGCTCAGGAGATCGGCCCTGACGTTCCTTTCTCCCTGTACGAATCTGGTGAGAAGACTGATTTTCCTCGTTTGAGACCACAGCAGAAGATCCCTTGCTGTTTCGTACAGGGAGAAGGATGCGTCCCCCCCTGTTTTCTTTGATGTACGCCAAGGCTGTTTGTGTTGTCCCGAATTGACCTGCACTACTGCATTCCGGACGTGGGGTTCGAAGGCTTTCAATGCCATCCAGACTGCCATCAACTCTTTCTTGTTGATGTGCCAGGACACCTGATCCCCCTTCCAGGTGCCTGACACTTCTCTTGTCCCGAGTGTCGCTCCCCAAACCTGCCTCCGATGCGTCGGAAAACAACACATGGCGGGTGGTTCGGCATGTAGAGAGACATTCCTTCCACAAATCGAAGTGGGTCGTTCCACCACCGAAGGTCTCTCTTGATTCCTCTTGAGATCTTGAAGGAGAACTCCAGATCTAGGGAGAGACGCCTCCAGTTCTGGTATAGGAAGAACTGTAGAGGCCTGAGATGCAACCTTCCTAGAGAAACGAATTGCTCCAGCGAGGAGAGTGTCCCCAGCAGACTCATCCACTCCCTCGCTGTGCATGCATCTTTCTCTAGGAAGGTCGTTATTTTCTCGTAGCAACGAGCTATCCTCTCTGGCGACGGAAAAGCCCGAAAAGCCAGAGAAGCTATCCGAATCCCCAGATAGATCCTCTCGTTGACTGGGGATAATTGAGACTTCTGGAAGTTCACCAGAAGTCCCAGCGAACTTGCCAATGTAAGGGTCTTTTGAAGGTCCTCCAGACATCTTTCTTGAGACTCTGCTCTGATTATTGCCAGTCGTCGAGATAAAGCGACACCCTCACTCCCTCCAAATGTAGCCACTGCGTGACGTTCTTCATTAACCCCTGTGAAAACTGGGGTGCAGTTGATAGGCCGAAGCACAAGGCCTTGAATTGGAAGATGTTTCCTCCCATCATGAATCGTAGTATACTTTTCCGTGAAGAAGGATGGATCGGCACATGAAAGTAAGGCGGTCCTGAAGGTCTATAGACCACCTATCCAAGTCCCCTGGGGACTGAAGAGACCGCTAACACACTGATGAAGTTGTCTCCCCCATGGCCGAACTTCCATCTTTTCCACAAAGACGTTCAGGGCGCTTACATCCAACACCGGTCTCCATCCTCCTGAGTTCTTCGGAACTAGGAACAGTCTGTTGTAAAAAGCCCGCAGAGCGGGGATCTTTCACTAGTTCTATAGCCTCCTTCTCTAGCATGAGATCTACTGCTAGAGAAAGGGCTTGATTCATGATGGGGTCCTTGTACTTGGCTACCAACTCCCTCGGAGTTGTCGTCAATGGTGGTCTTGACGAGAAGGGAATGAGGTATCCTTTTTCCTGACAATCGATAGGGACCATTGTCCGCCCCTTTGTGGGCCCAGACGTCGGCAAAAATTTCAGTAGTCTGGCACCACTGATGTCTGGAGTCCTTGACCGCTATTTCTTCCCTCTGACTGACTTCGAGAAGGTTTTACCTCTCTTAAAAGATCTAGTCCCTCTGGTTGCAGAACCTCTGACAGCGGGTCCTCCTCGAAAGGGTCCTGTCTCAGAGGAGTCTCTTTCTTGGTCTTGGGTTGGAAGACAGAGCGAGGTTTCCTGGCCGCCTGGGCTAACATGTCCTGAGTAGCCTTAGCTGAAAGGGCACTCGATACATCTTGGATAATTTTCTTGGGAACAGAAGAGGAGAGAGTTGAGCATACAAGAGCGATGCCCTTTGTGCATGAGACACTGCCTTCGTGAGAAACGAACAGTAGACCGACCGTTTCTTAAGCACTCCAGCTCCAAACAGTGAGGAGACTTCACTCGATCCGTCTCTCACTGCTTTATCCATGCAAGTGAGTACACAGTTAAGATCTTCAGGAGACAGAGCATCTGGGGTCTTTGGTACTTATTCCAGCACACCATAAAGACCAATCAAGAAGTTGAAAACTTCCAGGAAGATCAGGAACATCCCTTCAGTAAGTGGTCAAGTCGTTTCATTCCCCCACGTAGTCTTGGCGGACAAGGAGGGCGGAACGGGAAACGACGAGCAGATCCACTAATGAAGAGAAGTCCGAGTCCGCAGACGAAGGGAGAGCGAGGCCTAAAGGTTCTCTCGATTCGTACCAGAATCCCAATCTGCCGGTCAGTTTAGACGGAGGGAAAGAAAAAAACCGTCTTCCCTTTCTCTTCCTTCGAAAGGAGCCATTCTCCAAAACCTCTCAGCGCCTTCTTCATGGAAACAGTAGGTTTCATCCTAACACAAGACGAAACCTTCGACGTCTTCGAAGTGGAGAATAACGAAAGAGGAGAAGGGGGAGCCACAGGAGAAAGAATATCTCCAAACTCTTGCAGGAGTAACTCTGTAAGTTTCTTATAGGAGGAAACTGAGGCGTCTTTTGTTCCTTCTTCTTCTGAGGGTGGTCCTGTTCCTCCTGGAGCCGAAGAGCCTTCCTGATCCTTAGAGGCCGCGACTATTCTTAAAGGAGTCTCTAGAGGCAGATAGACGTATACGTCTTGGAGACAATGCTTCAGGCAAGTGTCTACTTGCAACATCCTTCTTGTCTGGAGGAGTGCGTTCCCAGATCCTTGAAGCCTAATAGGAGTCAGGCGGCAGTCAGGGCAGAGCGCCTGTATGAAGAAGAAATTCTATCAGGCTCTTGGCGCCTATCCAAAGGAGAGCGGCTACCAGGCGAACTGCGCCTGTCATACGAAAAGCGCCTACCAGGCTCTTGGCGCCTGAACCGAGGCGAGAGAATCTCTGGCGACGAGCGCCTACTAGGTGAGCGCCTACCAGGGGAGAAAGCGCCTGCTAGGCTCTCGGCGCCTGACTCGAGGCGAGTAAAAGTCAGGAGAAAGAGCGCCTGCCAGGCGAAACGCGCCTAACAAGCTCTTGACGCCTGTCCAGCGAAAAGCGCCTGTCCGATTAGGGCGCTTGTCAGCCGGAGAGTGGAGGCGAGACGAGGAGCGGCTACGAGGTGAGTAGTGCCTACTAGGCTCTTGGCGCCCGTCAAGGGGAGCGATCCTGTCTCGAGAAGAGCGTCTGTAGGGTGAGGATCTCCTACGCGCAGTTTGCTACTTGTCTGGAGGAGAAACTTGTCTGTCAGGCGAATGTCGCTTATACGCAGATTTGATCTTGTCCGAAGCAGAGAGCCTCCTGCGAGAATCCGAACGAACAGTTGAGCGCGCCTCTTCCGTCGAAAAGCGAGAGAGTCAGGAGAGGGGAGCTTGGACTTCTTTACAGGAAGCGAGACGTCCTTCCTGCGCCGAGAAGACCTGTAAAGAGAGCCAGCCAGAGCCGAAATCTGCGCCTGAAGGTTAGCCAACACCCTTGCAGGAGAACTCACCAACTCGTGAACAGGAGAAGAGGCTCGATCTCCGCTAAGTGAACGATACTCCTGAGATCTCTTTCGCTTCTTCGCTTCCACCTCAGGCTCTTCCGAAAAAACTTCAGGGCTGGAAAGGGCGGGCGGCCAGGGAGCATTCCAGGCCTCTCTTCGAAGGGCGCGGAGGCTTCCGAAGAGCTCCATCCTCTTTTAGGAGAAGGCGAAGGCGACGACGAGAAGCACTGGCGCAAAATTTCTCTCTTGGAGTGATCCAAGGTAGCCTGGGAACGATCAACAGGAACTACCGAGGGGACGCCTGACCGTTGGGGATGCTCCCTAACCTTCCTGCGGCTTTCGACTTTCCTCCTCCACTGGGACTGGGAGTCTGGAAGAGGTCTAGGCCTGGAAGCATTAGGGCGCCGATCAGACGCACCCTCCACTGCACTGGGTTCACTGCACAAATCACTATTGGAATCACTCTTACCTTCTAGTTGCTTGATTTTCCTCTCCTACTGCGAATGGTGGCTTTCATTGAGGCCACTTCCGAAGGCGTCTCTTCGGCTTCGGTGCAGGGAGCAGGAACTGAAACTGACAAAGGAGCTACTTCTAAAATAGGATTATCTACATCCAACTCGCTAATACGAGATCTACTACTGCTCCTGGAAGAAGCTTTCCTAACTTTATCCTTTTCAAGCTTCCTCAAGTAGGAAGACAAAGACTTCCATTCATCCTCATTCAGCTTTTCACATTCATTACAAGGGTTATTAAAGGTGCATTCATTCCCTCTACACTTCAAACATACCGTGTGAGGGTCTACCGAAGCTTTCGGTAGCCTCACCTTACAATCAGTCATACAACAAACTCTAAACATAGCAGTTTTCTTAGTATCAACATCAGACATCATGAATCCAAGAAAAATCCAAAGAAAAGTCCAATAACTGTCCACAAATCGCGAAAGCCAGGCCAAAAGATCGGGTACTTCACCAAAAGTCCGTAGAAACAATCCAGGGCGAAAACGAGAAAAGAATCCAACTGTCAAGAGGTACCGACAACAGGTGTGGTCGACACCGACGACAGAAAAAATCTGGCAAGAAAGGTATGATGGTTCTTACACCCGCCTCCCAGCGGCGGGTAAGGTAGATCACCATGACCTACCTGTCGCGTTAGCCGCGAGTTTTGAATTCTGTCGTGACGTCAGAGACGTAAGCTAAGTATATGTCTGACAGGAAAGTTCATGTACAAAATTTTTATTTATGTAGGTAAAGGAACACAATTCGACCAGGATTTCAATGAATTGCCTAAATCCTCACAGGTTGTAATGACTTTACTGAAACCTCTTTTGAATAAAGGCTATTGCCTTACAATAGACCATTATTACACCAGTCCTGAGTTAGTGGATATTCTAGTAAAATGTAGAACAGATTGCTATGGCACTGTTAGAATAAATCGAAAAGACCTGCCAGTTTCATTGAAAACTGAAAAGTTGAAGAAGGGGGAAATGTCTGCTTATCGTAGAGGTAAAGTTATGGCCATGAGATGGAAGGATAAAAAAGATGTTGTTCTACTCTCCACAGTTCACAATAGTGATGAAGTTGAAATTGCGAGTAGGAAGAGGTACGAAAAAGAAGCCCCAAACAGTTGTAGTAGACCTATAACCACACAATGGGTGGTGTGGATAAGTTGGATCAAAACTTGGCAAATTATCCTGTTCCCGGGAGGAAAAGAACAAAAAAATATGACAAAAAAGTTTTCTTCTTCCATCATCTAGATCTAGCCCTTTGGAATGCATATCAGTGTTTCAAGATGAGTAATGAAAATTGCTGTTCATCTCTCAAATTCAGGTTGGAAATAGTAATTGATTCAACTCTGAAGAAGAAGTATCATGCTGAAATCCCTCAAACAAGACCAGGTAGACCATCTATTTCAGCGAATCCTACCCGCTATTCAGGAAGGCATTTTCCAATTGACATTCCTCCTACACCCAAAAAGAAATTTCCTACAAGGCAATGTGTTGTTTGCTCTAAGAAAGGGATAATAATGGAAAACCATCAGACGAGAGTCTCGCTACATGTGTGAGATATGTGAAGTTAGTTTGTGTATAACCCCCTGCTTCAAATCATACCATACAAAATGATTGAAATACACTGGTTTATGTGAAGGGAATTTTTTTTTTTTTTTTTTTTACCCAAATGAAGAGAAATATATGATTTTGTTTATTCTAATGGTGAAATTTTTTTTTTATTCAAATGAAATGAAAAAATACTTTTATCAAAATGAAGTGGAAAAATAAAAAGTTATCAAGCATCAATATGATTTTTATTCAATTCCTATTATCAAAATTACTAAAACGAAGCATACGAGATATCTCGTGATAGAATAAAATGATTATAATTTATACGAGATAACTCGTTATTGGCCATAAAAAGGTCTCAAGTGGAGTTTCTAAAAATTACAATTTTACATAAAATAATCACAATTTTCTGTTGAAATCAAATTAGAATAGAGTTTAAACAAGTTATATTTTAATTTAATTCAATAAAACAATTAGATTCTTTTTGAAACATTATGTTGAAAAAATAAGTCTTTTAAGGGGTTAAGTGTAGGCTATGTTGTGTTTTAAGGTTATTGACTATCTATTATCAGATGGGCAAACCCCAAAATCACCAGATTCAAGAAGGAACAGAGAGAGAGAGAGAGGAGAGAGAGAGCCGAGAGAGAGAGGAGAGAGACGAGAGAGAGAGAGAGAGAGAGAGAGGAGAGGAGAGAGATAGAGAGAGAGAGAGAGAGAGAGAGAGAGAGAGAGAGAGAGAAATATATATTTGTGTATTATATTGTGCAGCCATACAAAATCCAAAAACATTTATAAAACTAAATACATATATTAACTTTGTTGCTAATATTTATCAACAACTTTAATTATAGTATTACAGTATAGCCTATGCTCAAACATTCGTGGTAACCTACAGCCAATAAAAACTACACTATGCAAGATTGCAATTTATACTAACAATGAATTTGAGAGATTTACGTACAAGCAAAATGCTAATATTATATGTTATATTTTCTCTTTAAGAGGTTTTACCCTTCAATCCCAGTAGTCGTAAATCAGTTAAAACTACAAATATGCTCCATAAGCAACATATAAAGCTAATCATACTGTTTCTTAAGCTATAAAAGCCAAATGATGTGAAAATGCTGAACTTAAGAGTTTAAAATACACACAGTTCCAGTAAGGGAAAAAACCGTAAGATATAACACACTATGGCTAATAAGCATTTGTACTTAAATGTTACCCACTCAAAGATCAACAGAAGTTTTCTACATGATAATTTGTGCCTGCCATGACAGTACAGAAAAAATAAATATTCATGAACTTGGCAAGAGTTAAGGAATAATGTATACATATACAGGCTATTCCCAGTTATTGGCGGGGGTTCCATTCCCGGGGGTGTGCCGACATGCAAAAAACCGCCATTACCCAAAACTCGGCCCATTATGGCGCCATAAATTGCCAATATTATGCCACTAGACAATCGCCCTAAAACTGGATCGCCAATAACCAGGGACTGCCCGTAAAGAATTGTGGGGGGGAGGGGGGGGGGGGTGGGGGGGGGGGGGGTGGGGTCTGACTCCATCCGCAAAGTAATGCTGAAACTCTGATACTGATAATCCAAAGGGAGATGGAAGTTGGTTCAGTGATCCACTCTGACGAATGACCTGCTTACGCCAACTTCAGCATTTAGGATTTGAACATGAGCCTGTTAACCATCAGCACCATTACTTTGACCTAGCTACTGGTGCTCATACTCAAAGAACTGCGAGATCTTGCTGGAAAGCAATTCTG
>NC_087214.1:36241439-36288044 GCF_015104395.2 Macrobrachium nipponense | reverse complement strand
CTGAATAATGATAGTAATAATAATAATTCAACTCTTTGCCAAAAGAGGGACGATATGTTTAACCATTAGGAAAGAGCATCATTTTACATAATGAAGAACCACTTCCAAGAATTTCAATGGAAAAGTAGCCAGAAATGTATGGATATAGGAGCCTGTATTTTACTTACTATTTATGTCAGTTTTTTACTGGTATATGTATGTATGTATTTAATAATTGTGTTTTGTTATTTTACTGACAACCGCCCTCACTTCAGGTACGGACACAGATTCTAGACATCTAAGTAATTTTGAGGCATCTGGCAAGCCCGTAGGTACCCACGATGACACCTTACACATGAATGGAATTACTTTGTGTCTGAGAAGTTGCCGAGCAAGATTTTAAGAAGCTGGAGCTGCAAAGATCTTGTCTTGGAGCAGATGTCAACATAAGCTTTTCTTGGGAGGTGAGAGATGTCCAATGAGGGATGGCCGCTTGTTTTGTTTTGTTGATGGATGATACAACTGAAGATGTCGCAGCTTCTCCTTTGCCGATGCCTTAACCAACCAGTCTTCCAAGGTATCTCTTTTAGTCGGATCATGTTTTGGCATGCCCATGATGCTACCAGTGCCAGTTTTCTTGTGAGGACTTGAAGTGCTGTTGCCAGGCTAAGCAAAGACCTGTAAACTGGAAGACCATGCTTAATGACAACAAATATTAACCCACTGAAAACAGATGGGTGCATGTAAATAAGTATCCATCAGGCTCATTGATGCGAAATACCAAAGTCCCCTTTCTGACGAAGTGTTGCCCCAAAGCCATGGTGATCTGGAAGAAGGTCCGACATAAGAACGTACATATTCAACTACCTGATGTTGGTAAGGGAACGTTAACCACTTTGTCTAGCGGACCATAAAAAAGTGCAGTAAGAACCTGGCAAGCATGTTATCAAAGTACAAATCTTTTTATATTTTGTAATTGTGTTACCTTCAGCAAAGGCTGGTCCAGTCATTGAAATTTTATAACGAGGTAGTTGACTAGCAGCAGGTGTTAAGTGTAGTAACTCCCCATCACACACTTGACTGACAGCATCACCTATTCTTCGGCACCTCAGATGGATGTGCATCATTCACTGCACTCATCGTAGTGGTTTGTTGGATCTCTGCTAAGCATTTCTTGGTTTGAACAATCGACAACTTTGGCTTGTTTGTTTTGGGTTCCAGTTCTTACAGCAATGAGAATCGTGGTGCTTCACGATTCTCTCTGAACAATTGTTTCATAGTGCAACTGCAAGGTTTTCCTCCTGTTACACCTTTCAAACCTTATTACTGTCAATTTCCATGTTAGCACTGAATGGCCTCAGGTTCCAATGCTTGTCTTTCGGCCTAAATTTTATATTCTGTTTTATTCTGAGTACAAAGGATTGATTAGCATAGGTGCCTAGAGTATGAATGTGTGTGTGTGCAAGGTTCAAGTTGTCCTGTCTGAACCGGCTGGTGTCACATTTGCTGTCTGTGCCATTAACTGACATGCTCATGGCACTGAATCACGTACATAGATGATTTGCCAGCCTGTACTATTATATTACTGCTGTAACCAAAAGAATATTTTAAAGTCGTCCTATTGAAGGACCATTTATCAGTGAAGGGAGAGAGTTTAGATTAATTACCAAGGCAAAAATTGAACTTGGAAGGACAAAAAGCTTTGGCACTCTTCCTCACCCAACCTAGCTGATTTTCCTCACAACGCTAGACAGGCTGCTGGTGCTGCAAACAGTCTGTCATTTTCTGGAATCAGGTTGAACATTAGTGTATGCCTCTTGCTAGGAGTTTTATTTTGGCTACAACTCAAATGTAGAATAGTTTGCCTGGTGCAAGTGTGGAATCTTCCGATCTCCAGATGCTCAAGTAAGGAGCAAATTCATTCCTGCTCTCTGCTGCTCATGTCTCCTAACTGTCAGGTTTACTGGTTTTATTTTCTATTCCCTTGTGTTTGTTTATTTATCACTGTTTCCTATAACATATCTGTGTGTTGTGGGGGGTGAGGGCTGATTTCCTCTCTCAGCCCTCTTGGGTTGAGAAGGAAAAGGTGGTTGCCATGAACCACACACCCAGGTGGATTTTGTAGTACTACCAGAAGATTGCTAGGTCCAGGACCCATCCAAAGACCACAAACACAAGCTGTATACTATTAGTGAAAAGGTTATAGTGAAACAATAATTGTTCAGAACTTGGGGTCCCATTTTTTTGTGAAAGTACATGAAACCCTTAATCTGTTTTGTAACATATATTTTACAGTACTCTACAATAATTCTTTCTGCCCAAGTTAAGTAGCAAAGATATATATTTGTATAAAAGAATAAGTTGGCACATTTTTGC
This sequence comes from Macrobrachium nipponense, assembly GCF_015104395.2. Lineage (NCBI taxonomy): Eukaryota > Metazoa > Arthropoda > Malacostraca > Decapoda > Palaemonidae > Macrobrachium > Macrobrachium nipponense. The sequence continues at coordinate 36,285,689 of NC_087214.1, read as the reverse complement.
AATGTCTAAGTCATCTGGTGAAAGTTACAGCAATTTCAACACCTACATTATACATTTTATGCAGCAAATAAAATACAGTTTCACCTACATACACATTTCATAATTTATCACAGTACAGTAACTTGATTTGTTTAGGCAAAAGGTTAGGTCTAACAGAAAAATGATCTAGTAGTCTTTTTCATACAGTATGGATTATAGTCGGCATTCTTGATCTGGATTCTGGAAGGATATCTCAATACTTACGGCATCTTCAGACAAGATTGCAGCATTACAAATGCCTACTTCCTCCCTGTAGGGGGTAGTGCCATCAGTGTCCTCATGTGGTGCACTGTAGGCATTACTTAAGTGTCTTTCAGTATCCCTTCAGCCCCTATCTGCAACCACTTTCATTCCTTTTACTGTACCTCTATTCACGTTGTCTTTCTTCCATATAACTTCCCACCAACAATGTTTTCATAGTGCAACTGCGGGATTTTCTTCCCGTTATATCTTTCAAACCTTCTTAAGTGTCAATTTCCCCTTCAGCGCTGAATGACCTCATAGGTCCCAGTGCTATGTATTTGGCCTAAATTATATATTCCTATTTCAGATGCCTACTTCCCATAGTATTCTATCACATTCACTTGAATCCTGAGATGACGTTTGAAAATTTTCAGTCAGACTGCAATGGGATATAGGATTAATGAGTCAGCTTGTGATGGTAAAATCTATCAATTTGGGGTAGTGCTGTCAGTGCACCTCATGTGATACACTGTAGGCATTATTTAAGGGTCTTGCAGCATGTCCCTTCAGCCCCTACCTACAACCCCTTTCGTTCCTTTTCCTGTTTTTCCTTTCATATTCTCTTTCATCCATCCTACTTCCTTCAACTCTCTCCCAACAGTTGTTTCGTAATGCAACTGTGAGGTTTTCCTCTTGTTACACCTTTGAAACCATTTTACTTTCAATTTCCCTTTCACACTGAATAACCTCATAGGTGTCAGCGCTTTGTCTTGTGCCTAAATTTCTATTCCAATTCCATCTACCGAGCCATCTCTGGTCTTGGCCGCCGTTTCTCTGTCGCTGACTGTACGTTTATGCAGATCGAACATTACCCCCAGAGTCTACAGAATCCCTTTAGCTAAAAGAGGTCTTTACCCAACTTTCCCCTTTTCACATAGACCAGGGATTATGCATTCAAGAAGATATTAATATTTGGAGAGCTACAGTCTGTCCATATACTAAAAACCTTGACAGATACATATATATTTTGGCATTTTGAACTCCCCAAGTAATCCAGACCTAGAGTAACGAGTGTATAGATGTACAAATACAGAGGCACTATTGGTCGTAACACACTACAGTATACAGAGCTTGTTTAGGGTGTAATTTAAGTTTAAATGTACATATATAAAATGTTCTGTAGCTTCTGAATTTAGAAATAAAAATGGTCACTTAATAATCACAGAACAGATTTTTCACAATCATAGACAAATCAGTGGATTTTAACTGTTGAACTTTACATATATAAAATATTTTACATATATAAAATACTTTGCAGCTTCTAAATTTAAAACTAAAATTGTTCACTTAACTATGTAACAGGTTTTTAACAATTATTGACAAATTGATGAATTCGACACACATGCAATGTATGAATACTGGATTCAACGACCGTAAATAGATATGAAAATACAAGGCAGTCCCTGGGTTAGACTTACGAAGTTCCGAGGTTAAGGCGCTTTTCAATTATATTCATCAGAAATTATTTCCAGGGTTACGACGCCTACAACGCTAATCTGGCAGAAGAAATATGACACCAAAAATGCCAAATAGTCAATATTTGAAGGGTTTTTTTCATGAAAAATGCATTAAGAATGCAGTTTACATAGTTTTCAATGCACCCAAAGTATTAAAAGTAAGGTTTTCTTAGGATTTTTTATGATGTTCCACGACGATTTTCGGCTTACAACGAGTCTCAAGAATGGAACCCCCGTCGTAACCCAGGGACTGCCTGTATACTGTTGTTACATTGTACGACGTATTATGATCGCAGCACGTCTTCGGTGTTTTAATGTAAACACTGATGAGGAACACCTGAATGTCTTTGCTTTTTTATTTTACACAGAAATAGAGTTTACTGTTACAGGTAGTCCCTGGTTATCGGCGGACTCGTTTAATGGCGATCTGGTTTTATGATGCTCGTCTAGTGCCGTGCCATAACAGGCCGAGTTTCGGTTATCTGCGCCATAAGGTGCCGTTAATAGAGTTATGGCACCATAACAGACCTGACAGAGGCGCCATTAACCGACACTTGGCGCCATAAGTTGTATAAATCGCTGAGTTTCGGTTAACGGCGGTTTTTGCTCATCAGCACCCAGCAGAGAACTGTTTATCACGAGGTTGTGAATTTCTTATCTATCACTTTAAGCACCTTCGCCCTATAGTACTTTGGATGCGAAGCGTTGGTTGCACAGCCACATTGATTTCAGCTGGTTTCATTTTCAATTCTTGTTTCAGAGCAAAATTCCTGTGGGTGAGCCCAGTTGGAATCGAGTGATGCGACTCCCATGGCCTCATGGAACTACGGAAACCACCCTAATTACGAAACATTCAACTTGTAAACATTCAGAGATGCAAACAAATGGGATCGAAAATTATAACTGTTCCCTTTACCACCGGTAAGTTCAAATTTAGTTTTGAGTTTGTATTTCTGTACAAACAGTGCTGTATGTACAGTGTTCTGTGTTTTGGGGTGAGAAAACATACAGTACTGTACTGAATTTATCTCATACTGTACTTAAATAGGCTTGAAGAGTAGTTACCAACTTGTAAACAATTCAACATACAAACGGGCATCCAAAACAACTCATTTGTAAGTAGGGTGGTGTCTACTACTTGGTTGTTAACACTGACCCACTTCCTTCAGTACTAAGCCTCAGGTCAACAAAAAAATCCCTTTTTACGGGTTACCAAAGCATACAGCAGTGGTTTGTACGTACGATAAAAAAACGTCCCTGTTATCAAACAAACCACTGACATAACGTCCTCTGGTCCTGTGATGGTGAATTTTTCATGAGAGTTGACAACCTCTTAAGAGGAAATCTAAGATGTCCAGCACATGTATCATACATAATTAGCTACCAACTTGGGGTAAGCTTAGCACTGACAGGGTAACTGTTGGAAGCAGAGCCACCAGTTATCTATATGAGATCTCTAAGTAGGAGCAGGAAGAGGTATACTAAAGGTATTTCCAACACGACACAGAAGGTAGAAAGAGCTTATGTGCAAACCTCTTGACTTCAAATTAAAGAGAGTGAAAAGTCTCCTTTCTCTCTCAGTATTTTGACTGATTTATGGGGCGTCTTGGCGAGAGAAAACTCCTACCAGACGCGTCCCCTGGGTGGTAGCTGGAGGAACCCCTATGAAATACAACTCGCAGGGCTGCTCCAAAGATATCAAATAAAGGCAGGGACCAAATGACTAAATCACTGATATTATATTCAGTGATAGATTAGGATAGGCCTAGCAAGCCACTAACTGAAGCTTTTATCCCTCGAGAATCTCAAGGACCTGGCACCAAGACATGACGCTGGTCTTCCGAACCGACGTACTAGCGCTTTCGTAGCTTCTCAAAATTAACAACACGCCAACCCATTATAAACTCAGGAATTGACACCAGGCTACTAGCACCAACAGCGCAATAGGTAAAGGTTTCACAGCGGCACAGAATTCAGTTTCAGACACAAGGAGAAATGTTGCAAAAAGCATGTCAGCACAAAGTGTTCCCCTCACTTAAGAACAACCATATGTGAGCACAGCAGGAAGCATAAAGTATGAGCTAGGCTAGTAGAGTCAGGGTGATGTCCCAGCCTAATTGATAGGCTTGTGTTTTTTTTTCAGTTGGTACACAGCCAAAATACGAGATGTGCTGGAATACTTCATTTATGAAAGCGTAAGTTTGTTTACACAAGAAAAATGCAAATTACTTACTTGGTAATTTTTGTCACAGGACAAAGAAGCACCAGTAGGACAGTCAAGCCAAGCAAGTGGCTACAACATACTTCCAGTGTTCAGGTGGGACACAGAAGTACCTCATTACCTTTAGAAGCAGTTGAGTCTACAGTCAAGCAAGAAGAGAAACTTTCTTTCGCCAGTTTCTATGGTGATACTTAAACTGATAATCTATGTGGCCATGAACCTGTGGTTGCCAGGGTTAAAGTGAAGATGAATTGTATGGGTTTGTGTTTTCAACTCAATGCAGAGGACAAAAGGGTTGTCCCATCTACATCTCAATGCAGAGGACCAAAGGGCTGTCCCATCTACAGCATGGAATTTTTCTTTCGTGTTCTGGTTCTGGAAAATACTCACTTCTGAGAGGTCCAGCCTTATAAGAAATAACTACATAATGAAATAAAGTTGTATATATTTCCATTTACAGGAATAAATCCATTTGTCCAAAAAGAGGGAGGCTCTTCCTCAAACCACTGATAAAATCTTGACCCATTCTGCCAAGTACAGCCTGAGGATGGAAGGTTCTTACAGAGATTCAGTTGAAACTAACATCTTTGAGAGGAATATCTCTGAATGATGTAGAGAGTTTCGAGATTCCACAAAAATCAGCTGAGATATCAACAGGAAGGCTGTGTCCGTAATGGAAGCTGCTACCAGTAATGAAAATGCTCATGAAAAGGTGCATGGGTGTATGCCATTTCCCAAAAACTTTGTATATGTACTTGTTTTGGAGGGCAAACTTCAGCTGTCCTGTTCTCATTTCGTAGAGGAAAACTTAAGCTGTCATATTCTTGTTTCAGAAAGACAAACTTCAGCTGTCAGCACCTCAGTGGCGTGGTCAGCATGGTGTTGGGGTGCTACCTTAGTGGCCACGAGTTCGATTCTCTGGCATTCCACTGAGATGTGTATTTCTGGTGATAGAAGTTCACTCTTGACGTGGTTCAGAAGTCAAGCAAAGCCATTGGTCCCGTTGCTGAATAACCACTGGTTCTATGCAACGTAAAAATACCATACAAACAAACAAACTTCAGGTATCATATTCTTGTTTCAGAAAGGCAAACTTAAGCCGTCATATTCTTGTTTTGTAGGTGCAAACTTACAGTCATATTTTTGGTTCAGAGAACAATTTGTGGAAATGAGACAGCGCTGGGACTACCGCCATAACTGTGTGGGCCTGAGGGTGCAGAAACACATCAAAACTGGGTAAGATTGTAAAAAAATAAATAAATAAATAAATAAAAAAAATTGCAATTTCATTTGCTTTTGAGAATAATTTACGTGGCAAAATATACTAAAGTAGTACACTTTAATTTATGAATATAAAGTACACACTGTTTTTAATCTAAATTCTCAGTCACTGTTCTCCTCTCAGTAAATTTAAAGCTAGAAAAGGGGTTTAATGACATCATAACTCCACGGCCCTCTGTAAAACCTAGCCTGTGAGCGTCATGGCAACGTGGAGTGGCAAAAGTTTCAAAAGTACGGCTTCAAGAGGCAGTTTTTATAGTTGGCCTAACATTGAAGTTTGACCCTAAAAACCGTGTACTGCATTTTTCCCCTGTAAATTGTAGGGGCTGGAATATGTTTCCAAATGCTAAAATGTTTATCAACTTGAATGGCTGATATCAGAGCTGGCTAGTCGGTAGCTGACATCAAATCCATATTGTAGTAGCTAGAATGTCATTTGGAGTGTTTCTCAACTTGAATGGTGTCAGATATCAGGGCAAGTGAGTTGCTAGTCGACATCAAAACCAAAGTTAATAAAGCAATGAGGGTGGCAGAGGAGAGATGCCAGGTGTATAAAGTCTTCCGAAGACCAGTTTAAATCATCTTCCTTCACCAGATGGCAAGGCACAGGCAAAGGTTTTACCCAAAGGCTAAGGCAGTGGTTTGTTCGATATGAACGGTAACACCTCATTTTATCAGACCCTGGTTGCCTGGCTATGTGATAAGTAACAAAGACCCTGTGTTATATGTAGCTTGCACTTACATATTTTCTAGCTGTCATAGAGCCAACAGCAATTCCTCTTAATTCCTAACCTAAAGTAAGCTGTGCATTACACCTAACTTTCAACTTAAGAAATTTATTTTTTACCGTATCACATCAAAGATGATGGCATGGTTAAAAATAGCATCATTAGAGGCGGTAAGCACGTATAGCTGGTTCACTTAAGGTAGATTCTTGGATGAGTCGTATGCTTACGAGACGTTTGTTTGGCGGGCGCTGATTGGCTGGTACTGGGAGGTAGGCAGCTCCCAGCCAATCGGCGCCCGCCAAACAAACGTCTCGTAGATATAGGGCTCACCCAAGAATCTACCTTAAGTGAACCAGCTATAGTCATGTTGAGGTGTTACTGTAATGGCATTTTCATTAATGTTTGGTTATCTTAACTAGAATTTGCTTGGTGTTTGCTATGGAGAGTATAATGAATATTTACAATCTCCTGCTTCATTACTTGTACATATCAGAAAACGCAGTTTCCCAGTACCATTCAGGCTTCGCAACCACTGTCGTGCTTTTGTGAGCATAGTCTGCAAAACTATTGTCATTCAAAATATTTAACTGTACTTTTCTCGACTTTCTACTGAACGTCACTATCTTTCCTAAATCTCCTACTAAAGTTTTATTTTCCTGTTTTCTTTCTCTCTCAAAACTTGGCAAACTGGTTTCATTTATGTCCCTTCCAGCTAACCTGATACAGCAGCTGCTGCTGCTGCTGCTGCTGCTGCGGTAATAGTAACCATTTAGCTTACCTTCTTGAAGCATGCAGTCATTCCTTTGCCCTGCTTAACCTCGCATAGATATTCCTTTCCCCTGCTTAACCTCACATAGATATTCCTTTCCCCTACTTAACCTCACATATGTAGATATTCCTTTCCCCTGCTTAACCTTGCACAGATATTCCTTTCCCTTGCTTAAACTCACATAGATAAAAGTCCAACTAGCAAAGCATTAATTTTTTATTGACAGACGAAGTGTTTTTATTTATCGTTTCCCATTTTCGTACAAAAATAAAACTTCATAAGTCCTGTCTTATACAGTGAAATGACCCTCTCATAGTATGTCTAGTGTTTCAGACCTCGGCGAGGTAATGCAAAAACTGAGTTTAAATTCTTATAGAATTGCAATGATTACAAATTTATGTCTACCTTTAGATAATTATATAATCAACATGATTTATAAAAAACTTGACTACGTCAGTAAAATACTGTTTTTGAATAATTAAGGTAAATTAAGGCTATACTGTACTGTACCCCTAAATGCTCCGTATGACCTGCAGTAAAACAGTTTCTGAAACCTACAGCATCATCAAAGTAAAAGTAAACAATACTAAGAGGCCTTGGGAGTGGCTGTCAGTTCTTGGGTACTAGTCACCAAAGTTGGAGTCAGCTCTTGGGGTGTTGTTAACTCGTGTGCATTCTTCCAAGTTGGAGTCAGCTCTTGGGGTGTTGTCAACTCGTGTGCATTGTTCCGTTCCTTCTTCTTCTCCTCCTTCTTCTTACTACTCTCAGGCCTCTTCGGAGCACAGCAGAAGGTCAGGATCATCATGATGACAGCGATGCAGAAGACGGCGTAGTGGAAGAAGATGAGGTACACCCGATGCGTCCTCTGCGATTCTTTTTCTTCTGGCGTGAATAACGTCAAGGCTGCCACCGTGTTCTGCTGGTGGAAGAACCACGCCACCAGCATCACAGAGTTTTCGATAAACACCACGATGACATAAATGGCGTACGGGAACCACGGGGTGACCTGTGAACGAAATAAACTTGCTGAGAAATCCAGTTTAGTCTTTATCAATATTAGACCTTATAAATGCCACAGGTTAGCACTGAACTCCAAACAACTCAAACCATTTTCCTCAATAGCAAATAATGTAATCATGAATCTATGGTTGAGAGGTTTTTGAGCAATTATTATACAACCTGAACCCTACTCATATATAGATCTAACAAGCTCACAGGAGCCACTGACTTGAAATTAAAGTTTCCAAAGAATATTATGGCGTTTCTCTGAAAGGAGTAACAGAAGGTAATAGGAGATACAAAAAGAAGAGATCAGTTACTATTAAAAATAAAAAATAAATGGAAAATTATGAAATACAAGGAGGCTTGTATTAGGGTAGTAATGCATTTCCATCTTCGCTTGAACTTTCAAAAAGTTCCAATTTCAGGTGGTTCCAGTCCAACGGTGTGAAGAAATTTCTGCACCTCTTGACATACATATTACAACTACACATATAATGTAAGCACTGCAGATGCACTTCAGATAATAATTTGGGAAAATAAAGTGCTTTATCAAATGGATTATACAAATTAGGAATTATTAGACTAAGGAGGATACTTATGCACACATACAAACCTTTAAAGTGTTTGCTTTCAAACTATAATGTTCACAATACAACTGTTCCCTTCTTTCTTTCCTTCTTTAAATTTTCAACTGAAAACCCTAATGGACAGAGTTAACAGACTACAATGAACATACATTGGCTCCAAAGGGAAATCAGCCTGCAAAAATAGGGAATTTACAGGGAAAAGTTGATAGAATAGAATAGAAAACCAATATAAACGCCAGAAATTCAGGAGGCTTTAGCGGCAGAGAGCCGGAATAGATTTGCTCCTCACTTCAGTATATCTGGAGATCAGAGGCTTCCACAACTGCACTGGGCAAACTATCCTACATTTGAGTTGTAGCCAAGACAAAACTCTCTGCAAATGGAGTATAAAGGTGCGTCCGCACGGTCGAACAATGTCCGACAGACACACATTGTTGCCAAATAACAATTGTATGCCAGTCTTTCCCTTGTGAGCTGAGTAAACACAGTGGTTTACAACCTCATTTGGTACCACTGTATGTTGCCAGATCTACTTCCATCATTTCATCGCTTATGACATCATCCTGCTTTGCCTATGATATGGTAACAATGTTTGTCCGTCGGACATTGTTCAACCCTGTGGACGCACCTTTAGACCTAAATTCTATATTCCAATCCCCTATGGATTAAGTTTTGCCATAGAAATACTTTGGTCATGATTATGATCAAGACTTAAATCGGAACATTTGGAGAATAAAGTAATGGAATATATATATATTAGGCCAAGCACTGGGACATATGAGGTCATTCCGCACTGAAAAGGAAATTCAAAAGTAAAAAGGCTTTTAAGGCGTAACAGGAGGAAAACCTTTTCCAGTTGCACTACGCAACAATTTTTAGGAGAGGGCTGAGGAAAGTAAGGTGGAAGAAAGAGAATATGAAAGGAGGTACAGTAAAAGGAACAAAAGTGGTTGCAACTAGGGGCAAAAGGGACACTGCACAGAACCTTGAGCCATGCCTACAGTGTACCCTGTGAAGTGACTGATGGCACTATACCTGTATAATTTTTAAGACTTTACAAAAAGCTTTCGAACACTTCCCTGGGTTCATCTTCATTCAAAAAAAAGAAAATATTCTTTTTTTTGGACTGAGGATGAACCCAGGGAAGGGTTCGAAAGCTTTTTGTAAAGTCTTAAAAATTATACATGGACTCTTAACACTTTGTATTATTGTGGACCCTTTAGAACAACAAGGTAAGTGACATTTAAAATGAAATATATAGCAGACGTATCCCTCCCACCTTCATTCTAGGCTTCATGTTGAACTGCAGGTAGGTGAAAATGAACACGAAGCCGCTGAACAGGTAGATGAAGACCCTCTTGACCCGGTCCTTCCCGGCAGCGACCGTCTGGAAGAGAAAGACGATGACCACGTGGATCCCTATGACGACAAAGATCCACCAATTCAGCGCTCCGGCGAAAAGGGCCATCGACTGGAAACGGGCTATCAGGAAAGGCAGCCACCAGAAGAAGATGAAGATCTGTAGGGGCAGGAAATAACAAAGTTAATGGATAATTAGAGTACTTCACTGGAGCTGGCAGTAAATTTCAACAGCTGATGCTATCGCAGTTAACCGCCATTGGTGAGAACTTCTTACGAACCAACTAGTAAAGGTTACAACTCAAATACTGCTGCTCAGAATGACAAGACACCAGCTTCAATCATGTCAGTTGTAGATATTTACTATCAGCTTACAAAAAACAACAGACTATAGCCAGTACCTCAAGCTGTCACTACTAACTTTTGAGGCCACACAGCAAAGAACCTTGAAGTAATGACTACAGTGCACCGCATGAGGTGCGTTGATGGCACTAGCCCCCTACGGAGAAGTAAACGATTTAGCACTTGGCTACGATGGTGAAAGTGGGTCTACTCCAGCTCTAGGAAATGTACCCCTTCTAGGGGTAGGTAGTGCCATCGATGAACTTCATGTGGTGCACTGCAAGTATTACTTGACTTTCTTTGCAGCTACAACTCCTTTCATTTCTTTTACTGAACCTCCATTCATGTTCCATTTCCTTCATCTTACTTTCATCTGCCCTCTCCTAACAATCGTTTCATAGTGTAACTGCAAAAGACATTTCTCTTGTAACACCTTTAAAACATTTTTACTCTCATTTCCCTTTTCAGCACTGAATGACCTCATAGGTCCCAGCTATTGTCCTTTGTCCTAAATTCTATATTCTATTCTATGCTAGTAAATGTATCTGAATTTGACAGACATACATATGTATAACTTTCTCCCTGGGCCAGTGGAGTAAACGTTACTTCGTTCTGATACCCTGGAAGCTAGTTCGAGTCTCACGCAGGCATTAGAATTTCTCAACTTCGTTTGTGCATTTGCGTCTAGTTAGTCACAACAAGCGTTTCCAAAATGTGAGGAAATTGAGAAGTTAAGACGCCATTGTGGTTATCCAAATGACATGCAGTGAACCCCCGTATTCCCGGATTTGCAGACTCAGATGTTCGCAGATTTCTCTCTGGAACATATACCCCCATTATTCATGGAAAATTTGCCTATTCACAGTATTTTTCTATGAAATATCTAAAAATTCTCTGGTTTTTTTTATCAATTTCATCATAAAATGCACTCTTTGTGATAAAACTATTTTAAAAAAAGGTACGTATAAATATTTTTAGTTGGTTTTTCTTGAATTTTACCTAACAAAACAGGCAGTTTTATGCATTTTTATAGGGGTTTCAACTCTTCGCGGGTTCTGGCTATTCATGGGGGTGTCTCGTACCTATCCCCCCGAAAATACGGAGGGTAACACTGTACATATTGAGTAAAAAGTGACCTGGCGGATTCTTAAATACACAGGTCACTTCGCTCTTCAGCTGATGCTTCAACATAATTCATAGAGAATGGCAATACTAAGTCAAATAGTACTAGCCTGAGTGTGACAGGGCAATCGAAACCTCTCGTGCTGGTCCATCTCCCCGCTGACGATTTGCGCTGTCGAGATGCTCTTCTGGTACGTGGAGATGATGTTCGCGGCCAGTGTTACGAGAGAGAGAGTCACTTGGAAGTACTCGATCGGTTCTGGAAAAGATAAAAGGGGATTAGAGTTGTCAGAATATGGTGAGGACGCAGTTATGGGGAGCGCAAACCTTCCTTCCCACAAACCATCGGCCCCTCCCAGCAAATCTCATGTTCTCAGATAACCCGTAGGGATCTAGTGGCCCTAGCTGCAACCCCTTTCATTCCTTTTACTGTACCTCTGTTCATATTCTCTTTCTTAACCCTCTCCTAACAGTTGTTTCATGGCGTAACTGCTTTGAGGTTTTCCTCCTGTTACACCTTTCACATCGTTTCACTCTGCTTCCGTTTCAGCACTGAATGACCTCATAGGGCCCCAGTGCTTGGCCTCTGGCCTAAATTCTATATTCTATTCTGTACTTGTAAAGCCTGAGTAATGTTTGGGAGCTGAAGTAATGTCTACAGCTTATGGCATAAGGTACACCGAAGGCAGTACCCCCTATTATTATTATTATTATTATTATTATTATTATTATTATTATTATTATTATTATTATTATTATATTGTTATTATTATTATTATTATTATTATTATTATTATTATTATTATTATTATTATTATTATTATTATTAATTGGAGAAACAAATCAACAGTTATGTAAATGTACATATATTTCAGTTTAAAAACAGCAAAGATAGCTTTCGGGAAATATATGTACATTTACATAACTGTGGATTTGTTTCTCCATTTGAAGACTCGTGCTACTATGAGGATTTTTTATTATTATTGATTATTATTTATTATTGATTATTAATTATTAATTATTATTTTTTTTTTATTTTTTTTTTTGTTTTTTTTTTTTTTTTTGCTCTATCACAGTCCTTCAATTCGACTGGGTGGTATTTATAGTGTGGGATTCCGGGTTGCATCCTGCCTCCTTAGGAGTCCATCACTTTTCTTACTATGTGTGCCGTTTCTAGGATCACACTCTCTGCATGAGGCCGGAGCTACTTCAGCTCTAGTTTTTTTCCAATTCCCTTTTCAGGGATATTGGGATCGTGCTAGTGCGCCTATGATTATGGGTACGATTTCCACTGGCATATCCCATATCCTTCTTATTTCTATTTTCAGATCTTGATACTTATCCATTTTTTCCCTCTCTTTCTCTTCAACTCTGGTGTCCCACGGTATTGCGACATCAATGAGTGATACTTTCTTCTTGACTTTGTCAATCAACGTCACGTCTGGTCTGTTTGCACGTATCACCCTATCCGTTCTGATACCATAGTCCCAGAGGATCTTTGCCTGATCGTTTTCTATCACTCCCTCAGGTTGGTGCTCGTACCACTTATTACTGCAAGGTAGCTGATGTTTCTTGCACAGGCTCCAGTGGAGGGCTTTTGCCACTGAATCATGCCTCTTTTTGTACTGGTTCTGTGCAAGTGCCGGGCATTCACTTGCTATGTGGTTTATGGTTTCATTTTTCGTATTGCACTTCCTACATATGGGAGAGATGTTATTTCCGTCTATCATACTTTGAACATATCTGGTTCTTAGGGCCTGATCTTGTGCCGCTGTTATCATTCCTTCAGTTTCCTTCTTTAGCTCTCCCCTCTGTAGCCATTGCCAATTGTCATCGCTGGCTAGTTCTTTAGTCTGTCTCATGTATTGTCCGTGCATTGGTTTGTTGTGCCAGTCCTCTGTTCTTTCTGTCTTTCTCCTGTCTCTGTATATTTCTGGGTCTTCATCTACTTTTATTAGTCCTTCTTCCCATGCACTCTTTAGCCACTCGTCTTCACTGGTTTTCAGATATTTGCCCCAGTTGCCTCAGGTTTTCGATGTTGACGCAGTCCTCTATACTTAGTAGTCCTCTCCCTCCTTCCTTTCGTGTTATGTATAGTCTGTCCGTATTTGCTCTTGGGTGTAGTGCTTTGTGTATTGTCATTTGTTTCCTGGTTTTCTGATCTATGCTGCGGAGTTCTGCCTTCGTCCATCCCACTATTCCTGCGCTGTATCTGATTACTGCACTGCCCATGTGTTTATGGCTTTTATCATATTTTCCGGCGTTGAGTTTTGACTTGAGTATCGCCTTGAGTCTCTGCATATATTCTTTCCTGATCGTGTCCTTCATCTCTTGGTGTTTTATATCTCCTTCCATTATTCCCAGGTATTTGTATCCTGTCTCATCTATGTGTTTGATGTTGCTCCCATCTGGTAGCTTTATCCCTTCAGTTCTCGTTACTTTGCCTTTTTGTATGTTGACTAAGGCGCATTTTTCTATTCCAAACTCCATCCTGATGTCTCCAGATACAATCCTTACAGTCTGGATTAGGGTATCTATTTCCTTCCTTGATGCTCTTACCATACAGCTTGATGTCGTCCATGAACATCAGATGGTTGATTCTGTTGCCTCTTTTCTTGAGTTGGTACCCGGCATCCATCTTCTGTAGTACTTTTGTCATGGGAATCATGGTAACTACGAAGAGTAGTGGGGACAGTGAGTCGCCCTGGAAGATCCCTCTCCTGATATTAACCTCTGCTAGTCTTTTTCCAGAGCTTGTAAGTATTGTATTCCAGTTGCGCATTGTATTTTTGAGGAAGCTGATGGTATTTTCCTCTGCCCCATATATTTTCAGGCATTCTATTAGCCATGTGTGTGGTATCATGTCGAAGGCTTTCTTATAGTCTATCCATGCCATGCTTAGGTTGGTTTCCTTCTCCTACTGTTCTTCATTACCATTTTGTCTATCAGGAGCTGGTCTTTTGTGCCCCTACACTTCCTTCTGCAGCCTTTCTGTTGGTGGGGGATGGTGTTTGTCTCCTCTAGGTAGTTGTATAGCCTTTCACTGATGATACCTGTTAGTAACTTCCACATTATTGGTAGGCAGGTGATAGGCCTGTAGTTACTGGGCTATATTTCCCTTACTCTTGTCGTTTTTGTACTAAAGGAATTTTCTTCTTCCTGTGGTCATCCATTTGGGTGCTTGGTGATTTGAGATACAATGCTGGAGTTGTTCTGCTATTCGTGGGTGAAGGGCCTTGAAGTTTTTGAGCCAGTATCCATGGACTTCATCGGGACCTGGGGCTTTCCAGTTTTGGCATTTTCTTTAGTTGGTGTCTGACTGTGTCTGTCGTGATGTCTGTGAATCTTTGTTTTATTCTCCCTGTTTCTTCTTCCTTGACTTCCTGGAGCCATGTTGCATTTTGTTTTGTGTGATACCGGATTGCTCCATATGTTTTCCCAGAGTCTCTTACTTGATTCGGCTTCAGGAATTTCTGGGTGGTTGTCTTCCCCTCTTAGTTGGCTGTATAGTCTTTTCTGGTTGGTTCCGAATAGTTTGTTCTGTTGGTATCCCTTATTCCTGTTCATGTACCGTTGGATCTTGTGTGCTTTGGCCTTAAGCCTCTGTTTTACATCTTCTATTGTGTTGTTAGTCCCCTCTCTTGTACTTTGTATTTCTCGTTGAGTTCCTCCCTTTTTTTCTTGCTTCTTAGCCTTTTTTCTGCCATCTCTTTCAGTTTACTCAAGTCAGATCTCATCACCATGATTTGCTTTTCCAGGCGCCTTTTCCAAGGAGGTTGCTGTTTTGGTTTCTGTTGGGTTGGTTGTGACGGTGGTGTTGGTGTTCGAATCCCCATCAGTTCTGCTACTAATCTTGCTCCTGCATATGTCAAGTTATTTGTTTCTGTGATACTGGTGGTGTGTATTAGCCCATTATTTCATTGACCTCACTTGTTTTCTCCCTTAATTTCTTGGTGTTGTAGGCTTTCATGGAGGGGATCTTTGTTCTCTCTGTATCTGGCTCCATCCATTGTCTGATCTTTTCTACCCATTCCGTCTTCTCTGTTACTTCGTCGGTGTTTCTTCGTGTGTCGTTGTTTGATACCTCATCCTCCCTGCCGTCTTCTGTGGCATCGTCTCTCAGTTCGTCTTCGTGTAATTCGTTGTCGTGTGACATTTCCCTTTCCAGTTCTTCTCTTTCTGTTGGGGAGAGCCAGTTCTTTTTCTTTATGTTCCTTACTTGGTCTGCCAGCCTCTGCTCTGTTTGGGGGGTGTTTTATTCCTCTCATTCCAGATGTTGACCAATCTTCTTCTATATCCTCTCTCCGTCGGGTTGCTTCTGATGTAGCATCTCCATATTTCCTTATTTTTCTTCTCTTGTCCATTTCTTCCTTTTGCCTCTGTAGCTCCAATCTCAGGCTGTTCATTACTGTCGTTGTGGTGATCAGTTGCTGGATGACGACCTCCAAGTACCTGACCGTCTTCCCCCTTCAATTGGGGTTGAATACCTGGTTGCCGGACGAAGCTCCTCTGTTGCCAGAGGTTCCATTTACGTCGTTGTCGTTTATTCCATCATTTCTTTCCATCATTGCTGAGTTTTGCTATTTAACCCATAGCTGGACCCTACCCCATCAGGGATAGGTACTCATTTACAGCTGAGTAGACTGAGGAAATTATGGTAAAGATCCTTTCCCAAGGAATCAACGCCGAGGAGAGCGGTCACCCATCCAACGACTGACCAGCCCCAATGTTGCTTAACTTGACTTAAGTCTATTGACGACCTAACCCACTCCTCCACGGCGCCACATTATTATTATTATTAATTATTATTATTATTATGATTATTATTATTATTATTATTATTATTTTATTTTAATTATTATTATTATTATTATTCAGAAAATTAACCCTATTCATAAAGAACAAGCACACCAAAGGGACCACTGACTTGAAATTCAAGCTTCTGAAGAACATAGAAACTGTACTTATCAAAAAAAAAAAAATTAATAAATATACAAAAATGTACTAAAACGCAAGAACAGAATTAGGGTAGTAATGCATTGCATCGTCACCTAAACTTTAAAGGTTCCAATTGCACGACATCCTCTTAAGGGAGGCTGTTTCAAAGTCCTCCAACGGCAAGAGGAATAAAGGCCCTCTGGATCTTTGCCGGAGAAGTTCGACGGCGAATTCAAAACATTGACGACCCCATATTGGTGCTTCTGCTTCAACTCACCTATGTCATAGAAGGGCGTGTCCATCCTCTGTAACTCACCTATGTCATAGAAGGGCGTGTCCATCCTCTGTAACTCACCTATGTCATAGAAGGGCGTGTCCATCCTCTGTAACTCACCTATGTCATAGAAGGGCGTGTCCATCCTCTGTAACTCACCTATGTCATAGAAGGGCGTGTCCATCCTCTGTTAACTCAACCTATGTTCATAGAAGGGCGTGTCCATCCTCTGTAACTCACCTATGTCATAAAAGGGCGTGTCCATCCTCTGTAACTCACCTATGTCGTAGAAGGGCATGTCCATCCTCCGTATCGTGATCTTGTACAGCCTGAGTAATATCTGCGGCGCTGACTCCGTAAAGGCTTCCAGGAACTTGACCAGGTAGGCACGGCTGGGCCTGTTCAGATTATTCAGGTGGTGCTGTCTGCTCGAAGGGAACAGGGCCATGATGCCGTGATATATTTGGTGGAGGTCCCTGGAAGATAGGAAGAAGAAATGGTAGTATAGTTGTGGATAGATGGCCCCCCCCCCACCCCCCTAGAATCAGGGATAACAAGAAGACTGCAAGATGATAGAGCTTTCATTTCTACAGATATGCAGGTTTCTACAATACAATTAATCATTATCGCTTCTTTTCAACTGTATTTCCTACAACAGGAATACAGTGGTTAGCATATATACTACATTCCAAAATCAAGAATACAGTATACTGTCGTTTTCATATCTACAGAGATTTGCAAGTGTCTATCCTACAAAAATTCATGATTGCAGCCTTCCAAATGAACTATCTACATGACTGTAGAAGCCTTCTACAGTCTCAACGTTCCCTTTCAAGATATAAAATTATTTTTCAGACCAACAAGGCGTGATCCGACCTCCAGCTTACTCGAGGCGCACGCCAAAATCTATGGTCGAATAGCGCGTTGTTTCAACAACGAAAATTAAAATAAATACGCTATATTTTCTTAAAAATAATTCTTCTGTGCTGTTTAACATACAAGTTGTTTATTTTTGACATCTTTATTTTAATAAATCATGAATATCTTCTCCTAAAATTCCTGTATCTATAACTCGACGCAAAACACCTTTTACAGACCTTTTTAGGCTCTTCCATAGGCCTTTCCTAACCCCCCAACAACAACAACATTGATGTAGTTTGCAGGCTTACTCCCCGAGTAAGCAATAACCACAAGAAAGTGAAATACTATTCAGGCAAAAACTACATAACTGCTTGACCAATCAACTTGAAATTAAAACTGACACATTACTGACAACCAGCTAACGGACGATAACAACCGTATCTACTCCTTCTTATTACTTCAGTGGAATAACTTGAGAACTGACTCGCCACATATTCCTATAGCAGGTTTTTCTAGCAAAAGACTTAGTTTTTTTTTTTTTTTTTTTTTTTTGTGTGTGTGTGTGTGTGTGATGTGGTGCTGTGTGGCTAAAAATTCGGGGGGAGAGAGAGAGAGAGAGAGTTAAAATGTGAATAAATATATATATATATATATATATATATATATATATATATATATATATATATATATATATATATAAAGAGAGAGAGAGAATCATCTTCGTCCTCTAAAGAGAGAGAGAGAAAGTGAGTGAGGGAATCTCTCTCTCTCTCTCTCCTCGCTTTTATGGTGACAAAAGCCTCGCACCGAGGGCGAGGACCACTGGTCCGTAAAAAAAAATGGCAGA
The DNA here is from genome assembly GCF_015104395.2 of Macrobrachium nipponense. NCBI lineage: Eukaryota > Metazoa > Arthropoda > Malacostraca > Decapoda > Palaemonidae > Macrobrachium > Macrobrachium nipponense. The sequence continues at coordinate 36,267,619 of NC_087214.1, read as the reverse complement.
ATATAAGATTAAGCCGGGAACACATCAATACTCTCTCTCTCTCTTTCTCTTTGTTTCTCCGCTATCCCTTTGAACTGACAGCTCTTTCTGTCTTTTGATTTATGTCTCGCCTATGTCTGTGCATCTGTATCGACCCCCCAGAATTGATGACTCGACTCAGTAGCCCATTCTATATATTATATATATATATATATATATCATATATATTATATATATATATATATATATCTATATATATATATATTAATATATTATATACATATATATATATATATATATATATATATATATATATTATATATATATATATATCTATTCAGCAAGAAAACGCTTTTGTTTTTGCTGTATTGATTTATTGATTATTGTTTTTTATGTTATGTTGTTTTTTCAGCAAAAAAATAAATGAATTATCTCTCGCTCTATTTAAACGTAAACCTATATCCTAAATAGTTCAAAATCTAGTGTCAAAAGTCTCCATATACAATGCGCCACTCACCTTGAAGAATACGGTATAAGATTTTGCCCAAAGGTCAAGCGCTGGGACCCTAGAGCTCATTCAGCGTTGAGAATAACGTACGGAAAATGCTCGGCAAACAGTCCATCTAAAACCACTTCAATCTTTTGTCACTTTCATTCACATTCTGCATCACACTTCTCTGCCGTTACGGAGATTTGGCTCAGCAGTTTCTTCAGTCGTACTTCTAATATCTTTAGCGCACACCCTGCTGCTACCTTCCTCCCTTCGCCTCATCAGTGAGCTGAAAAGGTCATTGATGACCACGATGACCGGGACGTAAGACTAGCAGCTACTCTTTCCACCCATGTGGGACACAGGGGAGCCAGGCATTGGCTGCTGCTAAAAGGCTCAGCAGAATGGTCACGCGCACACTGGATATCTATCAGGCCTCGAATGGGGCTTTATCTTGGGACTACAGTGGCTGAAAGTTTTTTTCATAATACTGCTCAGTTATTATAACCTACCAGACACCTGTATGAATGACCCAGTCTACCAAAGTATTACCTGATACCTATATGAATGGAGAAATCTACCAGATACCTGTACGAGTGAACCAACGTACCAAATACTACCAGACGCCGATACGAACGAACCAATCTTGTACAACGCAGAAGCGAGCGAGCGAAACCCTCTATCGAAGACTACTCCCTTGAACACCTCCATACACTCCTTACCTGACGACCGGCCAAAGAGGCAGCACCGGAAAGACGAGAAGCCAGAAGGGCGCCTTGATGCACGTCAGAAGCCCCGTCGTGTTGTAGAGGACCTGCGTGAAGGCGAAGAGGGCGAACAGAAACCCGGGAGTGAAGACTAGGGCCAGGGTTATGGCGGCGAAGGCCAAATCTCCTGCGGGAACAATAACATTACAGCAATTTAAAGTTACTTGACATAATAAGAGACATTTGAGATTATTATTAGTTCTCGAGTCCTCCCCAGAGGGGGAAGGGGAGGCTAGTCACGCCCCTTTTCATGCTTTGGGTGTGATTGCTGCAGAAGGCTGAGTGCCAGGTCATGGCTATAGTTGGCACTTGGTGTACTTGCTAGTTAGTCAGCTCTTTATCTTTAGACACTTGTTCAAGGGTGATCGGAATTTGGTTCTCAACCGGGGAGGGCTCGGCAATTCGCCGCAAGCCATAGGATAAAAATAAAACTTCCTTAATGACATACATTATTCTCTTGACAAGATTGAGTAACTCATATTCATTAGTTTATGAAGAAATGCTAAGGTATCACTTTTATAGCATTAGTTTTCTATAGTCTACCACTCTAGTTAGACTCGTTCAGATCCTACGGATGTTCGGATCCACGCTACCAGGTCTTTAATGCGCCGTTGAGTGCCAGAGAGTGTACAGTTAAAATCCTCCTCAACTTCTGTATGTTTGTTTGTTTGTTTGTATGGTGTTTTTACGTTGCATGGAACCAGTAATGGTTATTCAGCAACGGGACCAACGGCTTTACACGTGACTTACGAACCACGTCGAGAGTGAACTTCTATCACCAGAAATACCCACATCTCTCACTCCTCAATGGAATGATCAAGAATCGAACTCGCGCGGCCACTGAGGTGGCGCACATCCAAGACCATACCAACCACGCCACTGAGGCGCTGCATCTGTATTTAGTCTTGAGAGCAACGAGCGAGGGAAAAGGCAGCTTTACACTTCATGTACTTCTGTGAGGCTGCAATTTCCAAACTCGTCGCTCTGAAGACCAAATACAGAACCAGGCTGAATGTTCACGGGTTCTAACGCTGTGCATTCTCTGGCATTGAACCACGCATTCAAGATCTAGTACCTAAGCGTCAAGTATCTCACTGATTCATTCCTAAGATAAAAAAAAACACCCCCTTCTCTTTATCTTTTCTTCCATTATGCTTTAAATCTGGCTATGAAAAATCACGAAAAATATTGCAAAATGCTAAAAAAAAGTATTAAATTCGATTAAAAATAAAAAAAAATATTGCAGGAAATTGTACGAATATAGAACGGATAACTAGGGAATTTTTCCATCACTCAGGTATACCTGACACACCTGGGTCAACCTTGTCTCATCTGTATGACTCTTATTTAGATATATTTAATTTTCTCTTCATAGCATACAAGGGAGAAATTATTCTCGGCTTCCAACGAGCTGGAACTTTTCCATCGCTCAGGTGTATACCTTGCACACCTAGGTCAGTCATTCCATCTCACACCATCCTATATTCCATTTGTATCTTTTATTCTGAGAGTTCCATCTTCTCTCCTTCTCTCTTTCTCTCTGCATTGATCTCTCTCTCTCTCTCTCTCAGCATTGATTTGGGTCTCTCTCTCTCTCTCTCTCTCTCTCTCTCTCTCTGCATTGATAATATATATATATATATATAATATATAATATTATATATATTATATATATATATACACCATATATATAATACATATATATATATATATTATATATATTTATATATATATATATATATATATATATTATATATATATATATATATCTGCATTTACTTGGCGCTCTCTCTCTCTCTCTCTCTCTCTCTCTCTCTCTACTATATCCGCTTACATATATATTCTCACGTGTGTAACCCTAATTAAACTGCAATTACCCTCACTTACAACGATATATATATATTCTCTCTCTCTCTCTCTCTCTCTCTCTCTCTCTCTCTCTCTCTCTCTCTCTCTCTCTCCCCACAGCCTTGACGTAAACAAACCACACTTTAATAGTCAGAGGGCTAAGAGAGTCCTGACACGCTACCACCAATATGTCACGTTCATTCTCGTGCGTCTGCTTGTTTGTTTGGTTGTTTGTGTGTTTGTTTGTTTGTTTGTTTGCATGTTTGTTTGATTGTTGTTGTTCGTTCGTGTTTGTTTGTGTGTGTTTTTGTTTGTTTATTGTCAAGGCCTTTCTTGGGGTTCAAGGAGCATTGATCTACTTGGGGTGGCTGGTATAATATTCTCTCTCTCTCTCTCTCGTCGTCTCTCTCTTCCCCTCTCTCTCTCTCTCTCAGTAGGTTTTTGTACCTAATTGTTAACCAACTGCATGAGAAGAGAGAGAGAGAGAGAGAATTCCCCCTACCACGAAAAATGGGGTTTCCATTATCACTTTTATTTCTTGGGGAATGTTTCACTACGCGACTGGAGTTACCTCACCTTTTTATTCAGTGGTCAATAATTTGGGCGTTTGAATTTTATGGGTCTCTCTCTTCTCTCTCTCTCTCATCTCCTCACGCTGTCTTCTCTCCTCGTCTCTCTCTCTCCTCCTCCTCTCTCTCTCTCTCCTCTCTATCTCCTAGAGATAAGTGAGCACACGATGTCTCCTCTTGGGATGGACTAATAAGACTTTGAGACATCCTAATCCTTGTAAATTCTTGTAAAACTCTCTCTCTCTCTCTCTCTCTCTCTCTCTCTCTCTCTCTCTCTCTCTCTCTCTCTCTCAGTAGGTTTTGTACCTAATTGTTAACCAACTGCATGAGAGAGAGAGAGAGAGAGATTCCCCTACCACGAAAATGGGGTTCCATTATCACTTTATCTTTGGGGAATGTTTACTGCGCTGAGATTACCTCACTTTTATCAGTGCAATATTGCGTTTGAATTTTATGCTCTCTCTCTCTCTCTCTCTCTCTCTCTCTCTCTCTCTCTCTCTCTCTCCTAGAGATAAGTGAGCACCCGATGTCTCCTCTTGGGATGGACTAATAAGACTTTGAGACATCCTAATCCTTGTAAATTCTTGTAAAACTCTCTATCTCTCTCTCTCTCTCTCTCTCTCTCTCTCTCTCACCTCTCCTGTAGTCAGCCACAGCCACGGAGACGTCTGTCACGATGTCTAGGACGTACATGGACATCTTGAAGGCGCGCCCAAAGACGTACCTGCAACGTGAACTGGAATTAATGGAGGTCTTCGACTTTGGTCTTTGGAGAGGAGGAACTTTGTCCTCCGTGTGTTTTCAATCCTTCTCTTTCTACTTTCGCTAGCTTGGGGAGTAAGCCTTACAAACTACTTTGCTAGCGTACAGGAATTTAAGGAGGAGATATTTATGAATTATTTATAAAAAATTAAAATGTAAAAAGTAGGTAATGTGCTATTTTGTTGTTGTTCTAGTTCTTGTTGGGGGATTGGAAAGGTCAGAAAAAGGGGTTTCGCATCGAGTTAAACGTACAGGAATTTTAGGGTAGAATATTTATTATTTATTCATTTGAACGAAAAAATAAAATATAAATAATGTTTACGTTAAACAGCACAGAAGAATTATTTCTAACAATATAAAGGGTATTCATTTTCATTTTCGCTGCCGAAACAAGGCTCTATTTGACCATAGATTTGAGCACGTTTTAAATCACATTAAAAGCCAGGGACGTAACATTTACAACTTGTAGGCGAGGGTAAAATCTTGCACACGTCCCGAGTAAGCTATCTATTCATTTTATTAATCTGCCTTCGTTGAGAAGGATATGTTCAAGTGGTTTGTAATTATCTGATCACCTTCTTCCACTTTTATCTATTTATTAATATGGTAATTTATCTTATTTTTCTTTTCGTAGTACATTATCACCACCTCTTCATGTATTTCCCGTTATTACCTTCTATTATTCCGTTCAAATGAACGCCATCTTCTGAATAATCTGTCATTCAATCACGGCCAAACGGTTGGTCCGACGTGCATGAAACTTGACAGGGTTATAGTGGGGACAACTAAGATGGTTTATAATGGAGTTTCATCCTACCTCCCCTCTTCCCCCTCTGATGGGGGTAGGGGTGAAAAGGGATTCTCTGAAACGGAGCTGGTTCTGCCCTTGAAACGAGGATGGTAACACCCGTAGACTTATACTCTGTTTTTTTTTTTTTACAACTGTCCATCCGCCTGTGGTGTTTTTGTATGGTAACACTGCGTCCCGGGCTTCAGATAGTTACGCTATGTGTAAGTTTTAGGAAAATAAAAGAATATCTGGGTGTACATTTGCAACTGAAAAGTGTTTTAATAATTTACTGTATGCGAATTACACCGTTAATATTCGAAATAGGATATTATTATAATCGTTGAATGTAAGCTGAATGTAACTATCTAAAGCCCGGGACGCAGTGTTACCATACAAAAACACCACAGGCGGATGGACAGATGGAAAAAAACAGAGTATAGTTACTTTACGAATCTTTTACATAATTTCTGCGTACGTATGTTTGCTAGTAATAATAATAATAACACAAATAGTATTTTCTATCCTTCATTCGCAAACGAATGCCCCCACGTAAACAAACCGACCAATCATCATTAATTCAGGGACGCAATACGAACCTCCCGGAATCTCTCTGGTGATAAGATTGGGAACGGCTTTATACGTGACTTCCGAACCCCGTCCGAGAGTGAACCTCTATCAAAAGAAATACACATCTCTGACTCCTCAATGGAATGCCTTAGAATCTAACTCGCGGTCACCGAGGTGGCAGGCCAAGACCATACAGATCACGCCACTGAAGCGCTTCGTGCACTGGTAGGCCTATAGTAGGTTACAAAGGGCTCCCTCTTTGATAAATAAATGCAAAACACACCAGTTCTGTCTTTGTCGCATTGAGTAATTTTCCGCTAAACCTTTGTGTATCTCGTATATTTCTTATTCTACACAGATATACAGACATACACACCACCTACGCACACACACACACACACAATATACATACATACAAACACAAAATCCCCATAGCCCATATCATACACAGGGATCATTACACCCTTCCCAAGCGCCCCCCCCCCCCCCCCTAAAAAAAAAAAATTATCTTACGTTATTCTACACAGATATACACACATATGCACACACACACACAATATATATACATACATAGACACACAAAATCCCCATAGCCCCATATCATACACAGGGATCATTACACCCTTACCCAAGCGCCCCCCAAAAAAAATTATCTTACGTTATTCTAAACAGACACACACACACCTATGCACACACACACATATATATACATACATACATACACAAAATCCCCATAGCCCCATATCATACACAGGGATCATTACACCCTTACCCAAACGCCGCCCAAAAATTATCTTATGACGTGACCAGCCGGGCCAGAATCACACACCTGTATAATTTGGGTCATCCAAGATATCTTATCTCATTATCTGCCACGTGACTATTATTATTATTATCATTATTATCATATGGAGTCAAAATACCTCTGCAAATATAATGTGTATCTACAGTGCTCCTCACACGCCATCAGGTAGGCAATAACTCAATACTTTAAAAAGTGGCAAAAATAAAAGCGTGAATGACGAACGTATTTCGATAATCATTAAACGTTGGAATCTCTCTCTCTCTCTCTCTCTCTCTCTCTCTCCAACTTACTTCCAAAATATGGAGCAGGAGGGACCACAACCGGAAGTAGACCTGCAGCAACAAAGGGCGCCTTTCCTTTCGTCAGAGAGGTCCTCCTCTTCCGGATCGTCTCCCAGAGCCGCCCTGGACCAAGCCAGCTTCTTGTTCTCCATCTTGTCCATCGCCTTTCCGTTCATCTGCGATCCCTTCCTCATCCGGGGAAGCTAACGTCAGGAATTCGCAGGAGATCGTCTCGAGATCGTCGGAAGATCGTCTCGAGATCGTCGGAAGATCGTCTTGAGATCGTCGTAAGATCGTCTTGGGAGATCGTCTTCAGATCGTCAGGAATTCGCAGGAGATTGTCGGAAGATCGTCTTTAGATCGTCAGGAGATCGTCTTAGGATCGTCTTGAGATCGTCGCTTACTTCCTCACAGCCCACAACAAGATTCTGTCACCGGCGGCGCCCTCAGCAGGATGGGCGTCAGTCATTAGGACCTGTGGGTGAATCAAGATGATTAGTACCATTATTATTATTATTATTACTATTATTATTATTATTATTATTATTAGAGAGAGAGAGAGAGAGAGAGAGAGAGAGAGAGACCTTACAGACCTTATGTCTTGTTCGGGTTGCCCCAGGTCCCTCAGTGTGAGGCACCTCTAATGTCTACCAGAGAGTTGCTAGTACATCTTCCGGTATATTTTGCATCTTCCAATCTTGGATGGTCTGGGATGCAGCTTAGATATTTGTCGAGCTTATTCTTAAACACATGATCTACGCTCACTCCTGATATATTCCTCAGATGAGCTGGCAACGCATTGAATAGACGCTGCATTATCGATGCTGGTGCGTAGTGGATTAATGTTCTGTGTGCTTTCCTTATTTTTTCCTGTATAGTTTTTGGGCACTATTAATCTACCTCTGCTTGCTCGTTCTGATATTTTTAGCTCCATGATGTTTTCGGCAATTCCTTCTATCTGTTTCCATGCCCGAATTATCATGTAGCGTTCTCTTCTCCTTTCTAGACTATATAATTTTAAGGATTGTAGTCTTTCCCAGTAGTCAAGATCCTTAAATTCTTCTATTCTAGCTGTAAAGGACCTTTGTACACTCTATTTGTGCAATATCCTTTTGATAGTGTGGGTACCATATCATATTGCAATATTCAAGTGGACTACGAACATATGTTTTATAAAGCATAATCATGTGTTCAGCTTTTCTTGTTTTGAAGTGCCGTAACAACATTCCCATTTTTGCTTTACATTTTGCCAATAGAATTGCTATTTGATCATTGCATAACATGTTCCTATTCATCATCACACCAAGGTCTTTAACTGCTTCCTTATTTGTGATTGTCTCATTATTAGGTCCCCTATATGCATATAGCTTTCCTTCTCTGTCTCCATAATTTATTGATTCAAATTTATCAGAGTTAAATACCATCCTATTTACCCCCGCCCAATCATATACTTAGTTAAGGTCTCTTTGTAGAGCGTTCCTATCTTCATCACAAGTAATTTCTCTACTTATTCTTGTGTCATCGACGAAACTACTCACTACTGAGTCCTTAACATTACTGTCTATGTCTGCAATCATAATAACAAATGCAGCTAACACTGTACCTTGTGGCACACCGGATATTACCTTAGCTTCATCCAATTTCTCATCGTTTGCAATAACTATCTGTTTTCTGTTGTGTAAAAATTCTTTTAACCATCTTCCTACTTTATCCACTATATTATGTTTTCTAATTTTCTTCGCTAATATATTATGGTCTACTTGTCAAAGCTTTTGCAAAGTCTAGATAAACCACATCTGTTTCATTTCCGCTTTTCATATTTTTGTATATGTCTCACGGTGGACTAACAGTTGGGTTGGGTACTTTTTCCAGGTACGAAACCATGTTGTTCCTATATTAAACATATTTTTTAATTAAATGTTTCATAATATTTTTCTTCGTTTCCCTTTCATACACTTTCATAATATGTGATGTTAGACTCACAGGCCTATAATTACTTGCCTCTAGTCTTGATCCACTTTTGAAAGTAGGAGTAATATATGCTAATTTGTGCTCATCATAAATCTTGCCTGTATCTACACTTTGTCTTAATAATATTGCAAGTGGCTTTGCGATAGAATGAACTACTTTCTTTAACAAAATAGCAGGGACACCATCAGGACCTGCAGCAGCTCCATTTTCAATTTCATTAATAGCTTGCACAATATCAGCTTCATTAATATCTATGTCAGCTAAATATTCACTATTTTCGTCCCTTACTTCTATATCATTATCTTCATTATCAATTCTAGGGGTGAATTCTCTCTTATATCGTTCTGCCAATATGTTGCATATTTCCTTTTTTTTCATTCGTTAATCTCCCTTCAATCCTATTTCTATTCTTCTTTTATTCATCTTTTTCGCGTACAAGCATAATAGTTTGGGGTTTTGCTTGATATTTACTAGGGTCCCGTTTTTCATTTTCTTTTGATTGTATAATCTTTTGTTCTGCATTTTCTATCTTACTTTTTAGTTCCATCACTTTCCATGCATTTTTTTTCTTTTGCAAAACCTTTTTTCCACTTTCTGATTTTCTGGAAGAAGATCCTTCTGTCTCTTGGTATGCATGACCGATGTTTACTTTTCTTCCTCGGTATATATTTATCCACTATTTTCTCTAATATTTTATATAATATCTCCGTATTTACCCTTATGTCATCACTTACGAAAATGTTATCCCAATCTTTGTATTTATTTCCATAACGTGAGACGAGAGAGAGAGAGAGAGAGAGAGAGAGAGAGAGAGAGAGAGAGAGAGAGAGAGAGCGCAGCCACGTAACATCAATCCCTTATCAAGTATGTCATGGAAACTCCTATCATAATTTGAAAGAGAGAAACAGAGGGACTTGGGAGGAGGGAGAAGTGTGTAAGGTAGGGTGAGGTGGATGGTAGGGACGTAGGTCAAAGGTCACACTATGCTGAAATTTCGTGGGGGGGGGGGGGGGGAGGGGGATGGGTGCCTGCCCCATCTGACCCCCCCCCTCCCTCCCCCAATCAGGTGGGCGGGGCCAGTTATTGACTACAGGTGATCTTGGTATAATTCTCTCTCTCTCTCTCTCTCTCTCTCTCTCTCTCCCCGATATAAGGAACGCATAAATCACAAGAGGGCATAATAAAAACGTAATTCACTCTCGCCCAATCAAGAATTACATTGAAATAGTCAAAAGGTAATTTGGACTTGCTTGGATATGAAATTATATTGGTGATGTCTGTCTGTCTCTGTATAATATATATATATATATATATATATATATATATATATATATATATATACAGGGTGGGCCAAAAGTAGCCTACACAGTTAAAACAGGTAATACGCAGTACATTTATTTATTTTTATTAAACGCATAAGTGGCATATTTAAGAATGAGTGACATGATAAGGATAAAAATAAGTAGCAAGTATTAATGGCACAGTATTAATTTTCTATTGAAGAGTACTTCGAATGAGAAACAGTTCATGAAGTAACTGTGAGGCTACTTTTGGCCCACCCTGTATATAATATAATATAATAATATATATATATATATATATATATATATCATATATATAGATATATATATAATATATATATATATATATAGATAATATATTAGATATAATAATATACAGGCGTTCCTTGATCTGCAAGATATCGATAGCTGACATTGTGACCGTCAGCTGCAAAAGAAAGTAAAAAATAAAAATAAAAAATAAAAAAAACAGCTGATCAACGATCGAGCGAAGCTGTTGCATAAAAGAAATAAAAATCCACTTTTTTATCGACAGTAAATTCGCTTAAGTGAGAAAAAAAATATGCCAATATATTGACCCTTGGTCCGGACAAGTAATGGACGGGTAATGCTGACCTATCAATATATATAATATACATATATAAGAAACAGAGAGAGAGAGAGAGAGAGAGAGAGAGAGAGAGATCCCTTCTGTGAATTAAAAATTAATAAAATCAGTGCTTGCTTGCTTGCTTGCTTGCACACACACACACACACACGAACCCACAAGCACGCAGTTATAATCAGGTCTCAAATGAAGAGTGTAGCAATTATGCAGATGGCTGTGGTTACTGGGCTCCGCCAGAAGGGATTTATGCAGTACCAGGTAATCCTCAAGGTCCTTCTCAACTCCTGAGGGATTTATCAAGTACCAGGTAATCCCCCCAAGTTCTTCTGAAAATGCTGAGAGATTTATCATGTACTTTTAAATTTGAAACTGCTGAGAGATTTATCAAGTACCAGGTAATCCCCCCAAGTTCTTCTGAAAATGCCGAGAGATTTATCAAGCACCAGGTAATCCCCAGGTTCTTTTGAGACTGCTGATGGATTCATCAAGTACCAGGTAATCCCCCAAGATGTTCTGAAATTGCCGAGGGATTCATCAAGTACCAGATAATCCCCTAGTTGTTCTAAAACTGCTGAGGGATTTATCAAGTACCAGGTAATCCCAAAGATCTCCTTCAACTACTGAATGATTTACTAAATGCTTTTTCATTTGAAACTGTACCGGTTAATCCTCAATTTCTCCATAAACTGACGAGGGATTTACCAAGTACCAGGTAATCCCCTAGGTTCTTTGGAGACTGCTTAGGGATTCACCAACTATGGCAGGCAAACCCATAATCCACTATAAGAAGTCTCTCGTATCATCATTATTGCAGAGGGGCCATTATTGGAAGGCTGCAATAACGACTCCCTATACATGAGGCTGTTTGCCCAAGCTATCGACGGGACCTGTGACGTTCATTTGTTTACATAAGTGACGTCACTGTTTACGTAAGGGAGGGCTGGAGGAAGGGGGAGGGTGGGTGAGGGGGTGTCTCCCTAATTTGGCAGAGGCACGACTTTGTGCTTCGATGCCCCCGTTTGACACCTGTCAGTCAAGGGATTAGGACCACACACGAGTCTCTTGGACACCTGTTAGTCAAGGGATTAATACTACACCTGAGTCTCTTGTACACCTGTCAATCACAAAAGATTAGGGCCACACCTGACTCTCTTGGACACCTGTCAATCACAAGATCATTTCTATAATCATCATTTTTAAAATTTTGACAATCTTTATTATTTCTATTGCTATTTTCATTGCTTTTGTTCTTATTTTTAGGTCTAAAAATGAATAATAGTAGAGAGTTGAGGAAATGCAAACAATTGGTAGAAACAATTCGTCGAAATGAATGGTGTATATATATAATATATATATATATATATATATATATATATATATATATATATATATATATACACATATGTGTGTGTGTGTGTGTGTGTATCTATAACTGAATCACGAAAGTTTGGAACGTGATAAATCTAAAAATAAAGGTATAAGCCACGAAGGAAAAATAAACGATGGAGTTTCTGCAAGATCTTTCGACTCGACGTCCTTACATGAGGAATTTACAGTACAGGAAAGGTACTAGTATAACTGACAGATAGGGATAATAAGGGGATTAGTACCTAGAATCCGGCACACCTGGAAAATGAGTAACCTTTCCAAACAAGCATAAACATGGGTACAATTTAAAAACAAAAAAATTAAGTCCCACTGCTCAGACACAGGGACAAGACAATTAAAAGATTATACAGGGCGACAGCTGACCAATTCAGATCTTCGGTAAACAAAAACTTATTCACAAAACATATTAAACATACATATACAACGAAGATATCTCTAAGGCAACTAATTTTTATTTAAGTCTGTAATTATATCTTTGAGGTCATTCTTAAACATGTTACAAATACAAGGGTCTAAATGAAACAGGTCAGGACTAATATTAAAATTACAATGGGGAGTAAGTTGTATTATGGCAGATTCTAAAAGATTTCGTGATAAGACATCTTTTGATCTAGCAATTACTGAACTACCAATCCAATTTATCCGGTAGTTGTTTTCACTTAAATGAATGCATATTGCATTTGATGTTTGCCTAGTCTTTACAGAATATTTATGAGGGTTTAATCTTACTTCTAAGCCCTTGCTCGACTGTCCGAGATAAAAAGAGGGGCAGTCCATACATGAAATTTTATATATTATGTTGTTGCTTTCTTTCCCTGGGGCCGTTTTTATTAACATTCCTTTTAGTGTGTTGTTATAAGAAAAAGCAAGGTTGACATTAAAGGCTTTTAACAATGATTTAATGGTTTCAAATCCGTTAAAATAAGGTAAACTGAGAATGTTCTTAGAATTTTCTTTCTCCGTGTTACTTATACTATAAAACTTTTTGTGGGCTTTATTATAACAAATATCTAATATATGTGAAGGATAACAAATCTTTCCCTATTTTTCTTATGTATTCAATTTCTTGATCCAAATATTGGGGACTGACAATGCGCAATGCTCGTAAAAACATAGAAGAAAAGAATTAATATTTTGATGTTAAGATGGTGGCCTGAATAGAAATGAACATAAGTTAAGTTGTTGGTTGGTTTCCTATAAATACTGAATTTACATTGAAATGGTTCTCTATGTATCAAAACATCTAAGAAAGGGAGGCAATTGTCTTTTTCCAATTCTAGAGTAAACTTAATCGATGGTACCTGGCTATTAAATTTTTTTGTTTTTAAATTGTACCCATGTTTATGCTTGTTTGGAAAGGTTACTCATCTTCCAGGCGAGCCAGATTCTAGGTACTAATCTCCTTATAATCCCTATCTGTCAGTTATACGACCTTTCCTGTACTGTAAATTCCTCATGTAAGTCAGTTTATCGGCTGAGTAAAGGACGTCGAGTCGAAAGATCTAGCAGAAACTCCGTTGTTTATTTTTCCATTCGTGGCTTATACCTTTATATATATACTTGCATACACACACTTTTACACACACACACACATACTCTGTCTCACTATTTTCTCTTTCTCTGTCTTAACTCCTTAGGTAGTTTGAAACAGTATCTAGTCATTGATAGTAGGTAAAATGTCTAAGTCATCTAAAAGGTTTATTTAAAAATACTAAATAAAACAATTATATCTTAACAGCATTTTTTCAGAAGTCGTAAAGCTAAAAAAGTAATGAAGAGCGATAATTTCAAATTTAATTACCAGGCAGGAATTTTAGAAGTTATGGGCGATTGCTTTTAAAGAAATTTAACTCATAAATATTTTTTCAGAAGTTCATTGACTGTTATATCTCCCGTTTTTTCTTAAAAATATCTATTCCCATGCTTGCTTGCTCAACTTGGAGTTCATTGCTTGCTTGCTCCTTCCTTAAAAAGCTTCGTTACTGTAGGACTCCGCACTAAAACCCGTTTATTGAATTTATTGAATTGTTTGTTCTTTGCAAGTTATTTCCCTGACCGACCCCACATGTCCAATATCAAAAGTAGGTCTCCTCCTTCTTTTTCCTCTCTGAATTACCACTATAGCCAAGTCGCTTCAAAGTAAAACTCAAAATCGTTCAGGATTTTTCATCAGTCTGTAAGTCTAGCGACAGTACGAAGTTGTTAAAAAGCGAACGTATGTATACATCTGCAGGAGATGCAAATGCAAGGGCTTGTATTTGTTTGATTTAGAAAATGCATTTGCCACTTCTCTATAACAACTTTGATGATGAAGCCCCCGTGATTGAAGTGCGCGCCCTAAAAACTGGCCAATATGATACACCATTCATTTTGACGAACTGTCATTATGACGAATTGACATTCAGACAAATCACCACGCTACCGGTGCACCGTAGGCACTAACACGGAGCTACGCTTTGTCGGAATGCACAAGCAACTCCTCCCCCCAATGTCGACTTTAACCGGAAGAAACCTGCTGAAGACGCTATGAAATCGATGCTATCAAAAGATGTGTTTACGTTTGGGGCAATGATTTATTCAAGTGCTACAACTGGAAGATTCTGGAATTTACTGGAAGAATCTGGAAGATTCCTGGACGCCACAGACACCAGGGGCTGATGTGATTCATCAAGATTGATTGACTTGAGTCAGGTCACATATATATATTTTTTACGCAATTCGTCTGGTGTAACTACCACTTTGCTGTGATATGCAAACAAAGTCAAATCTTGAGAGAGAGAGAGAGAGAGAGAGAGAGAGGTTGATCTGGTTAAACAGATCATAGAAATGGCCACACCAAAAATATAGTATTATTCAATCACTTATTGATTTCAAATTGGTAAGAACTTTGAAAACAGACACGATTTGAAGTCTCTATAAATTATATATATATATATATATATATATATATATAGATATTATTATATATAATAATATATAGCTTAAAAAATCACAGTAGATGCACGTGACTTCATTAAATAAGCGAATACCACAGGAAAATGATAGTCAGGAATCCAAGCGCTTTCGTCTTTACTAAGACAAGTAAACTGACCCATCTACGATGGGTGATAAAATACGGGTGCAGAAGTTTGAAAAAGAATATTTTTTTATAGTACTATTTGTTCAGCAATATTAAAATAAGGGCGATTTTTATACATACCTACTACAGAACCTCTTTGTACACAATATTATCAGTTTGACCACAACTAAATTTCAAGTTGGCAGAGTCATTTGCTCTGCTCATCGCTACATACAGTTGGCCATGCATGAACATGGGTGACGGCAGAAACACACCAACACGATCCAAAGTCTGGCCCTGCGACTTGTTTGCAGTGAATGAGAAGGCCAGGTTGATGGGAAACTGCCTGCGCCGTAACTGGTACGGAAACTGGTTGTCCGAAGGCATCAGAGGAATTCGGGGGATGAACAGACGTTTGCCGGTGTGAGGGGCTGTTGCTATCACTGCTTCGATGATGTGGGAGTTTAGCTCCATAACGGTGTACCTCGTTCCATTGCAATGTCCATTGGCAGGATCGAAATTCTGAAGCAACATTACCGGCAGTACTTCTTCAACGTTATTTTGTGCACTGGCAGTCCCGATGGATTTAAGTTATTCAAAAAATCTTGCGGATATTGATGATAATTTTCATCTTCTATTGTGTCCGAGCTGAAATATTCGAGACTTTCTCCGGGGAAGTTGTACAGAAATTATGTATGAAAAATCGTAAAGTAACTAAGTCTACAGGAATAACCAGCCTCGTTTCACAGCCAGAAATAGCTCCGTTTCAGGGAATCCCTTCTCACCCCCACCCCCTACAAAGGAGGGGGGTAGGTTGGATGAAACCCCATTACAAACCATCTTAGGGGTCCCCACCATAACCCTGCCAAGTTTCATGCCCATCTGACCAGCCGTTTGGCCGTGATTGAATGACAGACAGACAGACATTACGCCTATTATAGTATGATTGTCAAGGAGCGAATGTCTCCAATTGTATTTCATTCCTTGACAATGTCTTAGTAAAGACGAAAGTGCTTGGACTTCTGACTATCATTTTCCTGTGGTATTTCGCTTATATATATATATATATATTATATATATATCTATATATATTATATATATAGATATATATATATATATATATATATAGATAGATTACAAAGACCTTAAATCGTGTCTGTTTTCAAAGTTCTCTCTCTCTCTCTCTCTCTCTCTCTCTCTCTCTCTCTCTCTCTCTCTCTCTCTATTTGGCTGATTCAGCATTTTCGAAGGAGGATGTGGTTTGTGATATGCAAACCAAGTTTGGAGCCATTGTTTGGTTTAGTGAGTCAGTGACGGTATTATCTCTGTCTATATTCGTTAGGTTGGATAAAAGGCTGAACTCATTTAGAATGGACGGAAGAAGAAGAATTCGTCTATAGTATAGCGTCCGGGAGAGAGAGAGAGAGAGAGAGAGAGAGAGAGAGAGAAATTATTAATGAGAGAAAAAGAGATAGACAGCGGAGAGAGAGAGAGAGAGAAAATTGTTAATGAATGAGAGAGAGAAATAATATGTTTATGAGAGAGAGAGAGAGAGAGAGAGAGAGAGAGAGAGAGAGAGAGAGAGAGAGATTCTCCCACAAGCATAAAATTCAGAAGAATATATATATATAATATATATATATATATATATATATATATATATATATAAAAGGTAATACCCTATAATATTCCAAAATCCACAACAGGGACCAACCCACAGCATTTGACTATCAATCAGGGGTACTATACCTCTACCGATGCCATATCTTCGACCTACTGGAAGAAACATTACAGATAATAGCATTAAAAAAAAAAAAAAAAAAAAAAAACAAAAAAAAAAAAAAAAAAAAAAAAAAACGTCTCGTTCAAATGAGAGACATGACGAAAGGTAACTCCTTAAATTTATGCATAGGGACACATACATACATACACACACATTATATACATATATATATATATATATATATTATATATTATTATATATATATATATATATATATATATATATATATATATATATATATATATATATATATATATATATATATATATATATATCCCCATACAATTAAAGCCTATTTATAATATAACCAAAAATAACGGCAAAACAGATTATTCAGACCGACCATCAACCAAACCAAACCGAACCGAATGTAAACTTTTAATAAAACCAAATTAAAATATAATAAAATAAAAATAAAAACTAATAATAAAACACTGGAAAAACTTCAATGGCCGGAAATTGGCAAATTAGCAACTTCCGGTCGAGGTGTTATGACAACCGCGACCGGTACGATAATAATCATTAAGTACTGTTGCTTTTATATAATTCCAATGAATGTTTCGACGGATGTTTTAACGTCAAATTTTTGTTTATCGTTAATGTTAATAAATGGTTATTATTAATGTTTACGAAAGGAATTAGTATAATAAATAACGTAGCCATTTAAGTGGAATATAGACTTGAGGTTAATTGCTATATAGGCCTACTCCCGGCTAATTCTTTGTCATCAAGACGTTTCATCGACAGAACGTGACGGATATAACGACGCTTCTTCAGTAACGCAACCGACGTTATATAACTTACAGCGAATGACGTCACAGCGACGATTTTTAATAATATATCCTTGCACGTGTCATTTGCAGTTCAGAGCGACACAAACCTTACACTCCGATGGCCAACGGGTAACTGAACCTGAAAATTGTCGTCTCGTCTCTCCTCTCTCGTGTGAGTGCCTTCTTCAAAGTGGAGACGGCCGCGTTCAGTTGGTATACTAATCAGGCGTTATCGCCTTGGTTCGTGTGCTTGCGGGCGGAATTATGTTCGCTAACCGCTTGCAAAGTGCTTTATTGCATTCGCCGATAAGCTTTAATTAACAGTGGCGCTCCTCTCGTTAATGACATAATGGTGAGCAGGTGTCAAGGTCTTCGCTGGATGGCTTCGTTCAAATGCACGCAAGCATAACTTTTTCCCGTTTCGTGACGTCAGCGTTATCAGGTGTTTGTTTCGTCCCCACTCTTGCCATTATCTTATCTTTCTTTTTTTTTAATCTTGCGTTCAGGTGGTCGTAGACTGAACGTTTTTCCGTAATTGTGAACAGTCATTAGCTTTTTTTTTAATCTTGCGTTCAGGTGGACTTAGACCTAACGTTTTTCCGTAATGATAATGTCATAAGCTTTTTTCCTGTAATCTTGTGTTCAGGCGCACTTAGACCTAACGTTTTTCCGTAACAATTAACAGTCATGAGCTTATTTTTTTTCTCTCTCTCTCTTAATCTTGCGTTCAGGTGGACGTAGACCTAACGTTTTTCCGTCCGCCATCAGATCTTAAAAACCCCCAATCTCTCTCTCTCTCTCTCTCTCTCTCTCTCTCTCTCTCTCCTCTCCTCAATTTTTTTCTCTCTCTCTCTCTCTCTCTCTCTCTCTCTCCTCAATTTTTTTATCTCTCTCTCCTTAATATATATATAATATATATATATATATATATATATATATATATATATATATATATATATACATAATTATCTTCCCCTCAATGTCTCTCTCATCAATTCCTCTCTCTCTCTCTCTCTTTCTCCGCCATTAAGATATCTCTCTCTCTCTCTCTCTTTCCTCGCCATTATCAGACCTCTATCTAACACCGGACGCGTGGGTTTTATCTCTACCGAGAACTGAAGCGTACTAAAATGAATTAGTAATAAGTCTCTCTAGACTTCTTCCATCACCTCGGGGAAAATCGATGACCAGCCGATGGCAACACGAGATTAATTTGTGTGCACACTCACATCAAAGAATATAATGTTTCTGTCGATAATGACGAATCATTCCGGCGTCTATTCGACGTTCATTCCTCAATACATAAGGAGTGTTGAGGTCGAAGGCCAGTGGGTCGAAAAAGTGCCGAAATCGACGGCAAAATGTATAAAAACTATTATATTTGAGAGAAATTTTCTTTCGCGCGAGGTTGAGGAACGCGAAATTAATATGCGTCTTGTAGCGTCTGTGTCATTTTATGTCGATATTGTAGAATAATTGTGATTGATGCTCGTTCTAATTCGACTGTATGTCAATAATAAACTAACGAACTATTAGGATCAAACGCCAACAGGTCGAGAAAGTGTCAAAATCGACGCAAAACGAATAAAAAAATTCAATTATTTTTTTACAGAGAATCACGTCAGCCATCGTACACTAGGCTAATTGGTGTACACAGTCACTAAAAAAGTAATGTCTCTGTCGATATTGTCGAATAAAATCGAATAAAACCACGTCATTCGCAGGTATATGAATAATAAAGAAACAAAACACTTCCGCTCTGGTACCATTGGGTCGAAAAATTGCCCAAAATCGACGCGAAACGATAAAAAACGAATTCAAAAAGGCATTTTTTTCGTGAGTCACGACAGATATCGTGCGATGTCTCCGGCGGGAAAGTTTCTACTAAAACAATACCGCTATAATCCTCAGTATCTCTCCGTCTCTTGTAGGTGAAGGATGTAGTTGCATAATGCTACTGTTAAAAGCTGTCGAGTTATATATTTTTTTTCGATTGCTCGGGGAGTAAGCTTACAAATTACTTTGATGTTGTTAAGGGGGTTAGGAAAGGCCTATAAAGGTCTGAAAAAGGTGTTTTGCTTTGAGTTAATAAATTCAGGAATTCTAGTTCAAGATATTTATGATTTATTTATTAGGGCGAAAGTTAAGAAATAAATTATTGTTAATATTAACAGCAAAAAAAAAAAACTATTATTTTCTAATAAAATGCAGTGTATTCATTTTAATTTCCATTGGGGAAACGACGCGTTGTCTGACCCTAGATTTTAGTGCATGCCTCGAGTAAGCTGTAGGTCGGATCACGCCTTTATTTTTTTTTGCTATAATATTTTTTATTTGTATCATTGTTGTTGACTTCTGAAGATTGGTAAGAGTAATAATGATAATAATAATTATAATGATAGTAATAATAATGATTTGCATATATATATATATATTGCTACGTCTATAGAACGCCTCGCCTTCCCAGCAGAGTTTTAGTTATATTTAATTATAAAAGTCGCAGCCATGCCTTCTGAAGCGACTGTTGTTGGGAGAGTGGGTATGCCGTAGGACTGATATTTCCGGTCTGACGGAAGCTTAGGGTAAGAGAGGCAGGTCACAAGAGTAGCTAGGCTTCGAGATGGTTTTAGGGACTTCTACAATAAGACCTATTTTCCTTCCCAATTTGCTGGCGTTGTGTTTACCACCTTTCAGGCAATGCTCGAGGCGGTTTTTGGAAGCCCCCGTGATTCGAAACCAAGCAGTATCGCTCTCAGTCGGCCGCGAGACGTGATCTCGGACAGAGGTCAAATTGCCAGCCTCCCAAAATTAGGCCTACCCACGTCGTGCTGGTGGACACGAACCCCAGACCTGAACAGAGGTCAGGCCGCATTCTTCTACAAGGATACACAGAATATTGCATAAAGGTACGTCTGAAAGTGTAAACTTCAACCCAGCACCTTTTAACTACCATACGACTCTTGCTAAATTCATTTTCAATTCTCATTTTTACCCACCCCTTCTACATCAGAAGCCCTTTGTCCTCATCGGGCCACGTGCTCCCCGTTTGTGACTTGTTAAAGACCTAGTTTTCGTGCATACTCAGTGAACCATTCGAGGTTTACCTTCCCCAATGTTAGAGAATTAATCAGCCTTAATCAAAGCAAGAAGTCATTTTTCCTTTTATCTCGTTTAATCTGGGATTCTTTTCCAGATTCCATGAGTCACGTGCCGTCTCTGCCCGCAAGTGTGCATTAACCCAAGTGAATGAAAATCAGCTTGAATTGAATGAGAACTATAAGCCCCAACGTGGGGGCCAATATCATTTAACTTTTCTCCAGGCCAGCACGGGCCTTTTTTGTAAATAAATAGTTTTAAAGTAACGAGCTGAGTTTTCTGGCGACCTTCCCTCTAAAGAAAGTTTACGGTAAGTTCAAGCAATTCCCTCTTGAAATCCCTAAATTACTTCCGTTTACGTATCTAGCTTCTCTCAAGGCCCTATATACGTAAAATTGTCGACCTCGCCGAGGATCGAATCCGGGCTTGCTTAAAAAAGCGTGTAAATCGCGTTATCCGTTTGTAAAACTAAACTGTAAATTATTTTACAAAAAGTAAATCAAGCACACTTGCAGGGAAAGAAGACACACTGACTCACGGTAAGGTATTCCATTCATTAATATGATTATTCTATAACCATGTTTAGCTTAAGGTACGTTTAAGTATTTTTTTATTGGTAGAAGTGTTTAAAAGAGCGTAGGTAGAAATCTTATTATTGTAACGGCGAACGCGCCAGAGCTTTATTTTAGCGGCGAGCAAACAATTTGCCCCGCGAATTCTCTGTTACTTTGTGCTGTCCTCGTCGGACGAGACAGAGCACGTGTGTAGAATAGATGCCAGAAAGAACCAGATCAAAACTGGGAAGTGCTTTGCCAGGGTTTTATTGCTGTGTTTGAAAAGCCTAGCTAGTTAGGAGTGTTTTACTAATAGTTACGGCAAAAGAAGTGTACAATTCTTTTGTCTGTGATATGTTAGGGTATCCATTTTTAACTTAGTTTTCATTCCAAGTGTTGGTAACCGTTTACCTCTCAGCTAATTCAGCTTAGAGCATTTTCGCGCCTGCGCGGTCTCAACCAGCTTTCGTTTTCCGCTCACAGCGGCAGCCATGTTTTTTATCCCTTTAAACATTACCTAAACAATTTAAGCAAAGTTACGTAAGTCTCAAAGTTTTAACGTAAATAATATCGATCTCGGTACTAGTATCTATCCGTTCTGCCAGAGAAAATTAACGTAATTCGCCTTTAATAAGAAACTAAAAGTTCGTGTTGTAAATAACCTTCGCATTTACAGAGAATCAGCTGATTCGCCATCAATGCTAGCAACACCGTGGTGCTAACCCCGCTCTTCTCGCCTCACGTTTCCACCTCCATCGCTCACTCGCCAAGGCGCTGAGCGAAAATTTCATTTCACTTAACGGTAACCTCATTTACAATTGTTTGCTAACATCGTTTTCAAATCCTTACCGTAATTTTTCACTTGTCCTTACGTCAAAGTTAACGTAAATCTTAAAAGTAGAGTCACTTGCAAGAATTGTTAACGTAAAACGCGTCTTTGTAAAATTCATATTGAAACGCAAATCATTTCATAAGCGCGAGCCGCTAATAGTAACGTAAAAATCGTTCACCATTTTTCATAAAACGTTATCCAAAGCAATTCTTTCACAAAAAACGTTAACGTAAGTAGATAATTTAACGCAAGTTGCGTCATATTAAAAACGAACATTAGTAGTTCAATTCAAATATAAGGGAGTTCATTCATATATCATTTTTCACCCTCTCCGAGAGAGAGAAAGAGAGAGAGAGAACCAGAACCCAGTATTCACGAAGCCAAGAGTACTACATCTTACCATTAATTATAGCATGCCGAATTAACATTATGTTAGTCTCTTGTGTCTTTCATTTACACAGCGTGATACGTACGCGCATGTGTCCATTGCAGTTTGCAAACATTTATTTATTTCATTTACCGAGTACTTCAGCGAGGGACTGAGCATTTTCAATTATCATTACCTGTCGTTGCCCGAGTGGTCTTTTCATTTTCTTTATCACGAAAGACTTGCGTATACCGCAAGCACAATTCGCACAGTGTGCCACGCAAATTCATTACTTCCAGACAGGGAAGTCGTTACCAGTTTAGGACTGGCCACCACCAGTGCACGTCAGGTCTTACCATTTTACAGTGCCACTAATTCTTGACACTGTCCATCGACTGGCTGCTGAAGTACTCCCACCTTTTACTTTCTCTCCACTATTACCCTCTGCCATGAGCAGTGCCATTTCACTTCAGTATATTTAAGTATACTGCATGTAGTGTCCGGGACACAACCAAGTGGGCTACAGCCTCCATAAGTGCCATTGCACCATGTACAGGCCGTACAGGTAGCCTTAAACCTGGCGTGTCCATTCCGTCCTTACGAAACGCCCAAATAATTAGTGTTCCGTGTACCAAGTACAGGTCAGTTGATCCTTCGGCACACTCAACAAGGAACGCCTCCCAGAAGTGCCGCAATACCAGCCCTAAGTGCTGACAAACCTGCGTGTCCGGCCTTACGGAACGCCCAATTCATTAATGTCCGTGTACAAGGGTCAGTGATCCTTCGGAACACTCAACAAGGGAACGCCTCCCAGAAGTGCCGCAATACCAGCCCTAAGTGCTGACAAACCTGCGTGTCCGTCCTTACGGAACGCCCAATTCATTAATGTCCGTGTACGAGGATCAGTGATCTTTCGGACCATCCTAAGGGAACGCCTCCCAAAGTGCCGCAATACCAGCACTACTAGTGCTGCCCAAGGAACGCCTCCTCATAAGTGCCGCGCACCTGTACAGACGTACAGGTAGCCCTATACCTGCGTGTCCGTCCTACGGAACGCTCATTCATTATAGAGTATCCACCATTTTGGATCACTGAACCAAGGAACGCCTCCTCATAAGTGCCGTGCACCTGTATTGGTCCTACAGGTAGCCCATTCCAACGTCTCCCAAGTTGGGAACGCCCGTAGTGTGACGTGCGCCGCACACTCCATTTGATTTGTCCGCCTCATCAGAAGGTGCCACTCCCCAAAGTGCCACAGAGCACCCAGTCCTTTAAGATTTCTTTCATCCAAGCCTCCACTGCAGCCTAAGGGAAATGACTTCCCTGCTTCCCGCGACTTCTTTGCCAGAGAGCTAGAGAAGCTCAGAGCCCTCATAACTCTGGGCAAAGAGGCCGGTTACCACTGGACAGCACTTGTTTACCAGTGGATAAAGGCGCAGCAGGCTGCTGTGCGCCTGCAAGAAAAGGAAGAAAGAGAAGCAGAGGAGAAAGCCAGAGAAGCAGAGAGAGAAGAAAGAGAAGCAGAGAGGAAAGCCAGAGAAGCAGAAAGGAAGGCAAGGGAAGAGGAGCGAAAGCATGAGCTCGCTCTCAAGGAGAAGGAACTCGACATCAAGCGGGAGAAGGCCCGTAAGGAGAGTATCCTAGCTCAAGCCACTCTGCCAGCTTCCAGCCCTGCACCCACTGTCTCTCTTAGTCCCGCCGTCTCTGGTCAGCCTGACATCCTTTCGATTTGCGAGCCTGGTCTTGATCCAGTGCCCGAGATAGAAATTTCTTCTGCACCATCTCAGCCTCTTACCCTTTTACCGCCTACCTCCTCCCTTTTGGAAGAGGTAAGCCCACCAGTTAACCCCGGACTTGCTTCCGAGGATGATTCAACGGAGGTTTCCTTAACCTCCCCACGTCACATCACTGCCAGAGAGGACTCTTCACCTGTGCCAGAGCACACTGCCAGCCTTGGTGACTCCGCAGATTCGCAACCTGTGGGGCCATCTCGGCCTTATCATCCAGTGCCACGGAAGAGGTTCTGGAACAAGTTCTGCCGAGACTGTGGCCGCAAGGGTCACATGTCTGCCAACTATGGAGGGTGCGCGAACCACAATATTCCTACCATCGCAATGGCCGTCACCAATCCTTCTTCACTAGGACCCCCAGCTAAGGGCCCTATAACAGTCGCACCCCTCCAAAGCCATTATCAGCCAAGCCACGTCAGAGCCTACGACGACTCTGGCGCTCAAATCTCCCTGATACGGGAAGACCGAATTCCCCGAGGGCTAACGTTGTTATAGACGTCGATTGATCACCATTGAAGGTATCAATCACATTTAAACTGATCCTTCCGACCGTCCAATTGAGGGTCACCAGACCTCACTTCTCCAAAGAATGTACTCTTGCAGTTGCAAGCTACATCCCAGGAGGTTACGACCTCCTCCTAGGGCAAGACATGAAGTCTCCCTCACAATTCAAAAAGCCTAGGGGTCCTAACCCCATGTCAATTCACTCCAAAGCAAGGAGTCACCGAAACTCTACTTCTTCTAGGAAGTACATCCACCAACAGTCTCCCCCGTTACCAAGGAGGGAGATTGACCATTCACAGTTCCGTTGCAAGACCTGTAACGTAATAGGGCACTCCACAAATTGGCCTAGGTGCCCTAGCAAGTTATGTGCAGCGGACACTGTCCATTTTCCACAAGGCTTAGCCTTCCAAAAGAGACAGGAGCCTCTGTCTCCCATTTCCAAGGGCACGCTGAGAGGTATTGCACCTCCAGTACCCGTCACAGGTCCAGTCGACCTCAACTCTCTGCCAGTGCCACTTGGCAGCACTAAGCAGTGCCAAGCTCCGTCCAGCCTGGACGTAGAGCCACCACCGAACTTGACCTCTGCGCCTGGCCCCGAGCTAGCGCCGGCACCTAACCTTATCAAGGATCCTCCTACAGGAGATCCTCCAACAGGCATGGAGCTTACCACAGCCCATGGCCAATCACTAGTTCCTTCTTCTTCATCCTTACTCTGTCGCCCGAGGATGAACCTCCGGCAGACCTTACCTTTGTACCTCCTCTGGAAAACCAGGAACTGCCCGACCAGGAGTCAGCCTGGAGTTTTCCCCCTCACGACGGTGCCGCAGCAGCCGGAGTGAGGGCCCTCCCCTGCAGTAGGTTCCACCTCTACGACGGTTGCTGCAGATACCGAAGTAGGGTGTTCTCCCGCAATCCCTCAGGCTACCACTGCCTCTGCTCCTGCCGGCGTTTCTGGCCTTTCCCCAGAGTCGGTGCCTCCGTCTACTCCAAGGACTGGTATAGCCAGGTCCTGGAGGAATAAGAAGAAGAAGAAGAAGGGACGTCATTAACATACTAACAAAAGAGCCACATGCTCTCCTTGACACCTGTGCCCGAGGTACAGTGTCGCATTCATTTGCAGAATGATCCTGGCACCTACCCAGAGAAGGTAGCCAGCCTGATCTCTGCCAGTAGCACTAACCCTCTAACCCCTAGTCATTGTAATACTAACCCTCACTTAAATATAATTACCTCATTGCATTTCCCTCCTGGTAAATTAACCACTCATCATCCCCAACGCATCATTACCTCTCATTAT
>NC_087214.1:36208939-36236439 GCF_015104395.2 Macrobrachium nipponense | reverse complement strand
TCACACCAAGGTCTTTAACTGCTTCCTTATTTGTGATTGTCTCATTATTAGGTCCCCTATATGCATATAGCTTTCCTTCTCTGTCTCCATAATTTATTGATTCAAATTTATCAGTTAAATACCATCCTATTTACCTCTGCCCAATCATACACTTTGTTAAGGTCTCTTTGTAGCGCGTTCCTATCTTCATCACAAGTAATTTCTCTACTTATTCTTGTGTCATCGGCGAAAATACTCACTACCGATTCCTTAACATTACTGTCTATGTCTTCAATCATAATAACAAACAGTATTGCAGCTAACACCGTACCTTGTGGCACACCGGATATTACCTTAGCTTCATCCAATTTCTCATCGTTTGCAATAACTATCTGTTTTCTGTTGTGTAAAAATTCTTTTAACCATCTTCCTACTTTATCCACTATATTGTGTTTTCTCATTTTCTTCGCTGATATATTATGATCTACCTTGTCAAAAGCTTTTGCAAAGTATACATAAACCACATCTGTTTCATTTCCGCTTTTTCATAATTTTTTGCTATGTGTTCTCACGGTGGACTAACAGTTGGGTTTGTGTACTTTTTCCAGGTACGAAACATGTGTCCTATATAAAACATATTATTTTTTATTAAATGTTTCATAATATTTTTCTTCATTACCCGATTTCTACACCTTTTCATAATATGTGATGTTAGACCCACAGGCTATGTTACTTGCCTCTAGCCGATCAACTTTTGAATGTAGGGGTAATATATGCTAATTTGTGCTCATCATAAATCTTGCCTGTATCTACACTTTGTCTTAATAATATTGCAAGTGGCTTTGCAATTGAATGAGCTACTTTCTTTAACAAAATAGCAGGATCAGGCCCTGCTGCAGCTCCATTTTTAATTTCACTAATAGCCTGCACAATATCAACTTCGTTAATATCCATGTCTGCTAAATATTCACTATTTTCATCCCTTTCTTCTATATCATTATCTTCATTATCAATTCTAAGGGTGAATTCCCTCTTATATCTTTCTGCCAATATGTTGCCAATTTCCTTTTTTTCATTCGTTATCTCCCTTCAATTCTTAGAGACCTATTTCTATTCTTCTTTTATTCATCTTATCGCGTATGAGTACAATAGTTTGGGGTTTTGCTTGATATTTACTAGGGTTTTTCTTCCAAGTCCCGTTTTTCATTTTCTTTGATTGTTATAATCTTTTGTTCTGCACTTTTTAGTTCGATCACTTTCCATGCATTTTTTTCTTTTGCTAGACCTTTTTTCCACTTTCTGATTTTCTGGAACAAGATCCTTCTGTCTCTTGGTATGCATGACTGATGTTTACTTTTCTTCTTCGGTATATATTTACCCCTATTTTCTCTAATATTTTATATAATATCTCCGTATTTACCTTTATATCATCACTTACGAAAATGTTATCCCAATCTTTGTTTAATTCTTCATTTATTTCTGACCATTTTATATTTTTACTGTAGAAGTTGTATTTTCCATATCCTTCCCACTTTTTCATTTCTTGCTTATCTCTGTTTTCACTTGCTTTGGAATGGACTGTTAATTCTATGAGATTATGGTCTGAAATACTCGCATTATAAACTATTATTTCTTTAACATAATTCACCTCGTTCACAAATACTAGGTCTAAAGTATTTTCCTTTCTTGTTGGCAGGTGATTTATTTGTTGAATGTTGTATTCTAGTAGCATATCTAAAAGCTTTTCGAATTGCCTCTTATCTTCTGCACTACTATTACTCTCTTTTTTATATGTATAAATACAACCACAATCTCCTATTCGTTCTTTCCAGTCTACGAAAGGAAAGTTAAAGTTTCTGGATAGGAGAATAGTCCAGTCCCTGTGATATCTACATATATCATCCAATTTTTCTATTATTGTGTCAAACTCTTTAGTATTAGGAGGTCTATATATTACTATGTTCATTAATTTTTCAGATTCAAATTCTACCGCTATTAGTTCACATTCTGAGTTACTATATTTTTTCATATGCTTTCCCTTGTTTTTTGTCTTTCCCATATATCGCTTTTTCTCTCTTGATTCCCAATATTTTTTCTATCTGATTTATAAGTTTGGAACCCTTTTATTTGAATCATCATTCCCCAGTGTCTTGGGAATACCTAGGTTTTCCACTTATATTCGTTATATCTATTTTCTTTTCAATTTGGGTTAGTACTTCTAAGTACTCTATTTTTCTTTTTGAGTTACTCGTAACTAAACCCTGCGCATTCATCACTATGATGGTTTGCGTGTTTTCTCCTTCATTTAATATGGGTAATAATAAGGATTTTCCCATGTCTCTTTCCTGTTCTGGTATGTTGTTCTTTTCTTCATTTCCAGAAATTCTGACATTAAAAAATCCAAACTTTCCATAATATTTTATCTTCCTTCATTATAATTATTCATTTTGTGTCTGAATCTGCAATTTTCTCCGTATCTGCAATATCCCCTAGCATCATGCATACAGTATTTATCTCTTGAGCTGTAGTATCTTGGAGTTGAGGCTTAGAAATTATTTGCTGACACTCCATATCGCGGTGATGGCATGCTTTTTTCCTTCACCTCATATTCTTTGTTCCTCTCATTATTTGTTTCTTTCCTACTTTGGATTTTATTATTTGATTGACTATTTAATTGATTTTGATTCATGGCTAAAGGGTGCATATATTTACATTTTTTGTCGAACTTACATCCTTTTCCTTCTTTTAGGTTTTTGCATATGTAGATCTCTGCAATCATCCTCATAGCTGTCTATAGGTATGCACATTTACCATAGATTTCATAGTCGTGACATACCTTGGGATGTTTGTAGTAACATCCTTCTCCGAATCTGCAATTCCCTCTTTTCAAAAGGGTGCAGACTTTGTCTTTCTTGTCTATTTTTTGTGTTGTCATGTCGTAATTTCTTTCTTCATATGTACGCTGCATGATTGCCTCATATGTAGTAGTATCTATGAGTATCTCTGCATCCATACTTTTATCTTGTTCTTTGTTTTCCTTATTTTTTTCTGTCATTTCAGTTTTATTTACTTCTCTTCCGAGAGAGAGAAATTTGCTTATTTGAGAGAGAGAGATTCCTTATTTTCGAGAGAGAGAGAGAGAGAGAGAGAGAGAGAGAGAGAGAGAGAGAGAGAGAGAGAGAGAGAGAGTTCTTTTCAACTCTCTTTGAGAGAGAAAGAGATTTCTTTTCAAATTTCTCTCTGACACAGAGAGAGTGAGAGCGAGAGAGATTCCTTATTTTCAAGTGAGAGAGAGAGAGAGAGAAGAGAGAGAGAGAGAGAGAGAGAGAGAGAGAGCCACTCTTCCCTATATGGTATATTTCTTCACCCCCTCCCGGGACGCCGTGACGTCACGCCCTGACCTCGCGATGTTCACTTTCAGGTGAGGTGAGGTCACGGACCAGGATTGGCAGAATATGACGTCATCGGCGTGTCACTGGTGACTCTAGAATAATTAGCAGGGTAGATGAGTCAGTAGTGAGTCAATAGTGATTTGCTTAGCAGGGTAGATGCGTCAGCAGTGAGTTAAGTAGCAGGGTAGATGAGTAGGTGGGTTAATGAGCAAGGTAAATAAGCAAGCAGTTAGCAGGGTAGGTGAGTAGGTGAGTTAATTAGTAGAGCAGATGAGTAAGAGAGTCAGCAGGTGAGTTAATTAGTAGGGCAGATGAGTAGGTGAGTTAATTAGCAGGGCAGATGAGTAGGTAAGTCAACTGTGAATTAATTAGCAGGGCAGATGAGTAGGTAAGTCAGCAGGAGCCTCAAATAGCAAGCATCCCTTTGTCTCTCATTTGTTTACATTTGCTTACGTCTTCTTCTTCTTTTTCTTGTTTTTCTGAGACTTCGTCGTCTTCTGAGACTTGTTTCTTCTTCTTCCTCTTCGTCTTCTACGATAATAACAGTCTATAATGACGGACGAAAGATGCAAATAAAGACAAAAACAACAAGAAGGAAAAAAAACAATGAAAACACAGAAAACAAAAAAGAAGGAAGTAACAAAACTGTGTGAGTCCATTAGCCATGACGACCACCCTCCGAGTATATCATAGACGGTAGTCGCCCAACTATTCATTCTCCTCCCTTTATTCTCCTCCCCTCTTCTCCCCCAGGAGCCTTGGCAAATCCAGCCCCCACCCCTCAGGAACCCACAAACGTGACAATCATATGGGAGCATCGAGAGGAGCGGAAGAGGGAGTATTAATGGCGTCCTTCGTAGGGAACTATTTTCTGGGTTTTTGAACGGGAGTGCCTCTCGTATCCGGCCTTGTGGGAGCGTATACGTGCGTGGTGGCCCCTCCTCCGACGGGATTTCCCTTTCCTCTCTCTCTCTCCCTCCCGAAATGGCTGGCATTGGCACTCTTTGTCAATTTATCTGTTCCTTATCCTCCTTCATCATCAGGTGTTTTGGTATAATGGCGGACGATAAGCATAGATCTATAGGTCTAGTATCGTCGTATCTGTTACGTTAGTACCGTATCGTAAACGCTCCTCGTCTACGTTACTTGGAAGAACAAAATGACAAAATACACGATTTTATAACATCATAAATGGATTAATAATAGATCAATGGACGAATGAATTAATCAAATTAGCTTTTTCGTGAATGTAGATAAACAAACTTGCATAAGCCAAGCATGCATGATGACGTCACACACTCACCAAGACGTGACGTCACTGTGCAGTTTCTCTCATGTTGCCAAACAACGCTGTCATTATTATCGTTTGCGTTTTGTTTGTTTGTTAGAAGAGCAAATTAATAGATAAATATGTTTTTGATAACATTGCCAATCTGCAAAATAGGAGTTTTGTTTTTTGACGGGTAAATAAATCGTTAAAAAAGTTGCTTGCGAAAGATCAAAAGAGGAGGAAAGTTGTCACGTATCGCCATATGCAACGTTGCAATGGCGAGCAGGATTTGGCTTGAGAAAGTGATATCCGTCGCCTTGCCATATTGCAAGCTCTCTCTCTCTCTCTCTCTCTCTCTCTCTCTCTCTCTCTCTCTCTCTCTCTCTCTCTCTCTCTCTCACCGGATTCCGCTTTCGCGGACAAACTTTCACATTGTTGAGTCTAGGGAATTCACATCCTGCGTCGCCTTTTAGACTCATGTGATAAGTGACCTGGCGTCATTCATTTGACGCAGTGATTCATCCGTGAATCCTGGCTTTGAAGAGGTTTCAAGGATTCATCCTCTCTCTCTCTCTCTCTCTCTCTCTCTCTCTCTCTCTCTCTCTCTCTCTCTCTCTCTCTCTCTCTCTCTCTCTCTCTCATTTAAGACTTACAGGCTGAGAAAGATGTCGTGTCACGTTATGGACGATATTAGGTCTATTGTTCATTCGTAATATCAGTTTCTTAATCATTCGACACTCAATTATTCTCCCTTAAAATGCCCTTAGGGTATTTTGAAGGTATTTTCGGGAACTGGGTATACTGGGTATGTCCAAGGAGTGGAAAGACGGGTCCTTCTCCAAATCCGGTTTGGCTCGTACATACCTACACCCATTTTGGAAGGTGACCTTGAATTGTGCTTTTATTTTTTTCGTTTTGAATTTTTATTTTGGTTTTCATATATTCCTAGTAAAATTTACGTTAAAACGAATATCTAGTATTACGAAATTACGAGTTTCGTCGCCGTGTAATTCCATATGACGAAATATATCTGAATAACACGAAAAATTAGGAGTTTTTCCAAGTCGTAGCAATCGTACGTGTTCGGTGCAAACCATATTTTCGTGTGTTTCTCTCAGACATATTTGTGCGTTTTCATTGTTTTTTTGTTATCAATTCATAACGACGAATAACTGTCAAACGAAGTTCTGATATCACGAACAACGAATGACGTCGCCATGCACGTCTGATCTGACGACTTATTATCTGAATAAAACTTAGACGCAATCTTTTGTGTTCGGTGCAAACCATATTTTCGTGTGTTTCTCTCAGCCATATTTGTTCTTTTTTCCCGATTTTTAAAATAATTTATAACGACGAATAACGGTCAAACGAAGTATTGATATCAAGAATAACGAATGACGTCGCCATGCAAGTCTGATATGACGAATTTTCTGAATAAAACTAAAAAAAGAAAAAAGGTTAACCTAGACGCATTCTTACGTGTTCGGTGCAAACAACGTTTTCGTGTGTTTCTCCAAGCCATACTTATGCGTTTTTCCTGATTTTTATTAATTCATAACGACGAATAACGGTCAAACGAAGTTCTGATATTGCGAACTGACGAATGACGTCGCCGTGAAAGTCTGGTATGACGAATTATCTTAAGAAAACTAAATAGAAATAAGTCTATTGTACGCAATCGTCCGTGTTCGGTGCAGACCATTTTGCAGTGTTTCTCTCAGCCATATTTGTGCGTTTTTCCTGTATTTTATTAATGTATAACGACGAATAACGGTCAAACGAAGTTCTGATATCACGAAGAAACGAATGACGTCGCCGTGAAAGTCTGAATGACGAATTATCTGAATAAAACTAAAAATAAAAAAGTTAACTTGGACGCAGTCTTTCGTGTTCGGAGTAAATCATGTTTTTCTTAGCCATATTTGCGTTTATTTCTCCTATTGTTGGCCAAACGTCGCCAGAATTGTCTATTACAATCCTACAGCCATCATCTGATGGCCATCGGGACGACCCTTTAACCAATATCGACGACCAATTGTTGCCGAAAACAACTTCCGGATGAAGTTGTTCGTCTTTTCCTAGACCTATAGACCTGAGCCAACTGAACTTATAGGCCTATAAAGACCCATTCTTTCGCAGACAATGGTTTCGTATTACGCCCCATTGAGTAAAAAAACCTTCGATAGATCAGGACATTCGTGACAAAGAAGGTAAATAAAAACAAAAATTGTCGTTTCGCAAAATAACGACGAATTTCGTCGGGTTCCCGAATGACGGGAGTGACGTCACAGGTGATTATGGAAATCCCATTTTTGTGTGACTTTCTTTCGAGATAAACGAAGTTGTCGTACAGTAGTATTCCTATTAACTTTATATATCATTTTGCTTCTGACATTTAAATTTCCAGAAATTTGAGTCGTGAGATTACTTATTATGAATCTAGATAAAGAACGAAAGCGAGAGAAAGTGGAGGAAATTCCACTGGGGGCCAAAAAATGTGACGGGAAATGATCGTACACCTGGCAAGCGCCATCAACTCGTCATGCCTCACGACCAGCGAATAAAACTGGCTGCTTGAGTCGCCGTGACAGTCAGTCTTATCGTAAGTGTGCCAGTGTAACATTGCGGTTTTTCGTTGGAGGATTGTGACGCAAGCACAAATATATTTATTAATCCGTTAGCGAGTAAGTATGGCAGCTTAAAAGTATTCTTTTATAATTAACCAGTCACGTTTTAGATCTAGAACCGGATGGAGGATCCATTTCGTCGTAAATTAATTTAACAAAGAAGAATATCGTCTGCATTGAAGTCTCCGCCTCCTCTATACCATCTGGTGTTATGTGAAAGCTTTAGTTTTTCACTTATTACTTTTGGGGGGGCGGTTTTGACAACACCTGTTGCAGGGGCTTGTTCTCCCCTGTGATTTCCTGATAGAATGTTGTTCTGCGCGTTGGTTCAACCCGCTGTTGTGACGCAACAACACACAAAAAAAGTTTTCCTACTTAAGAGACCTGTTAGTTCTTATAGGCCAAGAGGTTGACTCATTTTTCCCATAAGTTTCAAAATGATTTTATTGCCCAAAAGTCACTTTTAAATGATTTAAGTTAGCATGACATTGATTGCCTAAAGTAGGTACCAGCATTTGGGCAATCGATGAAGGTTCCCAAGCTCATGGTTAAGTAGTAATTTTGATTTATTTTTATTTTATATACAAATCTTAGCATGGAGAGCCCTTGTGACGTTGGTCAGTATATATACCAGTCTCCTCTTCCTCTCCCCCCTCGCCCATACCATTATTTATTATCTATATATTTTAGTTATTTACCTGTTTGTTTACTTGTTTGCTTGTTTAATAATTTAAATTTTTATTTCATCAAATCTTAACAAGGAGACCCCTTAACAAGTTAGTATTACTCGCTTCAAGGAGCATTTTGTATGTGCTGGTGAGCCTTCTCTCTCTCTCTCTCTCTCTCTCTCTCTCTCTCTCTCTCTCTCTCTGTCGCAGACTGACTGACTTTCTCTTTCTCCTGAGAGAGAGAAAGAGGTTTCTCCTGTGGCGTTGAGACTGACTACTTTCACTTAAAAGGTGTGTAAACTACAAAGTTTTTTTGTTCAAAATTGAAGTTGATAAATAGTTATTTGGTCAAGTAAACTCATAGGGTTTAGCCTGAACAAGCGAAGAGTGAACTTCTAGTCTTAGAAGGGAATATATTATAACAACCGGATCTTCCAACAGGTTAGCCTTGGCGCTTGGGTCAAAGAGTGGAGAGAGAGAGAGAGAGAGAGAGAGCCTATATCTATCTTTTTGGGAGAGGGAAAGCTCTTGGCTATCTTGTAGAGAGAGCTAGAGAGATTGTATCTTATGGGAGAGAGTCAAAGAGAGAGAGAGAGAGAGAGAGAGAGAGAGAGAGAGCGCTTATGTCTATCTTTGTGGGAGAGGGAGAGTTCGTTATCTTGTAGAGAGAGCTAGAGAGGTTGTAACTTATGAGAGAGAGAGAGGGAGGGGGGGGGCGTTTGTAACTTATGAGAGAGAGAGAGAGAGAGAGAGAGAGGTGAAAGTGACAATAGCGTAGGAGTTCCCTTTCACTCTTCGGCTTTCGTCTGGAGCCCCCACAACCCCAGCCCTGAATATATTATGGTACTATCGGATGAGTGAAGGTCTTCTTGTGACCCACGGGCGAATATCCCTATATACATGACCCCCCCCCCCCCCCCCCCCCCCCCATTTCCTTTCAAGGTTAGAATTCGACTTATTATCTCTCTCTCTCTCTCTGCTCTCTCTCTATTCTCTCTCTCTCTCTCTCTCTCTCTCTCTCTCTCTCTCTCTCTCTCTCGGATATTCAAAGAACTGCCGATGCTAGCAAATAAAATATCCAAATCTGATACCAGAAAGGTTGCAGTAATGATGGTCACAGGAAATGCTTTTTAGAGACAGTTTCCATTAACACAATCTTTGGTTGCGACAAGAGGCCGGAAATTGGTATGTAGGACTTGTTGCGGACACACACACACACACACACACACACACAAACACACAGTCTGGTACGTGCAAGGGATATCAACAGAATTATTGGGAATGTTCCACGAACACAGCAGCTGCAAGAGATTTTCTAAAAGCACGCCAGACGTTTTGTTTGTTTTTCTGTAGGCCTATACTGTGAGATTTATCATTTTAGAAATTATAAATCTCACAGGATAGGCCTGCTGTAGTACTCTCTCGTGAAGGATGTTAGATGTTCGACTTTATTAGAAAAGGCTTATTGCTGTAGAATTCCGTAGAGTTTTTAAGAGCATTGTGGTTTCACGTGTGTTTGTAGGCCTATAATGTTTGAACTAATCTTAAAAGCATTTTGTGTTCATCTTGGAAGCATGTAGGCCTAAGGCCTATAATGTCTTTACTTATACTTGAAAGCATTTTGTAGAGATCTTTGAAGCATGTTAAACATGTAGGCCTAAAGCTAGACTTATCTTGGAAGACTTTCAACACGCCTTCCAAGAAGCACTTTGTCCCAATTTTTTGACTTGAAAAAATCGCTTTAGCCAAGTTTTTTACTTGAAAAAAGCACTTTAGACAAGTTTTTGACTTCCAAGAATTGATTTGGACAAGTTTTTGACTTTCAAGAATCGATTTGGACAAGTTTTTGGCTTGAAAGAAGCACTTTGGACAATATTTTTTATATCAAGCACATTGGACAAGTTTTTGATCTTCCAAGAAGTACTTTGGACAAGTCCAACTGTTTTTTACTTTCAAGAATCGATTTGGACAAGATTTTTTTATTTCAAGAAGCACATTGGACAAGTTTTTCAACTCTTGTAGACCTATTCTTGAATCGCTCTCATCCGGAAATGGTTCTGGGCTCCTGCCTCTACTAAAATACAGATTTTCTGTTGTTTCTTTGCATAATTGTCTCCTTCCTGCGTTCCAGAGGTCCTTTGTTCCTCCTTGCACCGTTGGAGGACTGTGGAGCAGTGTCAAAAGTGTTAGGATGTCTTACAATTGAAACTTCATTATTACAAGCGTAGCTAGATGCAATGCTTTGCCACCGTGAATCTAATCTCCATGTAATTTTGATAATCTAATTACATTTTTATTTATTATCTGTAATAACTTAATCTGTCTGTATTTCCTATTACCTTCTGCTACTACTTTCAAATTAAGACTTTAATTTTAAGTCAGTGGCCTCCTGTGGTGGGATTGTTCCACTTAAATAGGGTTCATATGGAACAACAGTAATGATGATAATATCGTCATACTCTTGCTTCTTTGTTTGTGAAGGAAGCACATCTTTCAAGGTTCGATTTCTGCTGGTGGCGTTAGTAGTAGTAAGGGCCATGTGTTGGCTTTCCAACAGCTCTCTCTCTCTCTCTCTCTCTCTCTCTCTCTCTCTCTCTCTCTCTCTCTCTCTCTCTCTCTCTCTCTCTGTTCGTTCTGTTTTGCCTTTGGTTAACAGATACACATTATGTATAAAGGTATAAGCCACGAAGGAAAAATAAACTACAGAGTTCCTGCAAGATCTTTCGAGTAAAGGACGTTAAGTCGAAAGATCTTGCAGGAACTCTGTTGTATCTCGAGCAGACATGGTAGGAAAATGAAGTACCATTTTGCAACCCTTCCACTTTATAATTTCGTGGATTCTGTTCAGAAACGCTAATTATTTCCGTATTGTGGTTTGGTTGTCCCGTCTCATCTCTACAGCAAAGTTAAAATGGCAGCAAACAATACAATAAATAATTTAATATACTCAACAGAAAAACTAATAATTTTCTTAGTCATTGTGTTCTTATAGTAGGTGGTAGGCTACTGTATTGCTTTCTGATCTCTTTACAGCAAAGAAAAGCAATAAAAACAAAAACAAATTATTTCCTGGGACATTGTGATCTCACAGTCTCAATCCATCTCTTTCCAGCAAATCAAAACAAAACAAGAATGAAGTGGCTGGCAACCTTAGCGGTGCTGCTCTGCGCGGCTCCCTCCGCCCGTCCCCAGTGTTTCTCCGCTGACGACGACCTCAGCATAGTCCCCAGCAACGACCTGTCCTCCATCACGGACTTCGGACTGGACCTGTTCAGGACGGTCTTCCCGTACAACGCCACGTCCAACTTCTTCTTCTCTCCATACAGCATCTGGAACGCCCTCACACTGGCCTACTTCGGTTCCGGGGGGAACACTCAGGCCGAGCTGGAGAGGGCACTCAGGGTATCCGACAAGGTCCAGACGCTGAAGAACTGGAGGAGTTTGGAGTTCATGTGAGTATAGAATTAATAAAAAAATTCATTTATGTTAAACTAGACCTACCTTACAAACGAGTTACGTTCCGGATGACCGTTTGTACGTTGAATTGTTTGGGAGTTGGTTACTGTAGTCTTCATGCCTATTCCATTACAATAAGATAGTCAATACTCTACATGCAATTGCTTTATCTACAAAATAGGCACTCGGAACAAAATCTGAGTTTACAGGTGGCAAAGGGGAGTGCTCTGAGCACAATTTTAAGTTTACTGTCCCATTTGTTTGTACCTGAATGTCTGTAAATTGAATGTTCGCAAGTAGGGTGATTCTTGTACACTGGAATACACAGTCAGTTGTAAAGGTTCAGCGCTTCACACTAGCCGGAGGCCAGCTTTCAACTTAACGTTAGTCTGTCCCCATCGATAACATAACCGAAGGGGAGTAGCTGCAAGCTCTTTCATTCCTTTGACTGTACCTCTATACATATTCTTTCTTCCCTCTGACTTTCCTCCACCCTCTTCTAACAGTGGTTTAATGGTGAAACTCCAAGAGGTTGTCCTCCTGGTACACCTTTCAAACCACCTTTATACTAGGTTCCATTTCAGCGCTGAAAGACCTAATCATAGGTCCCAGCGCTTGACCCTTGGGTCATAAATTCTATAGTCTATTCATCGACAACATTCACCTCTGAATGCGTGTGTGAATAACTTACTTCAGTTATCCACTAAAGTAATTATTATTCACAGCTCACTTCAACTTGCTGTACTGTCACAATAATACGTATACTGCTCTTGCCAACTTTCACTCTCCAACTTTCTCTGCTTCAAATGTATCTTCACCTGTAATAGTGTTCTGGTCTCCTTGCTCCTAATGAAAGTTATTCACCAGTCTTAAAGTTGGGCTAGGTCTCATCAGTCATTATCTCCTAAGCTTGTGAATATACTAGGGTATTCTTAGCTTGTTCAGTGATTTTGCCTTTCAGACATTTACCTGATCCTTTTTAATTCTCTTCAACGTTGCCAGTCATTACTAATAAGTTTGTCAATTTTCCATAAGTTTTATGAGGTCTTTCACATCAATTGATCACTGATTCCCTATGCGGTAAATGTTTTGCCTTGCTGTCGAACTTCTCAGTTCCAGAGGTCCTTTATTCCTCTCACCGTTGGACTGTGGACCAGTCTACCTACTGAGGATGTTGTGCAATTGGTACTTTAAAAGTGTCAAGCGAAGATGCAATTGATTGCTACCCTAATACTTTTTCCCCTTGTATTTTAATACATTTTTATCTATTAATTTCTTTTTTTGGTAAATGAGACCTCTTGTTCCTGTAGTATTTCCCTTTACCACCCCTACTTCTTCTCAATGAACACCATAATATCCTTTGAAACCACCTTGAATTTCAAGTCAGTGGCCCTTTAGTGAGGTTGTTTCATGTGAACAGGGTTCATCTTCTGAATCATCATCATCGTCTTCCCAGCTTTATCCATATTTGGGGTCGCCGTTTTTATTCTCTCTTCCATCTACCTCTATCCTGTGTCATTTCCTCCCTTACTCCCTTCTCCCTTGTATCATCTCAAAAGCTATCTCTCCACCTGGTCTTAGGTCTTCCTAACCTATTTTCTTAAACAAATACCAGACAAGAAATAATGGATGGAAACTAGAACTGAAGAGATACAGCACATCCCATTGTGGGAACTTCTTTACATACAAGATATGTGACACGTGGAATAAACTCCCACCAGAAGTTTGTAAACAGCAACAGTGTGGAAGAGTTTAAAAGAAAGCTAGACAAAATCATTAGGACACTGTGATTGCACAGTAAAACCTGCTCCTACAGATAAGTGAGCACACGATGTCTTTTCGGATGGACTAACAAGAGTCTGAGACATCCTAATCCTTGTAAGCTCCCTCGCCACGTCCATCACTTCTCTTGCCATGTGTTCATCTTCTGACTAATATGTAATAATGATAATACTTGAGTATGTGAACAAGTGCAATCCTTAATTTTCTTTGAATTTATCTGCCAGGTATCAGATGCGCCAGGTGAACAACAGCGACTACACCTTCAACTTGGCCAACAAGGCTTACTTCGACCACAACCTCACTCTCCGCCCCTGTGTGAAAGACATCCTGCACAAGGAGTTGGAACTGATTGACTTCTCTAAGGTGAATAAATAGATAGATTGTCTAATTACAAAATCAACATTGTTTAGTCTCTGTTAAAATGGTAATAGACACTTTGTTTAGTGTTAGAATTATTGTAGTGGTAACCTCTGCATAGGGAGATGCTGGACCCAATAAATTTTTTGTAGGGTTTATTTCTATTGGGGGCTGCTATGCTTTCTGTAGATTTTTGCAGGTGTGGAGCCTGTAAGTTTATGTAGATTTTTGCAGGTGTGGAATCTGTAAGTTTCTAAAGATTTTTGCAGGTGTGGAGCCTGTAAATTTTGTGTAGATTTTTGCAGGTGTGGAGCCTGTAAATTTCTGTAGATTTTTCCAGGTGTGGAGCCTAAGTTTCTGTAGATTTTTGCAGGTGTGGAGCATGTGAATTTTTTGTAGATTTTTGTGGGTGTGGAGCCTGTAAGTTTCTGTAGATTATTGCAGGTTTGGAGCCTGTAAGTTTCTGTAGATTATTGCAGGTTTGGAGCCTGTAAGTTTCTGTAGATTATTGCAGGTATGGAGCTTGTGAATTTTTTGTAGATTATTGCAGGTGGGGAGCCTGTAATTTTCTGTAGATTATTGCAGGTGGGGAGCCTGTAATTTTCTGTAGATTATTGCAGGTGGGGAGCCTGTAAGTTTCTGTAGATTATTGCAGGTATGGAGCTTGTGAATTTTTTGTATATTATTGCAGGTGGGGAGCCTGTAATTTTCTGTAGATTATTGCAGGTGGGGAGCCTGTAATTTTCTGTAGATTATTGCAGGTGGGGAGCCTGTAAGTTTCTGTAGATTATTGCAGGTGTGGAGCCTGTAAGTTTCAGTAGATTTTTGCAGGTCTGGAGCCTGTAAATTTCTGCAGATTTTTGCAGGTGTAGAGCCTATAGGTTTTTAAGTCATTTCCTGTGAGGGGTGTGTCTTCTGTAGATTTTTGCAGGTGTGAGGGCTGTGAATTTTTTTGAAGATATTTGCAGGTGTGGAGATTGTAAATTTCTGTAGAGTCCATTCATTTGAGGGGCTGCTGTGCCTTCTGTAGATGTAGTGACAGCATTGATTTTTGTAGAGGCAATGATAGTAGCCCTTGTGGCTAGGGAAGGTAGAATAGATAAAAGGTCTGATATATACTAGAAGCAATGAGTTAATGATTTAATCTGCTAAGAACAGGAGGAAAAGATGTTATTGAGGATAATTATTTTCAATAAGGAAAGATATATTCTGCAGGCAAGATTGACGAGTTAATTACTTAGAAACAGGATAGGGACATGTTGCATGAGGGGAAAATGTAACTCTGTAGGCATTACTTGAGAGTTCTTTGATGTGTTTCTTCCTTAGGCCCCTAGCAACCCCTTTCATTGCTTTTACTGTACCATCTCCTGCATTCATATTCTCGTTCTTCCACCATGCTATCCTCAACCCTCTCTTAACAATGGTTTCCTAGCGCAACTGCGAAAGGTTTTCCTCCCGTTTATGCCTCTCATACCTATCTACTCTTCATTTCCCTTTCGGCGCCGAGCGATCTCATATACATAGGTCCCAGCGCTAGGTTTTTGGCCTAGATTTTGTATATGTATAACGTTCCATGCAGGAAAGTTAAAGTAAGCGGGAACGTCATTTGACTTTCTAATTCCAGCCCGTCGAAGCTGCAGGCACCATCAATGACTTCGTATCCCAGACCACCAAGGGACGCATCCCAACTCTGGTGGGAGCCGATGATGTCATCAACGCCCAGATGGTCTTGGCCAATGCCGCCTTCTTCAAGGGCACCTGGCTGTACCAGTTCAAGAAGTCTGCCACCCAGCCCGGTCTCTTCTACTCCACCCCACAGGACTACAGCTTCGTCGACATGATGAGGCAGAAAGGCAACTTCAGGCACGGTGAGTGTCGGGTTCACGCCGTCAAGTCGTGGGGATCGGTCGCTTGGAAGATTCCCCCGAGGCTTATTTCATTGTGGTTCATAATTTTCCAACCCTTCTCCAGTCTTAACAGCTTGTCCTCAATATCACCAGTGGATGATATATCATCATTCGGTCGTTTCAATTTAAATTGTGTATAAACAAGGTACCAGCATCATCCTAATTTATTCCATGATTTTGTCTTTCAAACTTTTACCTGTCCATTCAGCTTTGCCTCACTGTTACCAGTCATTGCCAACACATGGTGGGGGCCCTTGTCCCATTGAATAGGGTTCTTCATCTTCCAAATAATATGTTCCATATGAATAGGGTTCTTCTTCCAAATGATATGTACATTTATCACTCACCGTCCCATCCTGTTCTCCCAGGCGTCTCAGAGGAACTAGGCGCCCACATCCTCGAGTTGCCCTACACAGGAGAGGCTGTGTCCATGTTCATCCTCCTCCCTCCCTTCATCTCCGGAGACAACGGCTTCAACAAGATGGTTGAGAGGCTGAATGGCACCACGCTCCAGAACGCCATCGACGACATGTGGAGGGTCCAGGTGGAGGTCATCCTGCCCAAGTTCCGGCTGGAGCAGATGGTCGGCGACGAGCTCATGCTTGTGAGTATATACCAGCTTGTTGTAAACCTTGAAAACATGTCATACACATGTTGCCAATTTATTGCATACGTGTGGGCCCCTCACTGGCATGGTCGGTTTGGTCTTGGCCTGCCACCTTGGTGGCCACGAGTTCAATTCTCAGGCATTCCACTGAGGGGTCAGAGATGTGTATTTCCGGTGATGGAAGTTTGCTCTCGACATGGTT
Source organism: Macrobrachium nipponense (assembly GCF_015104395.2). Taxonomy (NCBI): domain Eukaryota; kingdom Metazoa; phylum Arthropoda; class Malacostraca; order Decapoda; family Palaemonidae; genus Macrobrachium; species Macrobrachium nipponense. The sequence goes on along the minus strand of NC_087214.1, from coordinate 36,220,189 downwards.
CGGAAGTCGCGTAAAGCTGTTGGTCCCTTGCTGAATATCCACTGGTTACATGCAGCATAAAAACACCATATAAACAAACTAGCAAACAGATATTGAATGTGTCCCAGACAGGTTGGAAACTATTGTACATGCAGAATGATCTTGAGCAATGTTGGGCAGTCGTATGTAGAAATGGTTAGGACTGCCAGTCAGTACAGTCAACATGCATAGTATTCTTATTCTCAAGATTCACGGGCTTGGCTATTCGCGAATTTCTCTGGGGAATATATATCTAGTCACTGTGCGCAGGAAATACACCTATTTGCGGTATTTTTTCACAGATATATTCGCTAAATGTATTTTCATATCAATTTCATGACTGAATACACTTGTGATAAAACTATGAGAATATAACTTTGGTATAAGCATTTTTAGAGAGGTTTTCCTGTGTTTTAATGATTAAAGTAGGCAGTTCTGTCGTTTTCAAGAGGTTTTGGGTACTCACATACTTTAGCTATCAACAGGTGTCTAGTACGCATCCCCCACGAATATGAGGGTAAACTGTATTAGATTTGAATTCAATACGACGTCTGACGTCTGTGCACTAAGTTTCAATACAACGTCTTTGCACTAAGTTTCCAACATATAAATGATGTGTTTTTATTGTAATGTTGAAGGAAGATTTGATTAACCTATTTGATCTTGGGAATAAATGTTAAGAATTTCATAGTTCAGGAATAAGTGACTTATAGGAATACATTAGCATGTTGAGGAAATTCAGTTTTTGTTAGACTTGGTAACTGTGTAGCATAGTAAGATTAAAGTTATTAGTGTACTGTATTTGATATATAGTTGCCTTGCCTTTGACTTGCGCAAGTATGGCACGTTAAATTCATTTCCGTTACAGTACTGTAATGATTTTATCCCATACTGTACTTAAATATGCATGAAGAGTACAGGACCAGTTTACAAAAAATTCAACATACAAACAGCTGTCCAGAACGTAGCTGGTTTGTAAGCAGAGTGGTGTTTGTAAACCATTTTTCATTCCCCAAGTAGGTATGTGGTTATGCTAACTGCTCCTAATCAGCACTTCTGTGAAAGATTGATGTAACAGGACACTTTCTGACCAACTCACTCAATTTTTTACTTCGATTCTGTCTGACTTAGTGACCTTTCTTCCCCCTAGGCCCTCTCCCGCATGGGAGTCAGCGACCTCTTTGATGCCGGGCGAGCCAACCTGACCACCTTCGACCCCGTCACCCGCCTCAGCATCAGCAAGAGCATCCACAAGGCCTTCGTCGAGGTGTCCGAGGAAGGCACCGAAGCTGCGGCGGCCACCGCCCTCATCTCTCTGAGAATTGCCAGACCGGCAGCTCCCGAGAAGTTCGAGTGCAACCATCCCTTCCTCTTCGTCATCCACGACAACCTCACCAAGAACGTCCTCTTCATGGGTGCCTACAAGAATCCAAAGGCATGAGTCGGTGCTGTAAAGCGACTCTCGCCTTGACGCCTGTTCTGTGTGTCGCTCGTTTGTTGGTCTAGTTCAGGAGATACTCTAGGTTTGGATGTCATAAAAGTATATCTACTCTTTCTAATTTTGAAATGAGATTATTGTACATTGGCGTGAACTTTCCTCACAAACTATTCGTAAGCTTTTGTCTGGCATAAATGAAATTGCGTTTGAGTGAACTTTAAAAAAACTTGAGAGTAAAATTTGTGACATCTGTATTCAAAGATATGGAAGAGATATGGAAGGTTGATCTGCAGGTTTCACAGAAAACAGCTGAAAGTGTTAAGTGTTGACAGATATTGAAGTAATGGTTGTTGGATATTTACATATTTATATTTATAATTTATCCCTCCCCTACCTGTCGTTAAAGATGTCCTTCCTGATTCAGGTATTTGAGAATAGCAACCCTTTCTAGTGTGCATGAATCCTGCAACTTCCCGGAAGCCCTAAGTTAGAAAGCACTCGTCAATTGATATTTAAACTTCTGAACTGAAACTAGTTGTTCCAGTTAACATAACTCTTAATGCTTGCACATGAAAGAGGCGTGGCAGCAGATCTGAAATTTGTGAATCTACATTTGGCCTCACCTTCACCAAAAAGTAGTTCTTCAAAAAGGTAGGGACGGCTGCGGAAGGACACAACTCGTGAATGACCCCCCGCACGGTCCCCGTTACGTAAGCTGTGGCTCGGTTCCCCCCTTTATTGCACTCCTCTGACCACTTAACATTTGTTTAGGTTAATTTTAACTTTTATTAACTAAACTGCACTAGTCAGGGATCTGGAAATGCAGGATTGTATTATAGTTTCTTTGACTACTTAGGAGGATTTAAAGTTTCTCCCGTGCTGTTTGCAGCCTGTCGTTTGAAACGGCTTCATTCCGCAACGTGCGGATGTCAGTCAGAAGTCTGCAGTTTGAAAGCTTTGTTCCATCCTGCGGCAGCGGCTCGCATCCTCCCCCATCCTTTTTTATCGTGTGTAAATAACGAAGCCGATGCTGGAATGCTGTCATAACTTATGAGAGAAGTTATGACAGCGCCGCCAGCTCCGTACGCCACCAGTTTGTAATGGTCGGTGTGACGTACCCGGCCCAGCATTCTCCACATCAAAATTTTTTAATTTATTTTTAATCACCTTTAGCTACAGAATAGCTGTATAACTGTTTTTAATAAAATGGCGGTACAATAATAAGTGTGGGTGTATTGTATTTCCTCTAGAATACCTATAGTTACTGATCCTGATTCCCAGTCTGGAACTGGAACGTATCCAGAGGTCGTATTTGGCATTCCACTGAGGGGTTAGAGATGTGTATTTCTGGTGGACTTTTCGATGTTTGGAAGTCACATATGAAGCCATTGGTCCCATTGCTGAATAACCACTGGTTCAATGCAATGTAAAAACACCGGGTTTTTAACCTGGTATGTTTCCACCTTTGCAGAGTGTTTAGTACATGACCGTTACAACATAAACAAAAGACTGTCAATCTCAAAAACATAATGACCCTCAAGAAATATCAGCGCTAGCTAACCACCCCAAATATCCCCTGTGGGAGGGGGTCACCATCTAGGATAGATCTGTTTTCTAGATATTTATTGTAAACTGGAAACTTCAAAATTGGTCTAATCTGAACTTGGTAGTAAGCCTCGTTACCGTGTGTTCTGTAACGGAGCAGCGATTGCTGCAACCTTGAAGAAAAGGGAGGCTTTAAAACTTGAGAAGGGAGTCTACTATAGTAATAGAGTTGACTGACTATACGTAGTTGAAACTCCTGGTCAGGAGAAATGAGTCTTGACTGACCGCGCAAAGTGTCCAAATTTAAGATACGCAGAAATGGTAGACTGGCAGAGAGGAGATGTCAACATTGCATCTGATGAAAAAATTAAAAACAAAGATAAAACTAATAAGTTAATGTAGTAGACGACACAGGAAAAGATAAAAAGGAAATGGCAAACTTTGATAAACTAAATCACAAGGGATTAGGCCTATGTAACTCAGGCGTAGCAATGTTTAAGACAGACATCATGTTATCCAAGTATTATTACAAGGCCATTTGCGATGCCAGGTTGATTCGTATATCTGCAATGTGAAGGTAGACTGAGGCTGGACTGTCACCATGTAAGACCCTATTCAAACTAAGGGCACTGCCCGATGAGCAAACTCTGTTGCCATAACCCATTCCAGTATATCCTGACAGACTGAATATGAAGTCAAACGAGGTGATTGTCTGGGTAAGAGCATATGGAACTCTACGCGATGACTATTGACATATCTAAAGGGTCCCATACACTGAACAATTGTTATCGACAAACACACGCACACACACACTATTCAGACAGTACGGACAATCAACACTAATTTCAGTCTAGGCAAAGATTTTGTCTCAGGAAGACATATGGCACCATCTCTTAGAAAAGACGCATGCAATAGCGTTATACCGGCAGACAAACGCGTTGAATGACCCGTGTATGACAGACATAAAGCCCCTTCCACAAGAGGGCCAAAGACATATGCTAGGCACACGTTGATTAACCAGTAAATTCTCTCGCTTTTCGACAGTGTTACCAGATCAAACAGTCCAAGGGCAGCAGTTATAGTCACAGGCAGGTGAACCTATGACTTGGACCACATGCGTGATCGCCACCCAGTTACAAAATTGGTAACGGTGTCTGCCTGCCGTGCATTTGCCCTTGGTCGTGACAGATTCCCGCTGCGATCGTTCAGACCACAAAGCTCCGCCCACTTTTGCATTCAGACAGGCCCGTACACAATGTTTTTCCTTAGTGTTTTTGCGAACGATGCAGACAGACACAGTCGTTCAGACAATCGTTCAGTGTATAGGGCCCTTTACTACAGTCTGTTCTAGGAGCAAGAGCCCATGCTGAGATCGTTCAGGCCACGAAACCCCGCCCACTTTTGCATTCAGACAGGCCCATACAGAGTGGTTTTCCCATACAATGTTTTTGCGATACAGACAGACACAGTCGTTCAGATAATCGTTCAGTGTATGGGGGCCCTTTACTACAGCTGCTCTAGGAGCAAGAACCCGTGCTGGCATAAGGCCAGCTTAATCTCAACAATGGGGCCCTTTCAGCTTAACGAGTTAAGTCGTCCAGTTCAGCTCGCGATGGGGTCGACCTCTGATAACTAGCCGTTTCTTTTATGTTTTAAATATCTTTTATCATTAAGTGTTTTTAAAACCATAATGTCTGTCTTCGTGTCGTATATTTATATTTGTTATGGCTTTTTCTTCCACTTCTACAACTGGTGACTTCTAAAAATGACATCTCAAGGGAATAAATACAATTTTTTTTATTTTTGGCTCAATATATAAATTCGAGATTATTCTAAAATTGTGTGAAGGTGAGAAAAACATTTCTTTTGCCAACGATAAAGACTCCTGATCAATAAATATAAGAATGATGATGATTCTTATATACAGATGGCTGGAATCGTTCTCTGGATTATTCCAACGATTGGGTTTTAGGAAAAACCAGGAATAAGTTGGAATCTCGGGAATATTATTCCATTATTCTTGTACGGAACTTAACAAGTTCCGAAGAACTTCTATGAAACCGGAAATAAAATAAGGTACATATATTCAGTGGTGCCAACCTCTCTAACCTACGACCCTACGGGAGACTAGAAAATACTCTACATAAAAGACCCAACATTGTGTGGCTACGATGGTAAATAAATCTTATGATTATGTTTATATGCAATATCACGAATACTAATAAGCATATTGATCTAAGCCTACCTTGTTGAATTACCCTACACTTGAAAATATTGCCCTGCTGTCTTAAAATGTTGCCCATATTACCCTACGCGTAGGGCAATTACCTTATAGTTGGCAACACTGGATGCATACACTTAAGTTCTTTCACTGTGACATCAATGTAACCCCAAGTTAAAGTGTGATGCACAAACTGATTTCATTTTCACTTAGAGTTACACAGAGGTAAGGTGCTATAAGTGTGCCCCATACTTTAACTAGGGGTCGAATTTATGTAAAGTGATAAAAGTGTGATTACCATGTGTTTACAAAGAGGGACTGATATTTGTGGTTGCACCACACTTTTATATGGTGTTTTAGAATTGTAAAGCGGTATATGTGTGTGCATTTCATTGGTAGAGGTATTAGGTTGGGAACTATAACGTTCCGTGCAAGAATATCGTCATACCTGTTTACATCGGCGGTTGTTTATCCCAAAACCCCATCCTTTAGGATAATTCAGGCCACTATTTCGGACATTTCTATACAAAACTCCCCATAATCCTTTAAAAATTCACATCACTCTTACCGTCTGGAAATAAAACTTATTTCTAAATATTATACGAAATCTTTAGACTTATTTTGTTGTTTTATATTAAGCCTCAAAAATAAAAACAAAATTGGCGATATTCCCAAGAGACGCCATTTTGAAAAGTGCCACCGGGCTGAAGAAGAAGAACTTGAAGATAATCCAAAACGAAAATATACTTATGTGACGTAAAGAAAGGCGTTATATTTAATAAAAAGATACATATTAACAATAAAAGGAACATCTAATTAAAATATCATTGGTTGGTCTTAGAATACGACCTGGAATGGACGACTTGACTCGCAGTCAGCTCACGCGCATCCGTAGATCGATCGTTCCCACTTTCCAATATATATTTCATATTCAAATCGTTTTGTTGCGTTTTAAGAGTCCCCTCTGTTTTATTATATATTACTATTCCGCGGTGGCCTTGACTATGGCAGTTGCGGCTTTTCTATGCAGTTTTACCTCCTGAACAAGAATTTTAAGTAATATTTATTCGGACGACTGTCATTAACCCCCGGGGGCCAGTACTAAACACGGCGAAATACATTGGACGCCCCAATCCCTAGTGGATGTCATATTCGTGGTTACGTTCCTTGCAGCCCGTGCGGAACTATTCTATAGAATTACCAGTAACTGCCATTAATTTACATTTATACGAAATTGCAGCTATATCGTCTACGAATTTGGTAATATGGCGACTCCGGTCCACGAATTCGTAATCATATTTTATAAGTAAAACTCATTAGTAGCATTCCATTCGGATTTTTAAATGAGGTTATCCATTATTATATATTCTGGTCTACAGGAATCATAGATTCCTGTGTAACTTCCTTTCTATGACGAAAGTTGTGTTTTCCGTGTTAATAGATTGAGCCATTTCAGTATATTTATCAAAATGAGTGAGTTTATATAATTACTTTCGTATATAGGAGTCTTAAATACTAAACATTTATATCCCAAAGGCCAATCTAAATAGCACTTTAATACCATTGACGGCCATTTTTCCCGACTGTGGAAGTTTGGAACCCATTTTGATAATGGTTAGGACTCACTTGACAAACAGTTGCAAGCACACTATAGTACACCATCCGCGTTAAGTGCAGAGATTTATCCCTCCCCCCTTTCATTATTTGAAACGTCTTTAGCTTTAATTTATTTTATAATATATTTTATGAGTCAATCTGAAGGCTTTTTTCTTCTATGTACAAATTTGGGAAACAAAAATTAACAGAGAAATCGGACGGAGTCTTCTTTGTTTACATTGTGACGTCACGGCTAGTTTCCCTTCTTCTCACCGGTTCCTAAGTTTTACTTTATACCCTTTCACTTTCATACTGTCTCATGCATTATTTTAAAAGTGAATTACCTTGTTTTTATTTTTACAGTTTTGAGCGTCTGTACCTTCACTTTATTTAATAGCACATCAAACTTTATTTCAATCCTTGACCATTATGAGCCTTTTCTGCTAAACGAACCTCCAAAAGTTAGGGATGTTTCCAAACTAATTATTACAACATATCGGCAGCGAATTTCTACTTTTACTCTTTATCGGGATTTGATCCCCCTCCCCCGCCTTTTTGGAGCTTATATGGACGTCTGTAGCTAGTTTTTTTTATTCATAGTTCAAGTTTTAATTATTTATATGTTAGTTTTAACTATATGTTTATTATACCAACCTTTATATGTAATGTTAAGGATAGTCTCAATGTCTACCTCACAGTTTAAATCTTCTCCTCCTCTTCCCTTTAATTTAGCTCATTCTATCTTGCAGGGACGTCTATAGGTGCTCTTGGTCCAGGATTGTCTCATATAAATCTGTCTTAATCTTTAGAAATAAGATAAAGACCTATCTTCAATTTCTCAATGAGTTTTAACACCTATATTCAGTTTTTTTTTCTATAAACAAATTGTGGATCTTTAATATATATAAATATAATATATATATATATATATATTATAATAGATATGATACTACGACATATATATAATATAATAATATCTATATATATATATTATATATATATATATTATATATATATATATTATATATATATATATAAGCGAATTCCCAAGGCAAAAATGGAAATGAAGTCAGAAATCCAAGCGCTTTCGTCTTTACTCAGACATTGTCAAGGAGTTAATGAGGTACAATTGGAGAGAAAGGTCTCAGGTACAACACAAGATCAAGAATACCAGATGGTTAATTGTCAAAAGGGTAAAATTAAAAGAGATAATCCAGGATTATCGGATATCACACGGTCACAAACCTAAACAGATTTGACCCTAACCGAAATTACAAAGTTTCTTTACAGTCCCCAAAACATGTAAAAAACTGAATATATTAATTTTGTTGCTTATATTTATCTACAACTTTTTTCATTATGAAAGCATCAAGTTTAAATAAACCAAGACTTAAATTTAGAACATTTCTATTTTTTGACTTGATGAAACAAGATTTAATGATATTCTTTTTAACTGTGTCATTACATGGGATTAAGGCTCTTGCTTGACTCCAGTTAATAGGATGGTTTAAATCTCTCATATGTACGAATAATGCATTCGATATTTGCCCAGTTCTCACAGAATACTGATGCTGTTTGAGACGTGTGAAAGAGATTACCGGTTTTGTCCGTATAGACTTTATCACACTTTTTGCAAGGAATTTCATATATGCAGCCTGGAAGATCTTTAGGAGAATTTTTGATTATTAAACTCTTGACATTAATATTACTGAAAACAACATTTATGTTAAAAAGCTTTAAAATTCTAGGACTATCTAAAAACCTTTCATCATAGGGTAATTTTAGAATGTTATGCTTACTAAATTCAAGTTTGTCATTAGTTGAATAAAATGTTTTTCTAGCTCTTTTCCATGCCACATCTACAAAAGTCCTTGGGTATTTAAGTTTCATTGCAATATCATAAATAGTTTTAATTTCAGCGTCAATAAACTGTGGGCTACAGACACGTAAAGCCCTTAGAAACATCCCAGAAAAAACAGAGAATTTAACATTTTGATGGTGATTGGAGTAGTAATGAACAAAAGAGGCAATGTTAGTTGATTTTCGAAAGACTGAAAAGGTGAAATTTCTATCATTTCTATGGACAGTTGCATCAAGAAAATTCAAATTACAATTTCTTTCTTCCTCTACGGTAAATTTTATAGAAGGGACTAAATTATTGAGATTATCAAGGAATTCCTGGAGATTTTCGTGAACTGGCCAAATACAGAAGATATTATCCACATATCTAAACCAAATAACTTTTTGGGGCAAAATTCTTGGTAAGAGTTTTGTCTCAGAAAATTCCATGTAAATATTGCTAAGGACAGGAGATAAGGGATTACCCATAGCCATGCCAAACTTTTGTACAAAAAATTCCCCATTAAAACAAAATTTACTATCTTTGATACATAACCTTATGAGACTAATGAGGTTTGCCACACTTAAGGGAATGTCATGACGTTCTAATTCCTCCTCCAAATATTCAAGTAAGTCATCTACAGGCACTTTTGTAAATAAAGAGACAACATCAAAACTAACCATATTAAAATCAAAATTCAAATTTAAACTATTCAATTTATTTATAAAATCAACATTGTTTTTAACATTCGTGTTAGAAATGTTTCCTACCAAAGGAGTAAGAATTTTTACAAGCCATTTAGATAAATTATAACTAACTGAGCCCACTGAACTAATGATTGGTCTGATAGGGTTATTGATTTTTATGTGTCTTGACTAAACCATACATATAAGGTAGAGAGGCGCATTGCGGTGTAAACTGTTTAATTAAATGGTCCAAGCCCTTCAAAATGGATTTAATTTGTTTATTAAAATGGGAGCTCACTGTCTGTGTAGAGTCAGACCTCAGTTTCGTATAAGTATCAGTATCATTCAGTTTTTACATGTTTTGGACTGTAAAGAAACTTTGTAATTTCGGTTAGGGTCAATCTGTTTAGGTTTGTGACCGTGTGATATCCGATAATCCTGGATTATCTCTTTTAATTTTTACCCTTTTGACAATTAACCATCTGGTATTCTTGATCTTGTGTTGTACCTGAGACCTTTCTCTCCAATTGTACCTCATTAACTCCTTGACAATGTCTGAGTAAAGACGAAAGCGCTTGGATTTCTGACTATCATTTTCCTGTGGAATTCGCTTATTTAAGAAGTCACGTGCATCTACTGTGATTTTTTAAGCATATATATATTATATATATATATATATATATATATATATATATATATATATATATATAGGACCCGAAGTGTGAGGAATTCCTCTCACAACGATTTTATTTTCTAAAATTTTTGTGTATTCACTTGTTTCCATGCCATTTTTCTTTTATTATAGTTATTAGTGTCTGTCTCATAAGAAATTATTGATTGATTTTCACTGCGTATTGCCGTCTGTCAGGTAATCGACAGACAGGAACTATGTTACTGTATTTGTATTCATGTGAAAACCAAATATATTCGCATGCCCATATATTTTGTAAAGATATGTACGTCTACATTGCATGACATAATAAGGGTGAAAGAACCACATATATTCGAGAATGACACGCTTAACATTATTTTATATGATTTTGCTATGTTCTAGTACTATCTGTGGTGCGTTTAGCACCGAAAAGATGGTTTTACACAAAGACGAAGTCTTTTGACATAAACGTCAGTAGACGTTTTAGTAACGAAGTATAATTACTGTTTTAGTTATGATAATTAATTTGTCTTTATATATATGAAATTGTTCTTGGTGAATGTATTGCGCATATCACGTATGGTTCTTAGAGTTGGTGTCATTGGGTCTTGTTTGTGCCTCTCGTCAGAGAAGCCATTAGGAGAGGTCAAAAGATCGTGAGGGGAAGGGAAGGGTAGTAGTTCGCCCCTCTGATCGCTCCTTTGCATGCCCCTCTAGGGGTGTGTATGCGTATGTGCGTAGTACACTGTATGGGGATGATACCGCCCAAAATTGTAGTCACACACCACCAATTAATTCACTACATTTAATAAATATGTTGAAGTTGTACACTATTTTATTTGGAATTTATTTTTGACAACGAACTTGATAATTATTGTAAAGTTTTTTATGTTCATGAAAACCTTGTACGTCAGTTCTACATTCGTGGTAATTGTATAACTTGTCTCTTTTCCCCAACAAAACCTGAATGCAGGACGGAACGAACAGCTTCTTGGCTCAACTTTTGAGGTGACCTGTTATCTAGTGTTATGTAGTGATGTGTGTGTGGATTTAGAAAGGGCGATTGCCCTGATTCTTTGAATTTTGTCGCAATTTGTTTCATTTGAGTGCCATTGATTTACAATTCCCATTGAGTGATTAATTTCATTTGTCACTTATATGTTATTACTCTTTGATATGTTTAACTTTTAGTTATTAAATTCATTTTAACTTTACATTTATCAAATGCGTTTCAATATCCCTCGATTTTATTTC
>NC_087214.1:36198072-36208439 GCF_015104395.2 Macrobrachium nipponense | reverse complement strand
TCCCTCGATTTTATTTCATTCCTTTCCTATGTTTCAGTTTTGTGGATGGTGAATATGAATTGATCTGATAAACCTTTATTGTGTTCATATTTTAAGGTTATGCAAATAACTTTTAGAAACGAGATAAACACAGCGGTCCTCTAAGGTCTGAAAATCAACCCGTGAGCAATCGCAACATTTAGAGAGAGAGAGAGAGAGAGAGAGAGAGAGAGAGAGAGAGAGAGAGAGGAGAGAGAGAGAGAGAGAGAGAGAGCAGGCAGTACCTCTCGTCGTATCTCGTGTAGCGATTTAATGATCTGAGTTCATGTCTACAAGGACTGCTCAGTAAGTGAAGTACTTAATTGTGCTACTATTCATTAATGATATTGTTGTGTTATCCTCGTTAATAATGAATTGGGTTGAGAGATATCTCCCCGTAATTTAGAAACCGCAAAGGGAGTTTTGTGGAGTTGTTACGTAAGGCTTTTAGCGGTTTTTGACCAAGTAACGACGTTAAGCATATAATACAGTCCACTATAAGTCCATCCACACGAAGGGTGCTTTGGAAAAGCTGTTGAAATGCTTGTCTAAGATCCGCCTTCGAAAATACCGCACATCATGGTAAAGTTGCGAACGGGTCTTTGGGATTTGGCAATGGATATTGAGTTACTTGCAATTGTGGATTTAGTGCCGTAGCCCAATCTGAAAATCTACCTTTTTTTCCCATGAACCTTTGTTTTCTAACCTAATTTCAGTTTCCACAGCTGTTTTCAATGCATATGGAATTGATCTTAGCCCCCCAAAAATCTACTAATAACTGAGGGAGGTGAGAAATTGGGAAGTAAACCCAAAAGGTAGGCCTGCAAATGTCCCACCAAAAGGAGGCCCAGGAAAGAGGACTGCAGTGGTATGGCCATATACGATGAGATATATGTAGGGACCATTGGCTTGAAATTCAAGAAGCTTTCATAGAATATTGTGGTGTTCATTAGGAAAGAAGTAACAGAAGGAATTATCACACAGGCATTTGTGTATCACAAAGCACGAAAGAAGATTGTCACTGGAGTCTGACAAAGTACTCACAAGTAAAAGAACACATCTCGACAGATTCAGAACTACAGAGATTCATGGCTCTACTATTGTCTGAAATTAACTTACAGTGAAAACTAACATAATTAATTCAAAATTCAATTGTGGACCGAAAAGAGAACTTGAAAACATCCATATAAGATAATAAAAAATAAGCTAAAAAGAAATGGAAGCTCAGAAAATCATCCAAAATCCCAAGAAGGAGACCCTGCTTGCTGCTGCAGCTGCTGCTGTGGAGATATTAAAAGAAAACTATTTATAGTATATATGAAGGCATAAAGGTAGTATATAAATCAATAAAACTTTAATTATAGACCAAAAATGGCCCTGATAAAGGTCCGTATAAGACGAAATAAACTAAAAAAGCGAGAGAGGAAAACGACCAGGAATCCTGAATCAAGATGACACATGACAAGAAGAAGAAGCGACGCTTCGTCGTAATCTCGTGTTTACAATCGGCGTCCGTCCGAGAGACTCTTATTTAAGGTCGGTATTTATGGCATTTTAGCTTTTTAGAGTGATGGGATCCTACAAAAAAACTATAATAAACCGGGTTTATCTATAAAAATGGCCGCCATGGAAATAAGCCGGCGGAAAAATAGGGTTTTTGTATCTAGATGAGGTACCTAGTAGTACAGAGGTCCTCTAATTTGATGGTTTTGGGTATTTAAATTAAAAACAATTTTATTTTGTGTTTACCTGGGGGTCACAATTGGCGTCACTAACCTTCACCGAGGTTGTTTTGGTTATGTGATAGCTATAGGGGTTTAACTATGCTGGTTATTTATAACCTACCTATAGGGCTAACTCTAGGGCTTTATCCACGTGCCCGGTACTGTGACTTTACCTACTGAGGGCAGGGTACAATACTGAATGACCACCTTTCCGAAAATCTTGAATTTTTGGCCATAATTTGCGATTTTGGAGGGTAAACTTAACTAGCTAAAACTGACTTCGAGAGGGGAGTAGAATCCTCAAGGTGTTGATCCAACAGACGCTGCCTCGTGACTATAGGCTAGGTACCTGACGTCTAGGGTATCCTGGGTTACAGGACGTGTTTAAAAGTATACTTTTGGCACAGGATATTGGTATGGTAGCCGTATACTGATTGCGATTGATATTGGAACGGCTGTGAATTGGGCATGCGTCATAGGCTACCTATAGTAGGGTAAAATACCACATGGACTGGCCAACTCACCGACTAGGTAGTATCACGGCTGGCTACCCTCCTAAAAAGTACTTTTAACACGTCCTGACACCGGGGATGGTCATTAGTCACGAGTTGTTGTTGGTGAGAGACAGAGCTAAAGACCTCTACTACTAGGTACTCTCCTTTCGAAGTATAGATAAGAATTTTCTCCAAAGTTAGAAATTAAGGCCATATTTAAAGCTTTAAACAGGGTAATGAAAAGGGTGGCCAACGCAGGCCCACAACACCAAAACGCTTTCAAAATTTTTACTTACAATTAAAAAACCTTAGAAGATTGACGACGAGTCGCTTGTGTCTACAAACTTCCCATTTCCTATGATAAATCCGCACACCACTTGTACCCATAGACGCTGGGGCATTTTCATCACAACAAACGTAAAACGGTCCCTTGCCACGACGTTTTTAAGGAAACTACAGTTTTGATAGAAGACGAAGCGTGCACTAGATAATTATTTAAATAATTAGTAAAACATTAATATTTTACATATTTATGATGATTAACTTGAAAATATTCGTTAGTGAAAAAGGAACTCGATTCCTGACTCAAATTTAAGTAATTATTTTTCGGAATTAGTAGAACGTTTTTTTAAAGTCCTGTATTATGATGTCACAACATCTTGACTTTCATACCAATTGTAAATGAATTGCTATACTCAACTTTCTTTCAGAACAGTTTACCAGTTATTCATGCAGATTGTTATCAGCTATTCATGTAATTGTTATAATTGTTATGCGTATATACATATATCTTTATTATTTACTTTTTGGGTACTATATGAAGATGTTTTACTGCCGGATTACCGCCGTACTGTGATGCAATCGCTTTTGCTCCCTGGGCCTGTTGTCTGTTTTCACACCATAAGAAATTAATGGGGCCGAATTTGCAATGACCAGAAAGTTGATAAAAGAGGAAAGTTAGCATTGAGGAGGATATGTTTTGATTGAGAAAAATACATTTATACAATAGCGAGCTTGTAAAAAATACTTCATTACAAAAAACTTGATTGACAACTAAGCAGCATACCTACTATGGGTATCAGAGACAGTGCTAGCACGTTTTCTGACAATATTTCTCTTAACGAACACTCGTATCAGAACGAGATTTTGCTGTAGTGTATTACACTCAGTGCTGTAACTTATAAGGGTAACGTGAATCACTAATCGTAAAGAATAACGACACTTGTCCTTATACCAGGAGACAAAAACTCCATTATCCAGAAATGGATACGAACACAGCAGTGAAAAGCTCCACCTACCCTCTCCCCCCACCTCCACCGCCACCCCTGTACTTCTTGCTTCCTTCACCTTCCCTTCTCTCTCTGAAAGTTGCTTCAGTTTAAACTTATTTTCTATGAATTTTCCATCTATCTATCTAATAATAGTTTACATTGGATATATCTAACGATTCACTAGAATTATAATTTAACATTTCATCATGCATTTTATTTCACATGGAATTCAATGTTGCCAATTGGTATGTGATCACCCTCCAAACTTGGTATAAGACTTACACAAAACGTGGAAATGAGTGAAATTAGCCTATGTATTGGAAGTTTATATACATAAATATTAAAGCAATTTTATCATTATTGCATTACTATGACAACTAGAATTCATGAAAACAGATTATAATAATGCATCGGCGTATGTGTTGAGCTCCACTAATGTGGCAACGATGATTTTGCCATTCTTAGCATGCAAACATTAAAGGTTACATTTATTTCTGGCATACAGTTATATATTTAAAAAAAATCAAAATACTAATATAGACTTGCTAAATCAATGAAAAGTACAAGCAAAAAAAATTATAATCCACTAATTCGTTGTTTGCTTTGCGATGGTTTTCGGCAGCCAGATGTATGACAAGGTTAGAAACATTGGATTGTATCTACTTTAGAAATATCTGTAATTTTTCGGGGTAATTTGGTTGCAAAAAAGAGATAATAGACATGAATTAAATAAACATTTTGAAGTAACAAAGTAAAGTTAAACTAAATAATGAGTAAAGTAAACAATTAAGGGAATAAAGCTTTGCACCTCATAAACAGTGTCGTTGTCTGCTGCTCGTAACTGTTTGTGGAGTGAGGCCTTAGGAACCAGGAACAGCAACGTGGTTCAAGTGCAATTTGGAGGGAATTAAGACCAATAAGGTGTATAATTACAATCAAATAAGCACTGTGGAGTTTCAGTTGTGATGGCAGTAAGGATAAAACCACCAATTACAAGGTAAAAATGAATTCAGTTCAAACCATGGCCCTGGGAATAACAAGTTTCATACTTTCACTAATATAGGCAACAAACTGTTGTTTTATTGTGCTGATTACAACTGCAATCTTGAGTAAGATCAATAAAGATGGTGGATTGTCCGTGATTAGATCGGCCAGCCTGACGATAGCCGCCATATTGGATTTCAAACTGCCTTGAAAACATATTTTACGAAGAGCGTCGCATGCTTATTTTATTTCGTATTGGGCTTTCATATATCACATTATGTTGATGAAACTTCAATCTTTTGAATGGTATGGTTAAAGTTGTAATTGTATTCTTGTTACACCAATTAAATATCAAGTGAATAAGACCTAGCCAGCGTGATGATGATGGATCGTCCGTGATTGTTTACCCTATAGGTTAGCATACTAACCTAACCTAACCTATGTGACTTACGACTGAAAACATCTGTTTCAGCAAAAACTGATTTATTATTACACAAGTCACGTTGCTCAGTCCCCATTTTCTTGCTGTCACAGATGTGCCTACTGAGGCGGTAAGCAAGGGTTCGCACATGCGCAGTTCACAGCCGTACCAATATCTATCACGATCAGGATACAGCTGCCATATCAATATCCAGTTCGTATATTTTTTCGGGAATGTGGTCGTGCTACGGTAGAGGCCAGGTGGCCGTACGGTATTTTACCCTAAATCCTATTCTCAGATTATCGTTCCCGTAGGGGGGTAGTAGTGCCATCAGTGGACCTCATGCGGTGCACTGTAGGCATTGCTTAACCCTTAGACTGTGTCAATATGCATTTGGAATTTATCCCCCTGGATGCGTAAAACTTCATAAAAAAATGAAATTGCACCAATTGACTTCATATACCTCTTGCTATAAGAACAGGACCTAGATTTTCCATATCTGGCATTATTTTTTTTTTCTTAAAATGTGATTAAAGGCCTGAAAAATATATATATATTTTTTTTTTTAGAAAAAATGGTATAAAAAGTAAAAAAAAAAAAAGTGTCTGGAGTGCATTATACATAATTCTTGACCCCAGCATTTTGTTTGGGGAACTAAAATGAAAGAAAAGGCATGTGGATTGAATTGCAACCATTTCTTGATAAATGACTATACACAAATATTTTTTCTTTGGTGAAATAGTTACCTTTTACGTATCGCTTTTCTGAGATTTTGTAGTGTTGAAAGAAAGAATGGAAAAGAACTTGCAATATAACTTTTATTTTATACAGTTCAATTTTTATTATATGAAAATAACAGAGAGAACCTTTTATATATGATATAAAGACAGGAATTAAAAAGCATTTAGTGCATTATATATGAACAAAAATCTCTCCTCCAACGAAATGGGTATTTTCATTTAGAAAACTTTTAAAATAAAACTTCAGCTAACCGCTATTTTTGTATCGCTATTTACATTCACAGGTCTTTTTGTACTTGCTTACAGTATGGTACATTTTGAAGCTTGGCAAAATGCACAAAGGTGGTTTGTTAGGACAGATTTCACAGTGATATGTCATTTGTTTTCTTTTGCACTGCCCGTTTTTCGTTTTTCAAGCAACAGTCAGTACTTCTTATACTGCAAACAATACAATCAGGCTTGTAATTTTTGTTTACAAATTGAGTAATGAAATGCCTGCTTGTGAGTCGGTTTGATAATGGTGATTCCAGTAACCTTCGAATAATCCATTTGCAAAACCATGTAAACTGGTTCAAGATAAGAATTTCTGTTGATCAGTGGTAACTAACCCATTGATCAAACGGTAACTCTTATTCAAACTTTTCCAGGCTGAGAACTAAGCTAACCTACACAGCAAGCATAGGCTACATAGTTGAGGATACAAAAACCAATAAAACAATCATTATCTTAGAAAAAAAATGTAAAACTAGGGCGGAAAACCAAAAGTAATCTAACCTACACAACTGTGCATGTGAAGCAAAAGCAAGACAGGAAATGCAAGAAAAAATAATAATGACTGGTGTTATGAGTTTAGCTTGCATCGTTGTCAGTAGTAGCTTTCCAAATAAACGGGCTAAATCAATCAGTATTCAGTACTCATTTATCATTTCCCAAACAACGTCCACGAAGCCTAGCCCTCTAAAACGAATTTTTTCCTTTTCCCAACAACGTCCACGAATCCTAGCTTACCTAAAACATTCTGGCAACTATGTCTCGACTAGGCAAATCCTCCTCCTCTCTCTCTCTCTACTTCTTCCTCTGTTTTTCTATTTATATATATATATAATTATTTACATATATAGTTTTTTTACTGATTCATATTTTTTTATGTACATTTACGATTCGATTAAGAGGCTCAAAATTTAAATGACCAGTTAAAGGGCCAAACAATAACATTTAGATTCTGGCCATTCTACTATTACACCTCCTGTTACACTTTCAAACCTTTGGCTTAAATCCTATATTCAGCCCAACTCAGATTATCATAAATAATGATTGATTAATTAATGCAGATTAGGGAGACAGGGTTAGGCGTTACACTTCTTAAATGTAGCCCTGACGATCTGTATTTGACATTCAGCGTTACTTTAGGGGGCAGGACTGGGTGGTCGATCCATGGAAGAGAGCTTCACCCTGGAACCTGCCTGCCCCCAACCAGGTCAGGGTAATCAGACAGTTTAGGGGTCTAAATTCACTGCCTTATGTCGAGTCAAGATCAGCCCACAGCTAGGATAAATGACCGAGCGGCAACTTAGTGGCCACTGATCTTGGAACACAGCCACCTTCCTGAAAAAGTACTTGAATTTGTTGCCATGAGCATCAGTCAAGAGTTGTGGCCCATCCAGGCAGTACACTGAGACCTCAATGCTCCTCTCGAAGTAGTAAGTGTTTTCTCCTAAATTATGAAATGGCATAATTCGAGCGGTTTTTTTCGTAGGGGGTGGGAGTGACCATGTTCCGAGAGAGGTGGCCGCTATGTCCCAGCTCGGTTATTTACCCAAGCTTTGTCAAATATTTATTTATTGATTGATCTGTGGAAAGCAATGAAGGTAGTATTTTTAAATACCAAATCCGCCACAGCTTGTGAAAAATGGTTCCGTGAATACAAAACCATTAGGGAGCTGTATGTTCAAGAAGGGATTAGCTAAGGAAACCTATTATAAAAGGAGCCTAATGTACCCTATCCTAACCTAGTTTGCCATGTTACCTAGCAGGGTGGCACTGCTCCCTTGACCTCCTCCTCCCCCCGCATGAGAAGAACGCTCGACTTTTTACCAAATGACCTCGTGTTGTAACTCTGCACATGCGCAATAGCATTCCAGGATGGCCAGCATACGATTTTAAACAATTAATTATAAGGTAAAAACAGTTGACTGACAAAAAATAATGGTAAATTCTTAATAAGCAACAAAAATATTATAGAAAGGGTCAATTTCCAAGGAAATAAATGTCACAGAGCAATTACATACTTAGATCTACCGCAATGAAACACTGAGCAGTTTATATGCTTACAAAAGCAGAGTGTAAAAAAAATAAAAATAAAGGGAGAACATCAAATGAACAAAAACATGTCTTGTGGGATACAGACCTATAGAAATTTTTTTTAGCAAAAATGCTTCTGTTTGCAGAAATATCAACAGAAATTTAATATAGGAGAGAAAATAAAAATAATGGGAGAACATCAAATGAACAAAAACATGTCTTAGGGGATACGGACCTATAGAAATATTATTTATCAAAAATGCTTCTGTTTGCAGAAATATCAACAGAAATTTAATATAGGAGGGAAAATTTAAACAAACACACACAAGAAGGGAGCAGTGAATATGGAGCCCTAAACTTTATGATTAGCAAATTTGATTCTCGAATTATATTAAAATGGTGATTAATTAATCAATGCAGATTAGGGAGACTGGGTTAGGAATTATAATTTTGCTGGTAGAACTATGGCATTGTTCCGCATGGGCTATTACATTGGAAATTGATTTTTTCTATAGTACTCTGGTTGCTTATCAAGACTACTATTATAATTTTTGTCAGGCAACTGTAACCTCAGAACTGACATGTTATTGTATGCTGGCCTTCCTGGAAAGCTACTGCGCATGTGAAGCGTTATAGGGGAACTTTTGGTAAAAAATGAGTTTCCTTCAAGGGGAGGGAGCCTTTTGGATGTCCGAGGTCCCCAGCTAAGTAACATAGCCTGCAAGGTTAGGTCATTGTAGTTCCTTTTATAATAGGTTTCCGTACCCAATCCCTTCTTGAATATATGGCTCCCTAATGACTTGCACATGTACAGAAAACTATTCCATAACAGCAATGTGGCTGTCCAGTTCTTCCAACGATTACCCCCCATCTAAAACCCTGCATTCTCAAAGGGTCCTCAACCATGTTGGGTATATATGAGGCTAATGATAAGTTATTGATAATAAACACTACCACCTCCTTCATCAGTAACACTAATAGTATAGGAAAAAGGAATTTTTAAAGAATCAGTTTTAGAGGTATGTCAAGTACGTACATATTTGTGGATTTTAGCTATTTGAGGGGGTTGTGGTCCCTATATCCACAAATCTGGGGGGTCAACTGTATATTTATTTATATGTATAATATATCCAATGTATTACAAATGAACACATGCTTTGGATTATCTTTAAATCCACGGTAGAAAGGAGAGTGAAAACTGGGGACTTGGAACAAGTACTTTCGCAGTATATTCTACATTTTCAAGTTGACAGACCTTTATATACAAAAACAGAAAGGGGCCAGGGTTACAAGTGCCCAGTTTTTCATTCGCCTTTCTACCATGGATTTAAGGGTTTATAATATAATATATAAATTTACTATATACGTAGTATATTTGTTCCTACACGATACATATACAAACCCTCGTTCCTTGACATGAGGGATTACTTTGGCTGAAGCTGGAAACTGCCAGGAAACTTTCAAACAAGGTAGTTAGGCAGTTAACCACTGTCAGGTAGGGAGGAGTCCCGTATGTAAACATTCCAATGTGCTTTCGGCCGTTG
Organism: Macrobrachium nipponense; assembly: GCF_015104395.2. Taxonomy (NCBI): domain Eukaryota; kingdom Metazoa; phylum Arthropoda; class Malacostraca; order Decapoda; family Palaemonidae; genus Macrobrachium; species Macrobrachium nipponense. The sequence goes on along the minus strand of NC_087214.1, from coordinate 36,198,942 downwards.
TACAATGCAGACATGGTTCTGACTCTCCCTGATACTTGTCATCGTGAACCAGTTCTTACAAAATTTTCATTTTGCTCCAGGGATGTTAAGAAAATTCTGGGTAATCTTGATAGCTGGGGTGGAGAAGCCTGATAGTTTCTTACCTTTGTATTTAAAAATGTTTCTAATGCGCTGTCTCCCAAGATAAGTAGATTCTATCGATTTTTATGTTGATGTAGTATCTTTGGGGATGAGCGCAAGCTCAGCAATACAGTACTTGTTCCAAAGAAGGGCATATCTGCAGACTGCAGTATAACTATAGGCCAAATGTATAAAGATGTTGAATCTAAAGGATTGTTAGCTGATAGTCAATAGTATATGCATATAGAAAGCAGTTAGGTACCTGTGATGCTCTTTTAGACTTGACATGCCATTTACAGCGAACCTTGATTGGGGTTTTGAGTACAAATTAATTCAAATAGATTCTAGTGCTGCTTTTGATGTAGTAAATCATAAGGCACTTATTTATAAACTTCAGAATCTTGGAGTAGCTGGATATGTTTTAGGATTACGTACTTCAGGATTTGCTTAAAAGTAAGCAGCAGCCAGTGGATGTTGATGGGGGTCATTAGTGAACCAAGACCTATTGTGTCCAGAGTTCCAAAGGGTAGTGTTCCTGCCTCACTGTTACTTTTAGAGTATACAAGTGGTATGCTTGTTGGCCTGGAAAACAAGATTGTTCAGTATGCCAGTGATGCAATACTTGTGGGTGTAGTAATGTCTATTTCCAAGAAATTAAGTACCCCTCATCCTCAATTGGAACGTGGACTAGATTAGGGAATGGTGTAGTCTGTGGACTATGAGGCTGAATTCTAGTAAAACAAAAACTAT
>NC_087214.1:36175572-36193072 GCF_015104395.2 Macrobrachium nipponense | reverse complement strand
TACAGTTACGGGCACATACTACACTATTTATGAGGTGCAAAGCTTTATTCCCTTAATTGCTTACTTTACTCATTATTCAATTGAACTTTGTTACTTCAAAATGTTTATTTGAATTCGTCAAAATGAGGAAAGTTAACTCTGGTCCCGTCAAGTGACCCGATGTCTGGGCGTCGCCGCCGAAGAAGAGGAGGAATGTAAACAAGGAATATGGCGCGCCGACCATCCTGTAACCATCGTTGCCGGTTTAATGCCAAAAACGATCACATATCGCGGTGAATTCGAGTGCTGAATAGTGGGAGACAGTTTGGTGGGCCAGTTTGAATAGTGTTTTATGGTTTAGCGGCGAAGTTTCCGGTGTTTTAATAGACTAAAGAGTGACGTTTGTAGAGTGACGTGCCGGACGGGACGAACCCATACTTGCAAATGAATGACAGAATCTAGTAGTATTCTTTTTTTGTTTTATAAGTTTTTGGGGCCTAATTTAAATGGGAATTGATTTATTATGGACAGATAAGCTCCCTGGGAAGTGATGTTTAGTGCCGTAAATCGAAAAAGATGGTACATGGGCCAGTTATAAACGTAAATATGAACACTTCTCAAAGACAGTCAGTCCTATTCCAGTTTGTTAGTTTTTACTGTTATTCGAAAATGATTTATTTATGTTCGTGATATTTACCATCTTTATGTTTTTTACATTCATTCCCAATGTTGCTAGTACTGTACAACACTCATTTGGTTTTTAACCTACAGGGTAAAAATATGAATGGTCACCTGTGGCCTCTACCATAGCGTGACCACCTTCCCAAAAGTCTGAAATGTTTAATTTGTGACTTGGGAGTGTAAAACTTCAAAAAATTTTGGCCTAGGCCTAGATTGTGATGTGAGAGAAAAATCGTTAGTAATCTAAGTTATCGAGACATGGCAGGTACTTGGTGACAAATTGTGGTTTCCTATACCTAGTATTTTGGTTGCTTACCTAGTACAGTTTAAAGTTAGTTTTTTTGTGGGTCAGCTGTAAGTAACTTAGAATTTATCTTTGAAACTCTATCCTATGGTAAGGGGACCAATGGGAATGTGGGGTTTTGGTGTGGAGTAAATCACTTGGGAGAATTACTAGTATGCTGTACAACTCTATCCTACAGTAAGGGAGAAAAATACCTTTTACCCTAGTGGTCTTTGGTTTTACCAGGTAAGCCGATTATTTGAGAAAATTTACCTTATGCTGATTTTTTTACATTCCTCTCTTGAGGGGCTGCCTGCTAAACAGTTTTCCATGGAGCTTTTCTTAGCAATTGATAAAGAAAATGGCCAACATTTCATTTTTGGGTAAAGCTGCAGAAGGAATACCAACGTTAGGCCACCAATTTCCGTACGTTACACTTTACTGAAAAGCAAATCAAAGACATTTTGACAGGGTTGCTTCCAAACCTAACCTATGCTAGGGTGCTATGCTCTGACCTGACTCTGGGAGGGAGGACTTTGCACAACCTTTGTGAGTGGAATGACATGAGTAGAAGTCTTCTAAATCATTACCTTGTACTATTGGGGTGGGAGCTAGGTTATGCCAGTGAGCCCGTAGTCTGTCTACTTCATTGCAGGGCGTCAAACTGCATGCAGTGTATTCATGTCACACTGTGGTTTTCAGATATGCTAATTGTGAATTTGAATAAATTTTTAGGGGTGGTAAGCTATTATTCAGTAGAAAAAAGAAGATAAACAGTAATAAGATTTTCCTATCATGCCGTAGGATGTAGGGAATTTGTGTAGATGGAAAAATGCCAAAGCCGAAAGTGAAGGAGGATGCCATTGCGAAGCCTAAGCCGTTAAAGTTTGACAGTGGGGACTCTGTGGCCAGTTGGAACACTTTCAAGGGGCAGTGGAAGTCCTATGAGGAAGCCAGTGGTTTGGATGAACGCTCCTCAACTGAGAGATTAGTGACTTTCTTGAGGGTGGTGGGCAAGGATGCCATCAACATCTACAACAGTTTCTCCTGGAGCGAAGAGAGAGATGCCAGGAATATCGAAAAGGTGATTGAGAAATTCGAGACACTCTGCCTCTCAGACAGGAGCAGCCGCTTCCATCGCTACCTCTTCCACAAGAGGGAACAGGAAACCGCAGAGAAGGTTGACGATTACGTGGCCGACGTCAGGAATCTCGCCGAATCCTGTGGTTTTGGAGATCTAAAAGAGACACTGATTTGTGACAAGATAATCTTTGGCTTGAAAGAGCAGTACTTGAAAGAGGAGTTGCTGAAGTCAGAGGAAGTGGAAAGCAATAAAGTTGTTGAACTTATCAAGGTCAAACAAGAAGAACAGAAGAAGAGGGAGCAGGCGGTGCTGAAGGCAAAAGAATCAAGTAAGCAAGTCGTCATTTCATTTTTGTGCGAAAACTGATGTTAACCGAAACTCTGCGATTAATGGCGTTTATGGCGTGATAATGGCTAATGACACCTCTGTTAAGTTTATTATGGTGCCATAACTCTATTATTGGCACCTTAATGCGCCAATAACCGAAACTTGGCCCGATAAGGCACCATAAATCATAGATTTTAAGGCGCTAGATAAATGCATATAACCGGATCGCAATTAACCGAGTCCGCCAATAACCGGGGACTGCCTGTATAGTCTTTCACAGCACTGACATGTCATCATTTTTATCACTTGAATTTATTGTATCACTTTTTTTCTAACATCATGGGTTATGCAGACAATGCCCTACTTATGAACAAGTTACGTTCCAGCCAGCTGTTTGAATGTCGAATTGTTCGTAAGTAGGTTACTGTACTCTTCATGCTGTTTTAAGTACAGTATAGTATGACATAAAATCAGTACAGTACTTGGGTATTGGTGATCTGGTTTTTGTGCTTATCTAGTGACAAAAATCAGTGATTTTCGCCGCTGGTATCCACCACAAATCTGGTATTGGCAGTAATACAATCCTTACAGAAGCGCCAACATCCTGTTATCAGTGCCAAAAATGGCCAACTTTTTGTTTTTGGCAATTTACGGTTATCATTATGCCATTGGAATGGAGTGCATGCTCTGTTGACTTTATTTTATTTTGTAATTTTTTTTTTTTTATATAAGTTATCCTATTTGACTGGGTGGTTTTTATGTGGGTTTCCAGGTTGCATCCTGCCCCCTTAGGAGTCCATCACTTTTGTTTGTTTGTTTGTTTTTTTCTATCAGTCATTCAATTCAACTGGGTGGTTTTTATAGTGTGGGGTTCTGGGTTGTATCCTGCCTCCTTAGGAGTCCAATACTTTTCTCACTATGTGCGCTGTTTCTAGTAGCACACTCAGTGTCATATGACTTTTTTTTGTTTAGCATTGGGCCCCATGTCCCCCCAGAAAATGGCAAATTTTGTTTCGACAGAATTGTTCCATTTCATTCTGGCTGCATGAAATGATAAAGCAAACATACTCCTCACCTTACATTTCTGTCACAGAGTTTAAGCAGATTAGTTCAGATGGCATCAGAGGAATGAGTGCCTCTCTGGCATTCAAGAAGAACTTGTCTGTTCATAGAATTTTGAATGCTGGTTCCTGGCTTCGGCAGACCACGCTCACTTCCTTTTCCTGAAGGACATTGCCCACAGGTCCTTGGACACTTTTTCCCTTGGGTCCGTTGGTGGCTGGTCAACAAGTTGTGTAGCTCGTTGAGTGCCCCTAGCAGGATAGTTTGTATCTTACCTAAGATGATTATATGGAAGAGAGAATGAGGGTTTGTTGGTCTCCTCCTTTCTCTTTTTTCCTTTCTACTTCCTACGGGCAGGTTGAAGACTATAAGATACGTCATAAGCTGGAACTGGTATGATGATACAGGTGAGTGTGTTAGCCATACTGGTTGCGGTTCTTTGGTTTGTTTCTATACAATAAGCAAGTCTGCTTCTCAGTAGCACTTACTCCTCTCTCTGACAAGGGGAGGGAAAGAGTGGGTAACAAACCCCTGTGGCCTGCATGGTGTGTTGCTTGAGCAGACAGAGTTCTCTTTGCCTTGCACGAATGCATTGAATCTGGACATGTCTCATTGTTATTTAAATCCCAGCAGGTTGAGTTTTTAGGTACTCGCTTATCTGTTCTCTCATCAGCTCAGGACCCCCTTTTTAGAAACTCTATCCTCCAGGAAGGGTGGCCAGGTGGGCTGAACCCCTCAACTGGTTCAGGGTGCTTGTAGCTCCCTCCAAGTAACATATAAGTCTATCCTATTGTTAAGACCGAAGGTTTGTTAGCTATGAAAATACAAATTGATAAAAATTTGTCATATTTAGGTTATGACGTCAAATAGATGTCTGTTCACTTCAGTATATCCCCCTTCCAGAAAATCAAAGAAAAGGAACGTGGATAATGGCTGACGACCACGAGATGATCGAGCTCGAGGACGACATGAATGGAGAGGAGGAAGAGGCCGATTATGAGGAGGACCGGGAAAATGGCGCTGAGAAAGGGGATGAGGATGCGTTGATCTTGAAGGCTGATAGCGACATCGAAGAGGTGCAGGAAGACGAAACGGCAGAGGAAGGAGGATCCGTGCCGGGGGAGAAGCCAGACGAAAAGCAGACCAAAGAGACGCCGCAGCAACCACCAAGAGAGATACAGAAATTCACCTCGGAAGATTTCAAGATAGAGCTCAGGGGTCTTCCTCGATATTTCGCAATGGGTGTAAGTGGGTCCCTTCTATTATATATATATACATACACATAAATACACATACACATATAAATATATATATAAGCTAGTTTTGTTCATGAATTTTTTGAGTGTATTGAAAACCCTTGATTTCTGACTGCTTGATTTTCACATTTATTTTGTGTCTTCTATATTGGGTCACTTTCCGGTCAGCCTTCTCCCCCTTCCTCTGTCTAGTGCATCCTGGCTTCTTATTAGACCTTTCTCCCGCTTGTCATCTGTTATTTTATCCTTCCATCTGAGCTTTGGCCTTCCTTTTCTTCTCCTTTCCTCCACCTCCATTCTTATTACCCTTTTTCACACATGAAAAATTGTTATTTCAAAATGTGAGGGATTGCGTACTAAAGAGAATTACTACTGTAGAAGAATACAGATACCACCAAACTTACCAACAGGTTATACTCCATATGGCTATTTGTATGTTGGATTGTTCATAAGTTCGTTACTGTACTACTCATGGATCCTATTTAAGTACAGCATGATATCAAATCAGTACAGTATTGTACATTTTTTCATCCTAAAACATAATACACTGTGCATACAGTATTATATGTACAGATTAGGAACACCAAACAAAATCTGAACCTACTGATGCTAAAGGGGAGAGCTCTGAGCACAATTCTCTGTTGCCATCCCGTTTGTTTGTACCTCTGAATATTTGGAAGTTGAACGTTGGTAAGTAGGGTGGTATCTGTAGGAAGTGTAGCAGAATGTCTGAATGTTGTTGGAGCCATTTGTGTATTCCCCAAACATCTCTCAGATTGATTTCTCTTTCCAGCAACTGAAGAAACTGCTGAATGAGACGCTGCAGTGAAGGCTCACAAGATCAAGCCGGCCGGCAACAACAGAGATTGGGCCTACGTCACTTTCCGCGACGAGAAATCGCGGACCAAAGCGTTGGCTTGTTTTGGACGAGTATCAGTGGAAGAAATGCACTTTCACCTGTACGGTAAGTTTCAAGGTCTTGTGGAGTACATCGCGCTCGCAAAGTTGGTTTTTTTGCTTTTTGAGTGTAGCTGGGTCATTTCATCAACTGGATCCCTGTAGGGTTGAGTTGCTTTGTTGCTTTGCAGCGTCCCATTGGCTTCTAGTCAAACCCCTTTCAATTCATTGTACTCTACGTCCATTCACTATTCCATGTGTTTTTTAACCATCCACACTTTGATAACATTTGGTCTTAGTGCATCTGCAAGGTTTTCCTCCTGTTACACCCTTCAAACCATTATACTCTGTTGTTTGGCATTGACTAACCTCGTAGGTCCCAGTACTAATCCTTGGAATCCTTTGGCCTGAATTTTACATTCCATTCCATTCCATTCAACAACTGGAGTAGATAGTATATACAGGCAGTCCCTTGTTATCAGAGGACTGGGTCAATAGCAATCTGGTTTTATGGCGCTGGTCCTAGCCCCATAAAACCTGCGATTTATGGCGCCATAATTGGCCAAGTTTCAGTTATCAGCGCCCTAAGGTGCCGATAGTATAGTTGTGGCACCATAACATACCTTAACAGAGCCACCATGACCCAAAACTTGGCACCATAAGCGCCACACCGATAAATGGGGACTGCCTGTACATAGAGATAATCCTATCAGAAGTCTTTGACTAAAATGGTATTCATCAGTTACATTTCATTTCAACTAGATCTACTGAACAGCAGAAGCACCAATATGCAGTCAATGTTCTTCCCTGTAGAACTTCTCGGTTCCAGAGGTCCTTTATTCCTCGCACCGCTGGACTGTGAAACAGTCTCCCTACTGAGGAATCTGTGCAATTTGAACTTCGAAAGTTCAAGCGAAGCTGCTATTCTGCTTGCATCTTAATTCTTTTTTATCTATCAATCATTATTTTTTATCTTTATTAAGGGGGACCTCTTCCCTCTGTATTTCCCCTTTAACTCCTCTTACATCTTCCTTATGAATACCATAGTCTTTGGAAGCTTGAATTTCAAGTCCGTGGCTCCTGTGGTGGACTTGTTCCATATGGAAAGGGTCCATCTTCTGAATTAATAATAATGATAACAATAATAAGAGGCTAGAGATTGTTTAATATCCGTTGGGTGCGGCTGTTATTTACCCGAAGGCCAGATCCCAGAATAATTTTTGGAAGGTACTCCAGTGAAATGTTGATTTGTATTGGTCAATTATTCTCTCGTTTTATTTTTGCCCCCAGATTGAACAAAAGCCGTGGAGACCCGGTTTCGGGCCTGGCCAAAAAACGTGCGGCAGACTCCAACTTCCTCGACGGTAGATGATCCGGAGTCCAGCATCCCCATCAATGACGGATAGTCAAGAGTGTGAGCCATATGCTCTCCGCACTTACGAAGATCAGGTGACTATGGCTTCTTTTTTAAATCTCTGGTTGAAAGCCCTTATGGGCTTAAACAAACACTATACAGACACCAGCCCTATTATGAACATCAACTTTAGAACTTCGGAGATACTTCTAACAAACAAGTTCGCAAATGAAAATTGTGTTCAGAGCGCTTCCCTTTGCCACTCGTAAATTCAGATTTTGCTTTTGCGAATTTATTCTGTACCTACAGTTCTGTATGTACAGTAACTGTGCTTTAAGATGAAAAAATTGTACAGTACTGTGCATATTGATTTGATTTTGTAAGTGTACTTTAATAGGCATGAAGAGTACAGTAACAGCCTACAAACAATGCAGCATACAAATGGCCGTTCCTGGACGTAAAACTCGGTCGCAAGTAGGATGGTGTCTGTACTTTGATCATTGTTTTCAGTTAACTCAATTTTCATTTCTTGTTTTTCTCTTGTTGAAAGGTAGTGCTGTCAGTGCACTTTACATGATGCACAATAGCCATTACTTCAGGGTCTTTGCAACGTCCCTTTGTTTCCCCAGCTGTAACCTTTCTCATCTCTTTAACTGTAACTCTGTTCATATTCTCTTTCTTCCATCTGACTTCCCACCCTCTCTAGCAATTATATCAAAAAGCAACTGCAAAACATTTTTCTTTCATGTTACACATTTCAAACCTTTTTTTCCCTCAATTTCACTTTGTCATGAATGACCTTATTGGTCCCAGCACTTGGCCTTTGGCCTAAATCCTGTACAGGCAGTCCCCGGTTATCGGCAGGGTCCTGATAAGCAAAAACCGCCATTAACCGAAACTTGGTGAGTCATGGCTTATGGCGCTGATATTCGATGAATGGCATTGGGTATGTTATGGCGCCATAACTCTATTATTGGCGCTGATGACAATAACTCGGGACTGCTTGTATTCTGTTCTATTTCATCATTGTTCTCAACTGTTAACTTAATTGTCACATTTCTGCCTTGCCTTGCAGCTGAAGGATAAGTACAAAGCAGGTCTCATCGCACTGAGGAAGCTCGGAACGAAATGGCGAAGACCAACCCCGAGCTGAGGCAGTGGGTGAAGTTCCACAAGCTCCGGCGAAAGGGCCAGGTGTGCGAGGTGGAGGAGATTGTCCCATCGCCCCAAGTTGACGGTTATCGCAACAAGTGTGAATTCACAATAGGTGAGTTGAGTCTTTGAATAGCCAAAGCTGCGGTGAATTCTCATTTTGTAGATGACCTCTGGGAGTGAGTGCAGTGTAAGGGATCAGGGGTACTGTAGACTTAGTCGGCATATCAGTGGGGAATTGACCTAATTTGGCAAGGGGCTTTGCCCCTCCTGGACACCCATAGTAATTCATGACCTTTCTCTCCATTCTACCTAGAATCTGGAACATTTTTATTTCTTTTTTTTTTTTTTTATCTTAGTTTTTGTAGGTAAGTGTTTTTTTTTTTTTTTTCTCCATCAATTTGTCCCATTTTGAAGACCATACTTATAGTTACTACAGATTATGAGTTATTTAAGACACTCTTGCCTTTATAGATTAGAGGGAATGATTAAAGTAAGTACATTTTTTGCTATCTGTTTTAATATGATTTTTCTGTTTGATGCTGAGCACATGTTGTACCATACGTACTTTTCAGGAGCTGCTGCCAATCATAGTTTTCATACCTCTGAATTGGATACATGTATGATACAAGTTTCAGTTGAACATGGCTAACACTGAACATGTATATGTCTTGTATCATTCTGTCTCATACATACTTCAAAGGAGCTGTTGAATAATTGACCCCAGTACATCTTGGTTTCAATATATGATTGAAAAATAATAGTAAAACTTGTTTATAATTGAAAATTGCAGTGTTCTAATGTGAAATATTGAAATTCTAATGGTATAGATGTAGTTATGTACCCAAAACATCTCATAATCTCAAGTGGGTGATGTTGAGATACCATTAGTTTTCTTGAGTTTTATTTTTCCGCGACAATTAGATTTCTCTTTCCAGTGTAAAATTTCATTGTTATCCAAGTTCTAAGCATAAATGAACAAAGTTTTATCCGTGTATTGTAGTTCAGGAAGCAATAGAATGGTTACCTATTTTTTGTTTTTCAGGCTTAAAAAAAAATCCCCAAAAACCAAGCTTGAAAACAAGCTGGTTTTTTTCTGTGGGTTGCAACCTTAATGCTATCTAACTCCTGCATTCCTCATACTTTACCAAGAGCAACTTGACTCGTCCTAAAGTTATTAATTTAGGCACAGGAGAACTGATTGAAGTTCTCCATTTTCAGGACATGACTGTAGCAGTGGGGATATAGTTATTCTGATGCCATTTACATTCTCTTTTACGTCAAGTGTTTTGCAAGCTCTTTGCCGGTTTAAATGAAATAATATTTATTGCATAGGAAAACATTTGCAAGGAAATCATCTTGAAAGAGTTTGAATCAAGTGGAGGGACTGTTTGTTGGGCCCCTTTCCTTAGTTTTGCACCCAAAATTTATGTTCCAAATAGTTTGGCTTCATGTTACATAAGTTCTTAGTTCCAGGGGTGCTTCAATAATGACACAATCGTTCCAGGGGTCCTTTAATCCTCACACAATCGTTAGGGGTCCTTTAATCCTGACACAATTGTTCCAGGGGTCCTTTAATCCTGACACAATTGTTCCAGGGGTCCTTTAATAAACCTGACACAATCGTCCAGGGTCCTTTAATGCTCACACAATCGTTCTAGGTGTCCTTTAATCTTCACACAATCATTCCAGGGTCCTTTAATGCTCACACAATTGGACTGTGGAACAGCCTCCCAGAGTTGTCATGCAATTGAAACTTCCAAAGTTACAACCCTGATACTATTCTCCATACATTTTAATTCATTTCTATTTATTTATTTATTAATTCTTTTCTCTTTTAATAATTGCTCTCTCTTCTTTATGTATTTCCATTTGCCTCCTCTTACTTCTTAATGAACACCGTATTGTGTGGAAGCTCGAATTTCAAGTCATTGGCCCCTGGGGTCTTGTTCCATATGAATAGGTTCATCTTCTGATTACTAATAATAATAATATGGTAAGAGACCCTCTTTTAAACAGGTTTTATTGAATGTTATTGCTGCTCAGCAGCATTAATTTTAAAAGTAGAGTTTTTCTCTATTGTTTCTTCCAGCGGTGTTTTCGTTACTGTTAAGGCAGGTGAGTAATATGCACCTATATTAGTCTTTATACTATACCACCTCTAGTACTGTATAATGACTAATATAGGTGCATTACTCACCTGCCTTAACAGTTACGAAAAAGTCACTAAGTATAAGAAAAATGGAGAAAAAACCTCTACAAAATTAATGCCATTGAAGCAGTATAATATTCAGTAAAATAATAATCATAATAAACTGATTAAACCATTGCAGTAGTGAGTATTTGAAGTTAAATTAATCTTCTGAATTTTTCCTTTCAAGGTATCAACCCAGAAGATGGACTGCCCACCGTTGGTTTCAGAGTTTCCAGCTACAAGTCTGGGAGTTTGGCTGTCGGGCCAGTTGCTCATCTAGTCCACATTCCTAAGGCTATGAAAGATGTTACAAAGGTATTTTGATAGTTGTGACCGATAAAATTGCTTTATATCATTTTGGAAAGTTACTCGTAATAGATTTCACTGGCCAGTACAGTTAGGAGCGTGTTGTCTTGTATTCTCGGGGCCAGAGTTGCTCCCTGTCAAGGGGTGAATAGTGAGACTGTCTACTGAATGGTACTGCCATGAGTGACGTCATGGTCAGGAGGTGGGGTTACCCGACTGACCTTTGCCTGAGAGGCAGTAGCCTTCAGGAGGACTGAAACTGCTAACTTTTAGCTTGTTGAATAACTGGTACTAATCTAAAGTCCTATAACCATAGTTCAAACAGTAAAAGCCTCTTAAACCTGACATAATTTTTTTTAGAAAGTTAGACTCATGAATGATGATCCTATTGACATTTGCTTTTTTTGAAGAATGGATAAATCTAAAGTTAGTTTATATCTGTAGTTCGAATGGGTGCTCTGGTGATTTCTCTCTGGGACATATACCCCATTATTCACAGAAAATTCGCCTCTATTCGCACTATTTGTCTTTTGAGAAATTTTCAGTGGGTTTTTCTTGAGTTTTAACTAACAAAATAGACAGTTTTGTTTAAGCATTTTTTCTATAGGCGTTTCTAGCTATTTTGGGGGGTGAGGGGGAGGGACCGGGTCTGGTACTCATCCTAAACAAATACAGGGACACTACTGACATTTGCTGTTGAATATGTGGTCAATCCAAAGTGAGATACAGTGGACCCCCGTATTCGTGTTCTTGGGATTGCACGGACTCACACATTCATGTATTTTTCTATGAGAAATATCCACAAATTCCTGTTTTTTTTTTAATCAATTTCGTCATAAAATGCACTTTTAAAACTATTAAAAAAACCAAGTATGAAAATTTTTAGTGGGTTTTTCTTGAGTTTTAACTAACAAAATAGGCTGTTTTTAGTGTTTTTATAGGGGTTCCAAACATTCGTGGGTTCTAACTATTCACTGGAGGCGGGGGGGTGTCTGGTACGCATCCCCTGTGAATACGGGGGGGACCACTGTACATCCGCAGTTTGAATCGGTGATCGAAATCGGGCGCCCTGCCAAGAATGGAACCTGCCGATAACTGGGGATTGCTTTATACCACTTTTGTGGAGTAGTTACACTGACCACATTTTTGTCTAAGTCGAGATGTCTTGCAGAGCAGATTTCTATCATAGCTCGTCTTACTTCCCAGTGAATGCCGTATTCTTTGAAGCTTGAATTTCAAGTCAGTGGCTCTTTAGTGGTCTTGTTCCATATGAAATAGATTTCATATTCTGAATTCCACAAGCACCTAGTGCTCAGAATGTAAAGTGTTGATAACAGTCAAATATTTATAGTGTGGTTGTTCAAAGTATAACCAGCAGTGAACATCAATTTTTGGAAATAAATCGATATGTGAAATTTTGTCAGGAACTTCGTTTGAAATTGACCCGATTCATAAAAGTCTCACAATAACATGAGTCACTGAAATGGTGAAGAAATCAACATTGGTGTAAATGTAAATAGTATAGTTTATTCGTTCTACAGATATATATAATATGCAGTGCATCCTCGACTTACAGCGGCAGATCCGTTCCAGCACCATGCCATAAGTTGATTTCTGCCATTAACAGCGCTGTGACTTGAGTTATGGCACTGTAACTTGATGCAACATCAAGTGATAGCACTGTAAAACGCCATGCATCAAGTTACAACGCTGTTAAATGCCATTAACATTACTGAAATGTGCCATAAGATCAAATTGCCCAAAGTCGGTGGCGACAAAACTGTTGTTTTAATGTTTTTCCACTTTGTAGGTCTTTCAGGAGTTTGTTCGCAGTTCAGACCACAAGCCTTTCGACCCTCTGACGCACGAGGGCGTGTGGCGACAACTCACCGTGAGAACTTCGCTGCACGACGACATCCTCATCGCCGTTGTGGTAGGTGTGGGTAGATTTTCCAAATCCATACAGGAAGACAAAACATGGTGCATTTTGTAAACCCTGTCGATTAGGAGAAGACTTGATCAAATATTAAAGTGGAATAGAATGGTATAGATGTTATTTATTTAAATCAAAGTTCTAGGCCTTCCAGCTGTCCTGTTCTCTTTCGTCAATATCTCATCTACATCTGGAACTACCATCATTTCCCTCTTGGTATTATCTCTCTCTCTCTCTCTCTCTCTCTCTCTCTCTCTCTCTCTCTCTCTCTCTCTCTCTCTCTCTCTCTCTGGTAAGATTAGATTTTGTGCAATGTGATTGATACCTCTTATTTCTTTTATAACCATGTCTCCTCTTTCAATTTTTTTTTTCAATTGTAGATTCATCCACAAGAGTTTTCAGAAGAAGAAATTGGAGACATTAAGCAAGACATCATTGTTGACTACTTCAAAAAGACGGAGCCGGTGCGACAGCCAACGTCACCTCAATCTTCTTCCAGGCATATGGACAGAAGTACGTGATCAAATAAGCAAGTTTCTCCTGAATATAAAAATACTTGAGTTACTCTGTGACTCAACAACATCTTGTAAAAATGAAAGAAAGGCTGCTTTGTTTGTTTTGAGAAATGCGAGGTTTAACTTTTGCATCACAGTAAAGATTTACTTTCTTCCATCTTACTTTTCTCAGCCCTCACCTCATAGATCCCAGCGCTTTCCCTTTTGCCCAAGTTTCGTTTTCCATTCCTAAGTAAAGAATCTTTATACAGAGCTGAATGTATGTAGTCTTTGGATATCATCAGTCATATGAGAGTTATGTTTATTACTCCAGTAATATTGTAGAAAATATTTGTGTCTATTTAACCAGACAGATATGTTGTTATCATAGGTTCTAGCTATGCAGATCAGTCGAATGATCTGCAAGCCTTCAAAGATTTTTTTGTTCCAATCGTACGCTAGGTGTTGTTTGCAGCTGGCAATTTGGAAAAACCTGTCCCAGTAGCAACCTTCATTGGAGGCTAATAGTAACTTACCTACCTCTTCTTCCCAATGATGTCTTGCAATTAGAACTTCAGAAGTTCTAGCAAAGATGCAATGAATGCATTGCGAATGGTTTGCTTTGAAATGTTCCAGTTTAGAGGTGAAATTGTAGTACCCTCAAATTATGTGTTTCTTGATTGAAATTGGTGTGGGGGATGATATTCATTGAACAAAAAGCTGATTTGGTGAGGTCCCACAGGTGTTATATCCTACTTGTCAAGCTAGGCCCTTGATAAAATGTTTAAAAGTTCAAAATTCAATGCCTCAGTATTTTACATATGAAATATACTTGTTACTTGTCCTGAAAGATTTTGTCTTCGAGTCATCAATGTTGGTAGGTGTTCTCCTCACATATGTAAGGGCTTTTTCTCTTTTGGGAATTTATGATTAATGAGAACAGTGCACAGGACAGAATTCGATGGAGATGACTCATTCACAACAGCGAACCCCATATAAAAATGGGTTGAAGCTGGGAAGAAGAAGAAGGGAACTTGATGATTTTCATTCACTTCTAAGTCAAGTTCAGTATATCTTAGTTTAAACAGACCACTGAGCTGATTAACAGCTCTCCTGGGGCTGGCCTGAAGGATTAGGTATTTTCACGTGGCTAGGAACCAATTGGTTACCTAGCAACGGGGCCTCCAGTTTACTGTGGGATCCGAACCAAATCGAGAAATAATTTCTATCGCCAGAAATAAATTTTTCAGATTCCTTGTTGGCCGAGCAGCAAATAGAACATGAACCCTGAGATCGGTAGTCTAGCACGTTACTGATTCAACCAATGAGGAACTCATTCAGGTGTAAAGTTACGGAGATTTAATGGGGTTATAGTTCTTCAGTGGATCACTGGAATATCATGCTAACCACTCGCAGGCATTGAAAAGTGTTTCGTTATTGCATACTGGCAACGTTTTTTTCATGGTACAAAGCTGGTTACTTTTGAAGCTCGGTAGCTGTATTATATTATAAAATATTCCGAAATGGGAAACAACAAAAATAAAAGTTACAATGACGCATCAAAGATGGCCAACAATTTTTAACAGATGTCATTTGAAATTGACAAAATGTTTCAGTGTTAGGAAATAGGGTGATGCCATAGGATGTTATTGGAATTCTGTTGGTTGGGATTAGGCTTTGGAATCTGAAAACCTATTGATGTTTGCAGAAACAAAGATCACATGAGGTGTATATTTGATTTCAGAGAACCTGGTCCTGAAGAAGTAGAGTTCGAGCATCTCTGGGGAGAGGAGTATATCACCGAAACGGTCCTCGGCAAAACTTTCCGCATTTCGTGCGAATCCTTCTTCCAGGTAATGGCCGAAAGGTTCTTTTGGGTACCGAAACGTAGTTTTGATTTGCTGAAAAAGGGAATTTCTTAAAGATAACTGATTTAGCTTTTTCTCTGGAAGCTAGAATTTCAAGTCTGTGGGCTTGTTCTAAATGAAGAGGGTCTTTCATCCGAATAAACTATTTTCCAGGTCAATACCAAAGGGTGCGAAGCGCTGTACGAAACCGTAGCGTCGTTTGCAGAGCTGGACGGAACTTCGGTGATTCTTGACATATGTTGTGGCACAGGCACCATCGGAATTTCTCTAGCTGATGTAAGTTCGATTAGCCTTGATAGTTAGCTGTTGAGGCAGTGGTGATCAACGTAAAGTCTGATTATGTCGGTGAATCTTGAAGAGCAGATGCAGAGTAGGGAGACAGGGATTAGCCCGAGAGATCGTAACCTTTCCTCCCCTTGGGGGTAGTGCCATCAGTACACCTCGGGTGTGCTGTAGGCATTACTGAAGGGTCTTTGCAGCATCTGTTTGTCCCCTAGCTGCAAACCCCTTTCATTCTTTTTACTGTACCTCTGTTCATATTCCTTTTCTTCCATCTTGCTGTCCACCCTCTCCTAATAACTCTCTTAATAACTCTTTCATAGTTCAACTGCTTTGAGGTTTTCTTCCTGTTACACCTTTGTAACCTTTTACTTTCAGTTTTCCTTTCAGCATTGAATGACCTCACAGGTCCCCTCCCCTAAGTAACTGCAATATTCCTGTCTCCTTTCACTGTGAGAGTGCACAAGGATGATTGAAAATGTTTTTTTTTTTTTTTCATGACTATGCATGAAATCTGGGTTATTCATGCAATGTGATTGTAATTTTTGTTGCAGATTTTCCTAGTAGGATACCATTGACATTAACAAGACACTATCCAACTTACGAACATTTGAGTTACAAGTAAACATAATCGTAAATTTAAATTGTATTCTGTAAGAAACAACTGTGTGTATTGTCATTGCAGTTTGTTTAGGTTATATGTATCATACATATGAAGAAATTACTGTACTCTATGAAATACATTACTGTATGTACAGTGTACAATACTGTACTGCGTTTAAGGATGAAGAAATGTACTGTACTGCACTTAAAAAGGCTGAAGACCAACTTACGAACAATTCAAGATATGATTGGCCATTCGGAACGTAACTCATTTGGCCATGTAGGGTAGTGTCTTTTATAAAGGGTACATTTTAAGCTAATTTTGTGTTCTTACTTTTTGCTCGCAAGAAATGTGGCAGGTGCTTCAAAAAGGAGTCAAGTAGTGGGGTTGAGCAGTTTTACATAGACAGACTTAACTCATTTAACCCTGTTCTCTTTCACTAACCATCTTTAGAATCTTGGTTCTTACTGAATGATCTGTCAACCTCATTGTGAATGAGAATGGCCAGTGAATTCATGGGTACAGCAGTTTTTTATAGACCTGAAATGTATTGTTTTAAATTTAGAATGTTTTTGATTTAGATAATTTAGGATAAAGTTACATGTCTCACATTCCTGTGTTTTCATTTTGATAACTCATCCCTGTTTTCTGCATCCTCCATCTTCAGCAATCCCTTTGTTTTTGTTTTTTTCATTTTGAGGGGGAGTTGGTAGTGCCTATATCAGTGCACCTCACTTGTACACTGTAGGCATTCCCTTGAGGGTCTTTGCAGCGTCCTTGACCCCCCTATCTGCAACCTCTTTCGTTTCTTTTACTGCACCTTCTCTATCTGAACTTTCCTCGACCCTCTCCTAGCAAATGTTTTATAGTGCCACTGCAAAAAGGTTTCTCCTGTTACACTTACTGTCAGTTTCCCTTGCAGCATTGAATGACCTCATAGGTCCTAGCACTCTCTCTCTCTCTTTCTCCCTCCCCCCCACCTTCAGCAATGCTTGAAAGTGTACGGCATCGAGATGGTGAAGAAGGCAGCCGAGGATGCCCGCCACAACGCAGACCTGAATGGGCTTCAGAATGTTGCCATTTACACAGGCAAAGCAGAAGTGAATATGAACGCAGTCATGTCCCAGTGTTCCAGGTACAAGACCATTGGAATTGTCGACCCCCCCCCCGCGTGCAGGCTTGCGTAAGTGACTGAATAAAGTTTTCTGATTCGCAGTGTGGGTAGTTATAGTCACCTTATGTTTCAGTGTGACTTATGACCCCAGTATGTTTACGTATTTCATTGAATCCCAATGTAATCATTCAAGTGTTTGGATTATACATTAAAATTGCTGAAAAATAATTATATTTATATGTTATAAAAATCTGAATTTTATGTAAATTATAAAATAAGATAATTAAGAAAATGATACATTTTTGTAACCGCTAAGGATATTTTATTTTGAAATCAATTTAATTTTTGTCAGTAATATTGTAAATGAAACACATTCTAGCTTATAAAGATGTTCTCTATAAGGGGTTAGTGCCATCAAGTGCACTTCACATTAGGCACTGTAGGCATTACTTAAGGGTCTATCAGCATCTTTTCAGCCCGAGCTGCAACCCGTTTTCATTCCTTTTACTGTACCTCCTTTCATATTCTCTTGCATCTTACTTTCCACCCACTTCTAACAATTGATTCATAGTGCAAGTGCTTCGAGGTTTTCCTCCTGTTACAATTTAAAATGTTCTTTGCTCTCAAATCCCC
>NC_087214.1:36146384-36175072 GCF_015104395.2 Macrobrachium nipponense | reverse complement strand
TCCCTCGATTTTATTTCATTTTTCCTATGTTTCAGTTTTGTGGATGGTGAATATGAATTGATCTGATAAACCTTTATTGTGTTCATATTTTAAGGTTATGCAAATAACTTTTAGAAACGAGATAACACAGCGGTCCTCTAACGTCTGAAAATCAACCCGTGAGCAATCGCAACATTTAGAGAGAGAGAGAGAGAGAGAGAGAGAGAGAGAGAGAGAGAGAGAGAGAGAGAGAGAGAGAGAGAGAGAGAGAGAGAGAGAGAGAGAGAGGAGAGAGAGAGAGAGAGAGCACGTACCTCTCGTCGTATCTCGTGTAGCGATTTAATGATCTGAGTTCATGTCTACAAGGACTGCTCAGTAAGTGAAAGTACTTAATTGTGCTACTATTCATTAATGATATTGGTGTGTTATCCTCGTTAATAATGAATTGGGTTGAGAGATATCTCCCCGTAATTTAGAAACCGCAAAGGGAGTTTTGTGGAGTTGTTACGTAAGGCTTTTAGCGGTTTTTGACCAAGTAACGACGTTAAGCATATAATACAGTCCACTATAAGTCCATCCACACGAAGGGTGCTTTGGAAAAGCTGTTGAAATGCTTGTCTAAGATCCGCCTTCGAAAATACCGCACATCATGGTAAAGTTGCGAACGGGTCTTTGGGATTTGGCAATGGATATTGAGTTACTTGCAATTGTGGATTTAGTGCCGTAGCCCAATCTGAAAAATCTACCTTTTTTCCATGAACCTTTGTTTTCTAACCTAATTTCAGTTTCCACAGCTGTTTTCAATGCATATGGAATTGATCTTAGCCCCCCAAAAATCTACTAATATCTGAGGGAGGTGAGAAATTGGGAAGTAAACCCAAAAGGTAGGCCTGCAAATGTCCCACCAAAAGGAGGCCCAGGAAAGAGGACTGCAGTGGTATGGCCATATACGATGAGACATATGTAGGGACCATTGGCTTGAAATTCAAGAAGTTTTCATAGAATATTGTGGTGTTCATTAGGAAAGAAGTAACAGAAGGAATGATCACACAGGTATTTGTGTATCACAAAGCACGAAAGAAGATTGTCACTGGAGTCTGACAAAGTACTCACAAGTAAAAGAACACATCTCGACAGATTCAGAACTACAAAGAGATTCATGGCTCTACTATTTGTCTGAAAATTAACTTACAGTGAAAACTAACATATAATTAATTCAAAATTCAATTGTGGACCGAAAAGAGAACTTGAAAACATCCATATAAGATAATAAAAAATAAGCTAAAAAGAAATGGAAGCTCAGAAAATCATCCAAAATCCCAAGAAGGAGACCCTGCTTGCTGCTGCAGCTGCTGCTGTGGAGATATTAAAAGAAAACTATTTATAGTATATATGAAGGCATAAAGGTAGTATATAAATCAATAAAACTTTAATTATAGACCAAAAATGGCCCTGATAGGGGTCCGTATAAGACGAAATAAACTAAAAAAGCGAGAGAGGAAAACGACCAGGAATCCTGAATCGAGATAACACATGACAAGAAGAAGAAGCGACGCTTCGTCGTAATCTCGTGTTTACAATCGGCGTCCGTCCGAGAGACTCTTATTTAAGGTCGGTATTTATGGCATTTTAGCGTTTTAGAGTGATGGGATCCTACAAAAAAACTATAATAAACCGGGTTTATCTATAAAAATGGCCGCCATGGAAATAAGCCGGCGGAAAAATAGGGTTTTTGTATCTAGATGAGGTACCTAGTAGTACAGAGGTCCTCTAATTTGATGGTTTTCGGTATTTAAATTAAAAACAATTTTATTTTGTGTTTACCTGGGGGTCACAATTGGCGTCACTAACCTTCACCGAGGTTGTTTTGGTTATGTGATAGCTATAGGGTTACCTATACTATGCTGGTTATTTACCTACCTATAGGGCTAATCTAGGGCTTTATCCACGTGCCCGGTACTGTGACTTTACCTATTGAGGGCAGGGTACAATATTGAATGGCCACCTTTCCGAAAATCTTGAATTTTTGGCCATAATTTGCGATTTTGGAGGGTAAACTTAACTAGCTAAAACTGACTTAGAGAGGGGAGTAGAATCCTCAAGGTGTTGATCCAACAGACGCTGCCTCGTGACTAGGTATAGGCTACCTAACGTCTAGGGTATCCTGGCTTACAGGATGTGTTTAAAAGTATACTTTTGGCACAGGATATTGGTATGGCAGCCGTATACTGATTGCGATAGATATTGGAACGGCTGTGAATTGGGCATACGTCATAGGCTACCTATAGTAGGGTAAAATACCACATGGACTGGCCAACTCACCGTTTATCACGGCTGGCTACCCTCCGAAAAATGATATTGTTATAATACAATAAAGTTTCATACATACTTACCTGGCAGATATAGGGTAGAACATCACAGCAGGCCAAGCAGGCCACCTACAATCAATGCAAGCCACCCTCCGAAAAAGTACATTATAACGCGTCCTGACACCCGAGATGGGCATCAGTCGCGACTTGTTGTTGGTGAGAAACGGAGCTAAAGACCTCTACTCTCCTTTCGAAGTAAGTATTTTCTCCAAAGTTAGAAATTAAGGCCAAATTTTAAGAAGATTTAAACAGAGGGTACTGAAACGGTCTCAAACGTAGTGCAAATCTCACCAAAACGCGTTCAACATTTTTACTTACAACTCGAGGTATTTAGAAGATTGACGCCATCTCGATGTTTACGGAGTAGCTTGTGTCAATAAACTAACCATTTCCTGTGATAAATCCGCACACCACTTGTACCCACAGACGCTGGAGCACTTTTATCACAACAATCGAAACACGATTTCTCATCAACAACAAGCCAGGCGTAAACAGCTGTTTGGGTAGAAGATGACGAGAAGCGTGCTCTTGGCTAATTTTTAAATAAGTAGTAAAACATCAATATTTTACATATTTGATGATGATTAATTGAAAATATTCGTTATTGAAAAAGTAACTCGACTCTGACTCAAATTTAAGTAATTATTTTTCTGAATTAGAACGTTCTTTCAAGTTCTGTATTATGACGTCACGACATCTTGACTTTCGTACCTATTGTAAATAATTGCTATACTCAACTGTCATTGCAGAACAGTTTACCAGTTTTATTCATGCAGATTGTTATCAGCTATACATGTAATTGTTATAATCGTAATGCGCATATATATCTTTATTATTTACTTTTTGGATATATGAAGATGTTTTACTGCTGGATTATCGCCGTTGTGTGACGCAATCGTTTTCGGTCCATGGGCCTCTGTCTGTTTTCGCACCATAAGAAATTATGGGGCCGAATTTGCAATGACCAGAAAGTCGTTAAAAGAGGAAAGTTAGCATTGAGGGGCATATGTTTTGACTGAGAAAATACAAATTTATTCAATAGCTAGCTTGTAAAAAATACTTGGTTATAAAAACTTGATTGACAACTAAGCAGCATGTCTACTATGGGTTTCAGAGACAGTGCAAGCACGTTTTTGGGCAATACCTATTTCTGTAACGAACACTCGTAACAGAACGAGATTTTGCTATAGTGCATTACACCCAGTGCCGTAATTTATAAGGGTATCGTGAATCACTAATCGTAAAGAATAACGACACTTGTCCAATTGGACCAAAGAGACAAAAACTCCATTATGCAGAAATGGATACGAACACGCGTATAAAGCTCCACCTACCCTCTCCCCACCCCCCCCCCCCCCCCCCCCCCCCTCCACCGCCACCCCTTTCCTTCTCTCTCTCTCTCTCTCTCTCTCTCTCTCTCTCTCTCTCTCTCTCTCTCTCTCTCTCTCTCTCTCTGTTGCCATTCGGTATGGTGTTGACCCTCCAAACTGGGTATAAAGGACTACACACAAAACGTTGAAATTGGTGAAATTAGCTATGTATTGGCAAGTATATATACATAAATATTAAAGCAATTTTATCATTATTGCATTACTATGACAACTAGAATTCATGGAAACAGTTTATAATAATGAACGGCGTGTGTGTGAAGCCTCCACTAATGTGGCAACGATGATTTTGCCATTCTTAGCATGCAAACATTAAAGCATGCAACATTAAAGGTTACATTTATTTCTGGCATAATACGATTATTAAAGAAATTCAAAATACTAATAAAGACTGAAATCAATGAAAAGTGCTAGCAAAAAACAAAAAAGCAAAAAAAAAAAAAACGTAGTCGTTCCTCTATGCACTTTTCCGTATTCGTTCCTCTATGGTTTTCGGCAGCCAGATGTACGAAAACGTTAGAAACATTTGATTTTATCAAAATTTTTAAATAACAATGTAAATTTAAACTAAATAACGAGTAAAGTAAACAGTTTAGGGAATAAAAACTTTGCAGTTTTGTCGTCTGTCGTCGTCTGCTGTTTGTAATTGTGATTATGGCGCGCGCGCTTAGCTTAGAAACCAGGAACAGCAACGGGTTTAAATTGTGCAATGTGGAGTGAACTGAGACCAAAATGTGTATAATAACAATCAAATAAGCACTGTGGAGTTTCAGTTGTGATGGCAGTAAGGATAAAAACCGCCGATTACAAGGTAAGAATGAATTCAGTTCCAACCATAACCCCGGGAATAACAAGTTTCATACTTTCACTAATATAGGCAACAAAATGTTGTTTTATTGTGCTGATTACAACTGCAATCTTGAGTAAGATCAATAAACGTTACATACATACGCTAACATTGTTCAAATGAGTGCTGGGAAGGCTGGGGAAAGATGGTGGCCCTCACTGATGAGAACCGTCCATGAAAAACGTAGCCGCCATATTGGATTTCAAAACTGCCTTGAAAACATATTTTACGAAGAGCTCACATGCTTTATTTTAGTTCGTAGGGCTTTCATATATCACAATATGTTGACGAAACTTCAGTCTTTTAAATGGTATGCTTAGAGTTGCAATTGTATTCATGTTTCACCAATTAAATATCGAGTGAATAAGACCCGTCTACCGTGATGAGGGTTGGCCTGTCGTGATGTTTCCCCCTATACATAGCTAAGACTCCGTCGTCCCCGACAGAAATTCAAATTTCGCGCCACTCGCTACAGGTAGGTCAGGTGATCTACCGGCCTGCCCTGGGCGGCAGGACTAGGAACCATTCCCGTTTTCTACTCATATATTTTCTCTTCCCCCTGTCTCCTTGCGGGGAGGCTGGGTGGGCCCTAATCGTATATATCTGCCAGGTAAGTACTATGTATGAAACTTTATTGTATTATAACAATATCATTTTCATACAATCAACTTACCTGTCAGATATATACATAGCTGATTGGCACCCTTCGGTGGAGGGTAAGAGACAGCTACTTCTGGAATAGACAGGTAAACAACATATGTTGTAGGTATAAATAAAAACCAAAAAAATTGGTTCCTACCTGATAGGTGGTAGACTTCGTGGGTGTTTGCCCCGTAGTCTGCATCACCTCAAGAACCTTTAGCGAGATATGTGATCTATGGCCAAGAATTCTTGTGGGTCTGCCGAAGGGGTCTTATCCACTTACTCGGCAGAGCCTGAAAGGACTTTGTCAATGGGTGCTGATCACTTCATATAGACAACACACCTTATTAAGGAGCACACAACCAATCCCGACCACCTGATCCTAACCACCTTGTTAGCATTAAAAATTGCTCCGAGTTATCCCCAAACTCTTCGCAACAACCGTAACTCAAACCAAATTGCACACGCACACAATAATTAAAAAAAAAAAAAAAAAAAAAAAAAAAACAAAAAAAAAAAATTTATGATACTCATCTAATAAAAGATATCACAAGAGTTCCTTACTGAACGGAAGTGACTGGCCGCCTGTGCGGCAATCTGCACTTGTTCAGCAGAAAGTCTAGAACATATCTATTAGACTTATGTAGTAATTAAAGATTGGTGTTAGCTTCCTGTACCCAGGATTGTGCCCGCAGACACAAAGGACCTAAAGAAAACATTTTCATAGGTCACACGAACGTCCCTCAAATAGTGAGAAGCAAACACAGAATTACATCTCCAATATGTCGCTTCCAAGATATTCTTAAGTGACATATTTCTCTGAAAAGAGAGAGACGTAGCTACTGCTCTCACTTCATGAGCTCTTACTCTCAGGAGTTTGAAAGAATCATCCGTGCAAGCCTTATGAGCGTCCGTATGACGTTCCTGACAAAAAAGGCTAAAGCATTCTTAGACATAGGTCTTGATGGATCCTTCACCGAGCACCAAAGACCTTGTCTAGAACCTCCCAACTGTTTCTTTTTCTGTATGTAAACTTTAACGCCCTTACTGGGCAAAGAGACCTCTCCGGTTCCCTGCCGACGAGACCCGATAAGCCTTTTACTTCGAAGTTTCTCGGCCAGGGATTCGAAGGATTTTCATTCTTCGCCAAGAATAATTCTTTGAAGGAACAGATGGCTGAATCTAGATTGAAACCCACTTTCTCACTAAGGGCGTGCAGCTCACTAACTCTTTTTGCCGTCGCCAGTGACAAAAGAAATAAACATTTTTCTCGTTATGTCACGAAACGAGGCCAAGTGCAGGGGGTTCAAATCTCTCTGATGACAAGAACTTAAGCACCACGTCTAGATTCCAGTTAGGGGGAGAAGTAATGTTAGATTTCTTGGTCTCAAAAGATCTAATCAGATCATGTAGATCTTTATTCGTTTCCAAATCTAGGCCTCTATTCCTAAAGACAGCCGATAGCATACTCCTATAGCCCTTTATCGTGGCTACGGAGAGACGCGATGTTCTTCTCTCAAAAATAACAGAAAATCAGCGATTTCTGTTACAGAGGTACTGGAGAAGGACAACTTCTTCGACTTACACCACCTTCTAAAAACTTCCCACTTCGATTGGTAAACACGGATAGTGGAAGTTCTCCGGGCTCTAGCGATCGAGCTTGCTGCTTTTCTAGAAAAGCCTCTCGCTCTGACAGTCTTTCGATAGTCGAAAGGCAGTCAGAGCGAGAGCGGGGAGGTTTTGATGAAACCTCTCGAAGTGTGGTTGTCTGAGAAGATCCTTCCTTTGTGGAAGGGATCTGGGGAAGTCTACCATCCACTCCAGCACCTCTGGGAACCACTCTTGAGCTGGCCAAAAGGGGGCTATCAGGGTCATTCTTGTCCCTTTGAAGTCACAAACTTCCTGAGCACTTTGCCCCAGAATCTTGAATGGGGGAAATGCGTAAAACGTCTACATGAGACCAATCTAGCAGGAAGGCGTCTACTGTTAGAGCTCTGGGGTCTTCTACTACTGAACAGAAGACTTCCAGTCTTTTTGAGAGGAACGTGGCAAAGAGGTCGACATGAGGAGTCCCCAAAGAGACCAGAGATTCCGGCAAACTTCTGAGTGGAGGGTCCCATTCGTATGAAGGACCTGGTTCCTCCTGCTCAGCCTGTCTGCTCTCACGTTCCTTACTCCCTGAACAAACCTCGTCAACAGAGAGATGTTCCTTTGCGATGTCCACAACAGCAGGTCTCTCGCGAGCTCGTACAGGGCATACGAGTGAGTACCTCCTTGCTTTCGAATGTATGCAAGGGCGGTTGTATTGTCCGCATTGACTTGTACTATCTTGTTCCTCACTAAAGGTTCGAAGCTCTTTAGGGCTAGGTGTACGGCAAACAGCTCTTTGCAGTTTATGTGCCAGACACTTGAAGAGCATTCCAAGTGCCTGACACCTCTCTCTTTCCCAAGGTTGCTCCCACCTTTTTTCCGACGCGTCGGAAAACAATACAAGGTTTGGGTTCTGTGTTTCTAGGGAAGTACCCTTGTTTTCCTTCAGTGGGAGTAACCACCATTCTAAATGGCATTTCATCAGAACTGGAATGGGAAAACTGTCCGAGAGAAGCCCTGGCTGAATCCTCGCGCCTGGTTGCTTCCTCGCGCTCGGCTGACGCTGCTGGTCTGGCAGACGTATCACGTCTGGAAAAATCCTCACGCCTGTAAAGCGTTTCTCGCTTGTCTGGCGCTTTAATCCTATCAGACGCTTCTCGTCTGTAGGAAACTTCGCGCTTGTCTGGCGATTCAAAATCGTCCAAAGAGTCTCTATCAGAGTAGATCTCAAACGCCTCACGTCCCACAGGAGCCTCACTCCTGGCGGGAGAAGGAAGACGAGACTTCTTGACAGGAAGCCTCACGTCTTTCTTATGAGGGGGATCCTTCGAAAGGACTCCTACCAAGGCGGATAACTATTCTTGCACAGCCAAAATGATCCTCTTGGAAGCCTCTCCGGCGTCTTCTTGAACGGGAGAGGGAGATCTCGAAGGAGTTTTGTCCAAACCATGGGACGTCAAAACCCTCTTAGCCTTCTTGATCGAAGGAGGCGCTTCTTCCGAAAAGCGTTCGGGGCTAGAATCCAACACAGGATCTTTCCAGTGCCTTTTCAAGGGGCCTGGACAAGTCCGAATCCTTCCACCCCGTTTAGGAGAGGGAGAGGCGGACGAAGAGAAGCACTCTCTGAGGACGCTTTTTCCTATAGCGGTCCTGAGCAGTCTGTCTATTTTACAGAGCCTGCTGAAGGGACGCCCTGACCGGGGGGAAATTCTCCACAACCTCCGTACGGCTTTCGACTTCCTTCTCCTCTGGCTTGGGAGCTTGGAAGAGGTCTAGGCCTGGGAGCGTCGCAGAGACGGTCAGACGCCCCCATCCCACAACATGGGGACACTCACTTCACTATAATAGTCACTTTCACAATCCTTACCTTTCATGGCAGCCATTTTGGATTTCATCCTGTGAAGAGTAGCTTTCAGCTCAGCAATTTCCGAGGCCGAATCTGAATGTAAAGCCAGTGAGGGCCCTGATACAGAATTAGAATCAAATGCATAGTTAAGAGAAGAGTTAGAATCATTAAAAGCTCAATAAGGCCTTGTACTACTACCCGCACCCTTAGAGATGCCGCCCTTCTGACTCTATCCCTTTCTAACTTCTTCAAGTAAGAAGTTAGAGTCTTCCATTCCTAACATTCAACCTTTCACACTCATGACAGGTGTTAGAAATAGAACAAATCAAAACCTCTACATTTGCGACATACAGTGTGAGGATCAACCGAAGCCTTCGGTATCCTCACCTTGCAGCCTACATTCACACACACTCTCACACAACCACTCGAATCAGACATTCTTGAAGAAAAATCAAAAGCAAGTCCAAATCCAGTCCACAGTAGCGAATGCCAAAACAACAATCCAGGTACGTCACCAAAAGTCCACAAAAAGATGATCAATTGTCTAGAAAAGCGAATTCCAGTCAGGAGGTGGCAGCAACGATGTTGATACCACCGGCGACAGAAAATATATGCGTAGAAAACGGGAATGGTTCCTAGTCCTGCCGCCCAGGGCAGGCCGGTAGATCACCTGACCTACCTGTAGCGAGTGGCGCGAAATTTGAATTTCTGTCGGGGACGACGGAGTCTTAGCTATGTATATATCTGACAGGTAAGTTGATTGTATGAAAAGTACTTTTAACGCGTCCTGACACCGGAGATGGTCATCAGTCACGAGTTGTTGTTGGTGAGAGACAGAGCTAAAGACCTCTACTAGGTACTAGGTACTCTCCTTTCAAAGTATATAAGAATTTTCTCCAAAGTTAGAAATTAAGGCCATATTTAAAGCTTTAAACAGGGTAATGAAAAGGGTGGCCAACGCAGGCCCACAACACTGAAACCCTTTCAAAATTTTTACTTATAATTAAAAAACTTTAGAAGATTGACGAGGAGTCGCTTGTGTCAACAAACTTCCCATTTCCTATGATAAATCCACACACCACTTGTACCCATAGACGCTGGGGCACTTTCATCACAACAAACGTAAAACGGTCCCTTGCCACGACGTTTTTAAGGAAACTACAGTTTGTTCATGAAACTTACCTGTCAGATATATATATAGCTGTATTTTTCCGAATCCGACAGAAATTTAAACACTTACGACACACGCAGTGGGAGTCAGGTGGTTAGTACCCATTCCCGCCGCTGGGAGGCGGGTATCAGGAATCATTCCCATTTTCTATTCATAATTTTTCTGTCGCCGGTGCTGAAAACACCTGTTTTCAGTACCTCCGTCTTAGGATTTTGGAAACTTCATTGCCGCTAAGTATCCTAATTGTCTTTTGATTTATTCACTTGGATTTGTGGCTAGGCATACGCTATCTTAAATTGATTTGAATTTGATTCATTTTTGCATAAAATATCTGAATCTAGTTAGGCTAGTTTCAGACGGGGTTGTCTGCAAAGATAGGGTGTGGCTACCGTAAGCTTCGGTAGATTCGCACTTGGTATGTACGAGGGGTATGGGTCTTGCTTCTTTGTTGAGATTTGTCATGTAAGGAGTGTGAGACTTTGTCTATTCCGTAAGGAAGACGTATGATTCGTATGTACGCAATTAATCAGTAAACATGTCTAATTCCGTAAGGAAGACGTATGATTCGTATGTACGCAATTAATCAGTAACAAAAGTCAGGGTAGTGAACCTGCTAACCTTCCTGTAGACTTTATTTTGCATAACCCTGTAGTATGGCCTACGGGCTATGTATATGTCTACGAGAGGTGCTCGCTCTCCTTCATTGCTGTGAAGTGCTACTTCTGTAATTGTTACTCCTAACCCTGCAGTGTTGCCTTCGGGCCCTAAGCAGTGTCTGTAGAGAAATTGCCCTTTCTCTGATACTCCTTCGATTCGTAACTTAGAATCGAAAGTGCTTGCTTTAGAGAGTAAAAGTGAAGTGCAGAAGTGCAGTGATACCCCTTGTGTAGTGGAGGGTGCGTCAGATCGGCCTCGTTTCGCCTCTAGGCCGGGACCTCTGCTTGACTCCCAGAACCAGTGAGAGAGCATGTCGAAAGCCGAAGGAGGGTTACGAGGAACCCCCACCGATCTGGCGTGCCTTCGGCAGTTTCTGATGAAAATCCCCAGACTGCCTAAGTGCGTGCACGTGCACGAATCCTGAAGGATTGCTTCTCGTCCTCCAAAAAAGAAGCGTCCTCCCCTCGCAGGGGTTGGAGCTTTCGGATGGACTCGCGCCCTCTAAATAGAAGCTTTATAGAAGAGGACGCTTCACGTCCTCTCTCTCTCTCGTTATGCGTTTCAGTGAGAAGTAAGAAGGCGAACGTCGCCTGAACTCGTGTCCGTCTTTCCACCGAGAAATACGTAAAAGAAGTCATAGTAGCAGTAAGCTTTTGAGAGCGGACGCCCAAGCCAGGGGCGCGCGGGTGCACGCCAAGCGCGCGCCAGTGGACGCCGAGCGTGCGTGCCAGTGGACGCCGAGCGTGCGCGCCAGTGGACGCCGAGCGCGCTCCAATGGACGCCGAGCGCGCTCCAGTGGACGCCGAGCGTGCACCAGCGCACGCCAGGTGTGTCGCCTGGCTGAACGTTTCTGTTGAACTCTTCAAGCTCTTGTTTCAGATTTGGGCT
Source organism: Macrobrachium nipponense (assembly GCF_015104395.2). Taxonomy (NCBI): domain Eukaryota; kingdom Metazoa; phylum Arthropoda; class Malacostraca; order Decapoda; family Palaemonidae; genus Macrobrachium; species Macrobrachium nipponense. The sequence goes on along the minus strand of NC_087214.1, from coordinate 36,163,695 downwards.
TAAAGAATTTTTACCTCTACCTTCGATGATACCTTCTACCTCACCTGCAAAGAATGTGAAGTAGGCAGTGCTTCGGAGTAAGCTTAAAGTGAACAGACAACTTCTTCGAAACCCAGCAAGACATCGGTTTTCGTGAATTCAAGAGGTCTCTGTCAATTAATATTGCTTTTCGCATAGGTGGATGGAGTTAAGGAAAGCTCAAGGGAAGTTCTCGTTTGCTCTACCGCAAGCTTTGCCATTCTGCCAAATAATTTAAGTTGCCACTACCGCAGTCAAGACTTTGCGATAAGGCAGTTACGGGTTATAAAGGCTCGATGTCCTGCACGTCAGGACTCTCGGCAACGTTCAGTAGGATTCTTGCAAAGGCACTCATCAAAAGTACGCTCTTCAGGAAAGCGCAAGACAGGACTGCCTTTGCCATACTGCCAATAAATTTTAAGCTTTAGCAGGCATTAGTTGTGATACGGGAGAGGAAGCTGGTTGGAGAGTTTCTTCCTCTTCCCAGGATAATTTTGCCAGCTTTTTAGCCCATCTGAAAGGGCTTTTCAGATGATAGATTTTGTTAGTTCCTAGTCGGGACTACGCTGCCGAATTGAACAAAGTCGTAATACCTGACGTAAGCCCAGTCTCTTAACAGGATTCTTGCCCCTTCCTCGTTTGAGACGGGAATCGGAAAATAAAATGCTCGACTTCCTGGATTACGTTTTGTCAATTCAGTGACTTTCCCCCATTGACAATATACTATCGTTTTGTCAAGTAAGTGGGTATCCCCTCATTGACAAAGATCTCTTTTTTGTCCCGTAAATGGGTTAGTTCTCATTGACAAACCAATCTCATTAACTTGCTATTGCGTAAGCGAATAAGCTCTTATTGACAAGATTCGGAAGAGCTCTCATTCGTCATTCGCAGACTCGTACAAGAAATAGACTTGTAGACTACGTCAATGAACGCTTATGTCCAATAACATAAGAAGCTTGAGCTGACTGCTTCGATTCTCCTAAGTTTTGTTCATGAAACTTGCCTGTCAGATATGTATGTAGCTGTATTTCCGAATTCAGCTATATATATGTTCTGCCAGGTAAGTATGAACAAACTTTATTGTGATTATAATTTCATATTTTTGCCTTGCGTTATTTTATTCTGGTTGGTGGTTCAAGTCTTATACGCTTGCTGTAGTTACCTCTTCGGATGGCAACCGAGAGGTCTATGGTCCATTTTAAGGACATTTAATCGTTACTCCCTGCAGCCTTCCAGGAGTTTCCGATTTATCTTTTACCGTTGTATGGTAGTGTTCTGACGACACAAACGCATCTATATATTTAGCGTTTTCTGTTTCGCTTAAATATACCCAGCTTGAGAGTCTCTTTATGCTAAAAATAACGAACCTTTTTCTTCATAGAATAGGGTAGCTGGCAACCCAGGCATAAAGTTAAGAGACGACGATGACGGACGATCGTAAGCTGCTGCTGTCACTGTCCTCTGACTCCTCTCCTCCAGTCCAAACGAGCCAGTACCAACTCGTTCGCTGTCATGCGCTGTAGGTTAAGTTCTCTCCTCCTGTCTTCTCTCCTGCGGGATTGACTGACTAACCGTATCTCTGTGCTGGCAGTACGTCTCTCCTCTCCTGCGGGATTGACTGACGAACTGTATCTCTGCCCTACAATCACGGATTTTAGCCTAAGATTGTGGGGATTTCTTACATGAATGAATAAACATTGCATTCGTTTTGGCCTTAATATGTTCTACAGAGATATCTTACTCCTTTCGGTGCTCGTTACCGCACGGTATAGGACTACGAGTCTACCACAACATTGCACTATTATATGCTCTCTTGCTTAGGCAAAGCGCAGCCTTATTAGGGAAGTAAACATACTGTGTGAGGGAATGATGAGCTTGCTGGGGACCATTTCCTTCCTAAAGAAGTTTGTTTCCCTGAATAGACTGCAATTCAGACCTCTACAGTTTTTTCCTAACCGGGAAACTGAAATTTTATTAAAGATCTAGGAATGATTCTGAACATCTCTCGGTGCGTTAAGTATCTCTTGAGGTGATAGAAAGAAGTTGCCGGACATCTGGAGAGGGTTTCAGATGTCCTGGATCATAATCTGAAAGAAGTGGTAAGCAATTCAGTCGTCCCTCCAGTCCTCGAAACGAGTTTTTGGAACCATGGTCATATCAACTCTGATCTTCCACAGCTCTCTCATATCTTAGGAAGTATCTTCTCTCGGTCCCGGTCGGGTTTACGAGAGAGCCTATTATAACAACAGGCGTAGAATGGAACGATCCTCTAGAGGTTCGTTACAGGATTGCAAAAGTCCGTTCGAATCGTCTTCGATCGAAGGCAGCAACTACTGACTTCCGAGTGGAATCTTTCTTTAGAAGTATGTTAGAGTTGTGGAGACTTTAGGGACGTCCTTTCATTCATCTCTTCGCTAGGTTGAGGACGAAGAGGACTTCTTCTTCTCTGCTCCCTTTTTCTCGATCCGGGAGCGGTAACATTAAACGCCATCCTATGATATTGAACGGGGATGGATGTTTAGTCTCTTTTCCCCTTTTTTCAATCACTTAGGAAATGTAATTAAGATGATTTATATCATCACAGGGAGCGACAATGAACGCTAATCGCCCCATGTTGGCCTTCAAGACCCTAGATTCACAGAGGTCACGTCCTTCCAAGGACCTTTTCCGAGAGAGTCGGTCTCCTTTAACACGAAAGGTACCTATAAACCTCTCCGCTCTGAGTCTGACTACGTTCAGACTATCGAGATGTTGACAGCATAAGATTGCAGTCTTCCCTTTCCGTTTGAAGAAATGGGATAAGCTGGCAGTCACAACTATTAAGAATACGCAAAATATGTTGTTGACGGCCTTTGGGCTCAGAGATTTGCTTCTGTCAAACAACAAAGCCCTTCACGATCTTTGAGTTTCTGTGAAATCTCGAAACTCGCTCACCATCTACTTTTGTCTCACCTGTTTTCTCGGAGTCAGACACTCGTGCGAGATCAGGAGACATATAGTAGCCCTGAGTTTCTTGTTGACGAAGTCGGTTGCGTTTATACACCCCCCGATGATCGTTTAACATGAGACCAGGTTGGACTGTCAGGCATTCGTCCTTCGGGATGCTGAATCGCCTTTTGCTCCTCGCTCCTTTCTCCTGGCACCAGAAGCTCGAGTCAGGAGTGGCTCAGGAGTTGATTCGCTAACGACGTTGGGTTTGCGTTGACACCCCCCCCCAATGGTTTTGCTTAGCTTGAATCGCCCAGCAGTCCAAACACTCATCCTTCAGCGAAGAATAGTGCCTTATGGTCTTCAGGGTACAGCCTTGCTGTCCTTGATTCGTCTGACTGGTCAACTGGTCGGTCACCGTGACGTTAGTAAACAGACGGACTGACTGTGCATGTCCAGATCGAAGCTTTCAATATGGAACTTAGACATAGTCTGAAGTTCTTGATGTCAAAGCATTCGAACATCTCCTACCTGTTTAACTTCTTGCATGTGATCAGGAAGGCATTTTTCTAACCACCCTAGATACGACAAAGAGGGGTTAGTGAGATTTTAAGCATCGTCACAAGTTTTGGCTTTAGAGAACACAAGGCGGTTGTGCTCTCTAAGCTTTTCGTTATGGCCTAAGAATGGAAACCCGTTTTGTCCTTGGGCCAGGAGCTTGGAAGCAAGGATGGCACAAGTTAGTGGGCAGGAGCCAGAGAGAGTCCTGTGCCCTGTCAGGTCTCTCAAGTTTTTATCTACATAAAACTCAAGAAAGTCGAAGTCGTACGGACAATCTGCAGTGTTCCGAAAAGACCAGACTTGCCCATATCGAAGAACACCCTGGCTTTATTGTTTAAGAGGTCTTTCAAAAAAGCTCCTTCTTTGTGTTTGCACAAAGATTTGAAATCTTTTGATTTGAATGCTCAGAGGTGAGGGCGCGGCCTCGGAAGCATTTCAACAGAGCATGGCACTCAGCAACATCCTGAGTACCATGTTTTAGCGAAGCACTCTGTGTTCAATTCACACTCCCTGCGAGATGTGAAGATGGCATATGAGATCTGCTGCTCGCTAGGGCCATACGTGTCTGCAGACACAATCTTGGGGGCAAGAAGTAACCCACTCATCCTATCCTGTAGAAACTGGTTAGGAAGAGCTCTTAATTTAGTAGTTGAGTCGCCGACAACGGTGACTTCTTAACTCTTAAGCCTTAGTTAACACACCTTAACTTTGGCTAGGTGGGTCAGGTGGTGATATATATTTATATATATATATATTTATTTTACTTCTTAGCCCTCATGGTATGGTCAATATGGTCTAGTCACGTCGTGGTCTCGCCCCTGTTGACAGATCATCTGGAGTGCACCAGCTATATAGGTCTCTACCTCGCTGGCAACTCTAGTAGCACAAGCAGACTTACGCGGCAGTAACCACGAAGTCAGCTATGCTAACAGGTAAGGAATCAAGATATCAATTATCTGCATATATATGTTTCCTAAAATCTTCTATTCTGTCTACTCCCACCACCAAAGGTGGGATTCAGCTATATATATATCTGACAGGTAAGTTTCATGAACAAAATGATATTGTAATGATACAATTAAGTTTGTTCATACTTACCTGGCAGATATATATAATCAAGTACCCACCCACCTCCCCTCAGGAGACAGTGGAAATAAAAATTATGAATAGAAAATGGGAATGATTCCTGATACCCGCCTCCCAGCGGCGGGAATGGGTACTAACCACCTGACTCCCACTGCGTGTGTCGTAAGTGTTTAAATTTCTGTCGGATTCGGAAAAATACAGCTATATATATATCTGCCAGGTAAGTATGAACAAACTTAATTGTATCATTACAATATCATTTTTGGTAGGAGACGACGACAAAGCGTGCACTAGGCTAGATAATTATTTAAATAATTAGTAAAACATCAATATTTTACATAGTATTTATAATGATTAACTTGAAAATATTCTTTAGTGAAAAAGGAACTCGATTCCTGACTCAAATTTAAGTAATTATTTACGGAATTAGTAGAACGTTTTTTTTTAAGTCCTGTATTATGACGTCACAACATCTTGACTTTTGTACCTATTGTAAATGAATTGCTATACTCAACTTTCTTTCAGAACAGTTTACCAATAATTGCTATACTCAACTTTCTTTCAGAACAGTTTACCAATTATTCATGCAGATTGTTATCAGCTATTCATGTAATTGTTATAATCGTTATGCGCATATACATATATCTTTATTATTTACTTTTTGGGTACTATATGAATATGTTTTACTGCTGGATTACCGCCATAGTGTGACGCAATGGCTTTCGCTCCCTGGGCCTCTTGTCTGTTTTCCCACCATAAGAAATTAATGGGGCCGAATTTGCAATGACCAGAAAGTCGTTAAAAGAGGAAAGTTAGCATTGAGGAGCATATGTTTTGATTGAGAAAAATACAAATTTATACAATAGCTAGCTTGTAAAAAATACTTGATAACAAAAAACTTGATGGACAACTAAGCAACATACCTACTATGGGTATCAGAGACATTGCAAGCACGTTTTCTGGCAATATTTCTGTAACGAACATCGTATCAGAACGAGATTTTGCTATAGTGTATTACACTCAGTGCTATAATTTATAAGGGTATTGTGAATCACTAATCGTAAAGAATAACGACACTTGTCCTTATACCAGGAGACGAAAACTCCATTATCCAGAAATGGATACGAACACAGCAGTAAAAAGCTCCACCTACCCTATCCCCCCACTGCCACCCCTGTACTTCTTGCTTCCTTCACCTTCCCTTCTCTCTCTGAAAGTTGCTTCAGTTTAAACTTATTTTTTATGATTTTTCCATCTATCTATCTAATAATAGTTTACATTGGTGGATATATCTAACGATTCACTAGAAATATAATTTAACATTTCATCGTGCATTTTATTTCACATGGAATTCACTGTTGCCAATTGGTATGTGTTCATCCTCCAAACTTGGTATAAGACTTACACAAAATGTGGAAATGGGTGAAATTAGCCTATGTATTGGAAGTTTATATACATAAATATTAAAGCAATTTTATCATTATTTGAATTACTATGACAACTAGAATTCATGGAAACAGATTATGATAATGCATCGGCGTATGTGTGTGGAGCGCCACTAATGTGGCAACGATGATTTTGCCATTCTTAGTATGCAAACATTAAAGGTTACATTTATTTCTGGCATACAGTTATTTAAAAAAATCAAAATACTAATGTAAACTTACTAAATCAATGAAAAGTGCTAGCAAAAAAAATTATAATTCACTAATTCGTTGTTTGCTTCGCGATGGTTTTCGGCAGCCAGATGTACGACAAGGTTAGAAACACTGAATTGTATCTACTTTAGAAATATCTGTAATTTTTCGGGGTAATTTGGTAGCAAAAAAGGAATAATAGACATGAATTAAATAAACATTTTGAAGTAACAAAGTAAAGTTAAACTAAATAATGAGTAAAGTAAACAATTAAGGGAATAAAGCTTTGCACCTCATAAACAGTGTCATCGTCTGCTGCTCGTAACTGTGTTTGTGGGGTGAGCGCTTAGGAACCAGGAACAGCAACGTGGTTCAAGTGCAATTTGGAGTGGATTAAGACCAACAATGTGTATAATTACAATCAAATAAGCACTGTGAAATTTCAGTTGTGATGGCAGTAAGGATAAAACCACCAATTACAAGGTAAAAATGAATTCAGTTCAATCCATGGCCCCGAGAATAACAAGTTTCATACTTTCACTAATATAGACAACAAAATGTTGCTTTATTGTGCTGATTACAACTGCAATCTTGAGTAAGATCAATAAACGTTACATATATACGCTAACATTGTTCAAATGAGTGCTGGGAAGGCTGTGAAAGATGGTGGATTGTCCGTGATTAGATCGGCCAGCCTGACGATAGCCGCCATATTGGATTTCAAACTGCCTTGAAAACATATTTTACGAAGAGCGTCACATGCTTATTTTAGTTTGTATTGGGCTTTCATATATCACATTATGTTGATGAAACTTCAATCTTTTGAATGGTATGCTTAAAGTTGTAATTGCATTCTTGTTTCACCAATTAAATATCAAGTGAATAAGACCTGGCCAGCGTGATGACGATGGATCGTCCGTGATTGTGTACCCTATAGGTTAGCATACTAACCTAACCTAACCTAAGAGAACATGTTACCTGACGGGGGGGCCGAGAAAGACTAACATAGCCTATAGGTTAGCATACTAACCTAACTTAACCTATGTGACTTACGACTGAAAACATCTGTTTCAGCAAAAACTTATTTCTTTTATTATTACACAAGTCACGTTGTTCAGTCCCCATTTTCTTGCTGTCACAGATGTGCCTACTGAGGCGGTAAGCAAGGGTTCGCACATGCGCAGTTCACAGCCGTACCAATATCTATCACGATCAGGATACAGCTGCCATATCAATATCCAGTTCGTATATTTTTTCGGGAAGGTGGTCGTGCTACGGTAGAGGCCAGGTTGCCATACGGTATTTTACCCTAAATCCTATTCTCAGATTATCGTTCCCGTAGGGGGGTAGTAATGCCATCAGTGGACCTCAGGCGGTGCACTGTAGGCATTGCTTAACCCTTAGACTGCGTCAATATGCATTTGGAATTTATCCCCCTGGGTGCGTAAAACTTCATAAAAAAATGAAATTGCACCAATTGACTTCATATACCTCTTGCTATAAGAACAGGACCTAGATTTTCCATATCTGGCATTATTTTTTTTTCTTAAAATGTGATTAAAGGCCTGAAAAATATATATATATATTTTCTTTTAGAAAAAATGGTAAAAAAGTAAAAAAAAAAAAAACGCGTCTGGAGTGCATTATACATAATCTTGACCCAAGCATTTGTTTTTGGGGAGCTAAATGAAAGAAAACAAAGGCATGTGGATTGAATTGCAACCATTTCTTGATAAATGACTATACACAAATATTTTTTCTTTGGTGAAATAGTTACCTTTTATGTATTGCTTTTTTGAGATTTTGTAGTGTTGAAAGAAAGAATGGAAAAGAATTTGCAATATAACTTTTATTTTATGCAGTTCAATTTTTATTATATGAAAAGAACAGAGAGAACCTTTCATATATGATATAAAGACAGGAATGAAATTAAAAAGTATTTCGTGCACTATATACGAAAAAAATCTCTTCTCAAACGAAATGGGTATTTTCATTTAGAAAACTTTTAAAATAAAACTTCAGCTAACCGCTATTTTTATACATTCAACTTCCCTGCCAGATATATACTTAGCTATAGACTCCGTCGTCTCCGACAGAATTTCAAATTTCGCGGCACACGCTACAGGTAGGTCAGGTGATCTACCGCCCTGCCCTGGGTGGCAGGACTAGGAACCATCCCCGTTTTCTAATCAGAATTCTTCTGTCGCCCGGACCATCAACATTGTTGTTGGTTCCTCTCGATTGGTTTTTTCTTTTTTCACCGGCAATTGATCTTCTTGACCGACTTTTGGTGACGTATCTGGATGGTTGATGGCATAATATACGCCTTTGTGGACTGTTTTGTGGACTTGATTTTGGATTTTCTTTAAATATGTCTGACTCTGGTATGGTTGTGAGACGTTGTGTGAATGTAGGCTGTAAGGTGAGGTTGCCGAAAGCTTCGGTAGACCCTCACACGGTATGCAAGAGGTGCAGGGAGTATGAATGTTCTTTTACTAATACTTGTAAGGAATGTGAGAACTTGAGTGAGAACGAATGGAAGAATCTAACTAATTATTTAAAAAAGTTAGAAAGAGAAAGAGTGAGGAAGGCTTCTCATAGAAGTTTAAGTAGTTCTAGATCTGAACTAATTCCAAGCTTGGGATCTTCCCCAAGGGTAAGTATTGCTACTTCTCCTTCCATTGCAGCCCCTTCTCCTATTGCAGAACCTGTAGATCCAGCGAAAGAACTTGCAGATCTAAAAGCAGCCTTCAAGTTGATGGAAAACAAAATGGCTGCCATACAAGGTAAGGCTAGTGATTTGTCAGTGGACAGTGATATGAGTGTCCCTAGTGTAGTGGAGGGGGCATCTGGTCGGCTCAGCAACGCTCCTAGGTCTAGACCTCTTCCAAGCTCACATGACCCAGAAAGGAGAAGGAATCGAAAGCCGAAAGGAGGTGTGGAGAATCCCCACCGATCAGGTGTCCCTTCGGCGGTTTCTGTGACACCCCAGACTGCCAAGGACCGCTATTGTAAAAGCGTCCTACGTGAGTGTTTCTCGTCGTCGGGATCTTCATCACCGAGACGTGATTGGAGAGATTCCGATCGATCTCGGCCTCTCAAGGGAGTTGGAGGGCGCCGACTATTGACTCGAGCCCTGAAAACTTCCCTGAGGAGTCTCCATCGGGAGTGAAGAAGGCAAGAAGAGCCATTCTTTCAACCAGATGAGAAGGAGGCAGGAGGTGGAGGCTATGGACTCCTCCCCTCCTCCTTCCCCTCCTCCCGAAGAGGATAAAGAGGAGGCTACTAAGAGGTTCATGATGGCGATGCATGAACAGATTTCGTCGTTTGTAAGAGTCCTGTCAAAGGAGCCTCCTAGAAGGAAAGACACTTCCCTTCCTATTAAAAGATCCTCCAGACGTATGGAGGTATTCACTCCAGGATCGATACTCCTACTCGAGGTGAGGTTTCCGGTACGAACCTGGAGAAACAATCAGACGTCTGGCACCGGCCAGGAGTGAGGAGTCACCCAGGAGGCAGGAGCCAAGAGACCAGGAGTGAGGAGGGGTCAACCAGGGAGGCAGGAGCCCAGAGCCAAGAGTGTGGAGGCATCCAGGCAAGAGGCAAGAGCCAGGAGGCAAGAGCCAGGAGGCAAAGGAGGGCAGGAGCAGGAGCCAAGAGGCCAGGAGCAGGAGCCAAGAGGCAGGAGGTGGCAGGAGTCAGGAGGCAGGAACCAGGAGTCCGGAGTCAGGAGGCAGGAGTCCGGAGTCAGGAGGCAGGAGTCAGGAGGCAGGAGTCGGAGCCCAGGAGGCAGGAGTCAGGAGGCAAGAGTCAAGAGCCAGGAGTCAAGAGTCGGGGACTCGTTCCTGGAGGTTATGACTCTTCGCCAAATAGGAGCTCCTCTCCTTCAGAAACATAGGAGGTCTTGGAAGGACTCTCCCTCCAAACGTGAACTTTCTCCTTCGTCTGATCGAGGGTTAGACGAGTTGTCTGACGACGAACCTCCTGCTAATGAGGGACTTTCTAGTTATAAAGTCTTGGCCTCATTACTACTACAAGAGTTTGGAGGATTCTCTTAGTCCTGCGGCTCCTCCTTCTCCTCGTTCTCTTCTTTTCGAGCTCAGCTACGGCTAAATCGTCGGCCTTTTTTGAAAATGAAGCCTGCGATATCAATGAAGAAGGCACTCCATTCTTTAGATTCTTGGATGGACAAGAAGAAGGAGTTAGGAAAGACGGTATTCTGCATGCCTCCTTCCAGATTGCACGGGAAGAGAGGTATTTGGTATGGGACAGGAGAGACTATGGGTCTTTCTTTACCCTTCCTCTGCAGATGCCGACTTTTCCAGTTTAGTGGAGGCCTCTAGACGTCACTCCTTAGGATCGGTCAGAGCGACGTGGAGCACTTCAGAGTTGAACCACTTTCTAAAGGGACTTTTTGTCACTTTAGAGGTGTTCAATTTCTGGATTGGTCACTCGGAGTTCTGGCCAACAAATCTAAGGATCCGGAGTTTCTGAAAAAACCCAGAAAATTCTCCATAGCGTCCTGTCCTGCCATGGACAAGGCAGTACAGGACGGTTCGGTGAAGTGGCTTACCTTTTTGGTGCTGGTCTCCTGAAAAAGAGATCAGTGTATGGTTCCCTTTTATCGAAAGGGGTTTCTCCGAGCCAGAGGACTGCCTTACTGTTCGCCCCTCTATCAGATCATCTGTTTCCTTCTCAGTTAGTGAAGGATATATCTCGCTCGCTAACTGAGAGGCGACACAAGACCTACTTACGCAAACGTCCAAGAAAGGACGAACGGTAGTGTCGACGGTTAAGAAGGAATCTCGTCCTACTCAGCAGCCCTTTCGTGGAGGTGCAGCGGCTCGTCCCCCTGCCAGAAAGAAGAGCTCTGAAAAGAGAGGAAGGTCTTCATTTAGGCCCTTCAAGAAATCGAAGTGACTTGTTGCTCCTCCAAGCACAGTGGGTCGCCAGACTCCTGAACTTTGCAGGAGTATGGGCACAAAGGGGAGCCGACCTTTGTCAGTGTCGGTTCCTAAAGAAGGATATGTAATCCCCTTCGACGACAGCCCGCCCCTAACATCTACGCCTCGGGAACTGTCAGCGAGGTACAGAGACCGTTAATGCGAAAGACTCTCCTTCAAATGGTGGAGCAAATGTGGGAAAAAGAGGCCATCGAACTTGTGCAGGATCCACACTCCCCGGGATTTTACAATCGCCTTTTTCTAGTACCAAAGGCATCGGGGGGTTGGAGGCCAGTTCTGGACGTAAGCGCTCTGAATCGCTTCGTACAGAAAAAGAAGTTTCGTATGGAAACGTCCACCTCTGTAATGTCGGCGCTTCGCCCAGGAGATTGGATGGTCTCTCTGGACCTGCAAGACGCCTATTTCCACGTTCCCATTCACCATTTGTCAAAGAAATATCTTCGCTTTGTGATAGGAGACAAGATCTTTCAGTTCAGGGCTCTGTGCTTCGGACTGTCTACAGCCCCACAAGTATTCACCAACCTGATGGCGAATGCAGCAAGATGCTTGGCTTCACCTAGAGGGGATAAACATCTCCCTCTACTTGGACGACTGGCTTGATCAGGGCCAAGTCGAAGAGTCAGTGCTTGGAGGACTTAGAAGTAACAAGGAACATGATAGATTCGCTAGGGTTGCTCGTCAACCTCGAGAAGTCACAACTGATCCCCAGCCAGAACTTGGTTTATCTGGGGATTCAGATGGATTCTCGGGGTTTTCGGGTATATCTTCGCGAGAAAGAATCGCTCGAGGTTTGTCGAGAATCTCGAGCTTCTTAGAAAGAAAGAAACAGCTCAGCGAGGGATTACCTGAGCCTTTTAGGGACCCTGTCCTCATTGGAAAAGTTCTTCTCGCTAGGGAGACTTCACCTCCGCCCTCTTCAGTTTTTCCTCAAAGAGGTGTGGAGTTGGGGGGGGAAGAGGAGGGTCAACTCTCGGACGTCTTCCCAATTCCACAAGAAGTAAAAGATCATATGAAGTGGTGGATCCCTCAGCTTCAAAAGAACGAAGGCGTATCGCTTGCTCTGCAGAACCCAGACCAAGTGTTTGTTTACCGACGCTTCGGAGTCGGGATGGGGAGCGACGCTGGGAGCAAGGGAGGTGTCAGGCACCTGGACAAAGGAACAGGTGTCCTGGCACATCAATTGCAAGGAACTTTGTGGCCATACACCTAGCCTTAAAGTTCTTCGAAGAGATAGTCAGAGACGGGGTGATACAGATAAACTCAGACAACACCACGGCTCTGGCTTACATACGCAAGCAAGGAGGCACGCACTCTTTCTCCCTCTATCAGTTGACAAGACACCTGCTTAAACCTGGACGGAAGAAAGAGGCATAACTCTCCTCACAAGGTTTGTTCAAGGGATCAAGAATGTGAGAGGCGGACAGACTGAGCAGGAGAAACCAGGTCCTTCCCACAGAATGGACTCTTCACGAAGAAGTGTGTCGAAGTCTTTGGTCCCTGTGGGGGAGACCTCACATAGACCTGTTTGCGACGTTCCTCTCCAAAAGAATAGAGACCTTTTGCTCTCTAGTAGAAGATCCGAGAGCCTTCGCAATAGACGCGTTTTTCATGGATTGGTCGGGTGTGGACGCTTACGCCTTTCCCCCGTTCAAAATCCTGGGGGAAGTGCTCAGGAAGTTCGTAGCTTCGAAGAGCACGAAGTTGATACTCATAGCCCCATTTTGGCCAGCCCAGGAATGGTTCACGGAGGTACTGGAGTGGATAGTGGACTTCCCCAGATCGCTTCCAAACAGACACGATCTACTCAGACAACCCCACTTCGAGAGGTTTCATCACAAACCTCCCAGGTCTCGCTCTAACTGCCTTTCGACTATCGAAAGACTTGTCAGAGCGAGAGGCTTTTCTCGCAAGGCTGCGGGCTCTATCGCTAGAGCCCGCAGAGCTTCGACGAGAAAGAGTATACCAGTCGAAGTGGGAAGTCTTTAGGAGGTGGTGTAAGGGTCAGAAGCTGTCCTCCTCCAGTACCTCTATAGTGAATATTGCCGATTTCCTCCTCTTTCTGAGAGAGGAATCACACCTATCTGTCTCGACAATAAAAGGATAACCGAAGCATGCGTCTTCAGTATTCAGGAATCGAGGCCTGGACATTGCTAACGACAAAGATCTACACGATCTAATTAGATCTTTTGAGACTTCGAAAGCAGCTACTCCTAGAACACCTAGTTGGAATCTAGACGTGGTCCTGAATTCCTTTCATCGGATAAATTCGAACCTTTACATCTGGCGTCCTTCCGCGACGTCACTAGGAAATGCTTGTTCCTGGTGGCTCTCGCTACAGCCAAGAGGACGAGCGAATTACACGCTCTGGATTCCACGGTGGGGTTCAAAGGAGATGCTGCCATCTGTTCTTTCCAGACAATGTTTTCTGGCAAAGAACGAAAACCCATCAAAACCTTGGCCCAGAAGTTTTGAGGTAAAAGGCCTATCTAACCTGGTAGGCAGAGAGATAGAGAGATCTCTCTGTCCAGTGAGAGCTCTTAAATACTATTTAGAGAGGAAGAGACAGATGGGAGCTTGGTCAACAAGGTCTTTGGTGTGCAGTGAAGAACCCCAAACGACTCATGTCCAAGAACGCCTTGGCTTTCTTTGTGAGAAGCTTTATTACGGACGCTCACAAGAACTGCTCGGAGGAATCCTTCGGTCTTCTAAAGGTCAAGACGCATGAAGTAAGAGCAGTAGCAACGTCTTTGGCGTTCCAAAAGAATATGTCTCTGAAGAATATCATTGAGACTACATATTGGAGGTGCAATTCAGTGTTTTGCATCTCATTATCTGAAGGACGTGAGAGTGACCTATGAGAAAGTGCTTCTCACTAGGTCCTTTTGTATCAGCAGATACAGTACTGGCTCTTGGAGCAAAGACTGATCCTTAATTTTGTGTTTTTATCGTACATAAACCTCTTGTCAGATATGTGCTTGGTTTCTATAGCAAGCTCACTACTGTCGCACGGGAGCAGAAGTGTCATTGCTGGTAGGGGATCAAGGGTATGTATGACTAGTAGGGGAGTACAAAAATTTTTTTTGTATATTTTGTAATGAAAGTGTAATTATGTTTCGAGTTTTTTGGTTGTTTGTGAGGAGTTCGGGGATTAACTCCTTACAATCTTAGAACTAACATGGATGTTAGGATCAGGTGATCGGGATCGGTTTTGTGCTCCTTGAACAAGGTGTATTGTCATGTTAGTGGAATAGCACCCAATGACAAAGGCCTTTAGGCTCTGCCGAGTAAGTGGATAAGACCCCATTGGCAGACCCACAAGAACTCTTAGCCATAGATCATTATCTCGCTGAGGCTCTTGAGGCTAAGCAGACTCCAAGGCAGTAGCCCGCGAAGTCTTCAGCCTAATAAGGTAGGAACCAAGGTTTATAAATACCTACAACATATGTTGTTTACCTGTCTATTTCAGTAGTTAGCTGTCTCTTACCCACCACCAATGGGTGCTAATCAGCTAAGTATATATCTGGCAGGGAAGTTGAATGTATAAAAATGATATTGTCATGTTACAATAAAGTTTTATACATACTTACCTGACAGATATATACGATTAATAGCCCACCCAGCCTCCCCGCAGGAGACAGGTGGAAGAGAAGAATTCTGATTAGAAAACGGGGATGGTTCCTAGTCCTGCCACCCAGGGCAGGGCGGTAGATCACCTGACCTACCTGTAGCGTGTGCCGCGAAATTTGAAATTCTGTCGGAGACGACGGAGTCTATAGCTAAGTATATATCTGTCAGGTAAGTATGTATAAAACTTTATTGTAACATGACAATATCATTTTTGTATCGCTATTTACATTCACAGGTCTTTTTGTACTTGCTTACAGTATGGTACATTTTGAAGCTTGGCAAAATGCACAAAGGTGGTTTGTTAGGACAGATTTCACAGTGATATGTCATTTGTTTTCTTTTGCACTGCCCGTTTTTCGTTTTTCAAGCAACAGTCAGTACTTCTTATACTGCAAACAATACAATCAGGCTTGTAATTTTTGTTTACAAATTGAGTAATGAAATGCCTGCTTGTGAGTCGGTTTGATAATGGTGATTCCAGTCTCCTCTTACCAATCATTGGCCTTTTTGAATAACCTTCCAATAATCCATTTGCAAAACCATGTAAACTGGTTCAAGATAAGAATTTCTGTTTGATCAGTGGTAACTAACCATTGATCAAACGGTAACTCTTATTCAAACTTTTCCAGGCTGAGAACTAAGCTAACCTACACAGCAAGCATAGGCTACATAGTTGAGGATACAAAAACCAATAAAACAATCATTATCTTAGAAAAAAAATGTAAAACTAGGGCGGAAAACCAAAAGTAATCTAACCTACACAACTGTGCATGTGAAGCAAAAGCAAGACAGGAAATGCAAGAAAAAATAATAATGACTGGTGTTATGAGTTTAGCTTGCATCGTTGTCAGTAGTAGCTTTCCAAATAAACGGGCTAAATCAATCAGTATTCAGTACTCATTTATCATTTCCCAAACAACGTCCACGAAGCCTAGCCCTCTAAAACGCATTTTTTCCTTTTCCCAACAACGTCCACGAATCCTAGCTTACCTAAAACATTCTGGCAACTATGTCTCGACTAGGCAAATCCTCCTCCTCTCTCTCTCTCTACTTCTTCCTCTGTTTTTCTATTTATATATATATATATAATTTACATATATATAGTTTACTGATTCATATATTTATGTACATTTACGATCGATTAAGAGGCTCAAAATTTAAATGACCAGTTAAAGGGCCAAACAATAACATTTAGATTCTGGCCATTCTACTATTACACCTCCTGTTACACTTTCAAACCTTTGGCTTAAATCCTATATTCAGCCCAACTCAGATTATCGTAAAATAATGATTGATTAATTAATGCAGATTATTAAGGAGACAGGGTTAGGCGTTACACTTCTTAAATGTAGCCCTGACGATCTGTATTTGACATTCAGCGTTACTTTAGGGGGCAGGACTGGGTGGTCGATCCATGGAAGAGAGCTTCACCCTGGAACCTGCCTTCCCCCAACCAGGTCAGGGTAATCAGACAGTTTAGGGGTCTAAATTCACTGCCTTATGTCGAGTCAAGATCAGCCACAGCTAGGATAAAGATCCCGAGCGGCAACTTAGTGGCCACTGATCTTGGAACACAGCCACCTTCCTGAAAAAGTACTTGAATTTGTTGCCATGAGCATCAGTCAAGAGTTGTGGCCCATCCAGGCAGTACACTGAGACCTCAATGCTCCTCTCGAAGTAGTAAGTGTTTTCTCCTAAATTATGAAATGGCATAATTCGAGCGTTTTTTTTCGTAGGGGGTGGGAGTGACCATGTTCCGAGAGAGGTGGCCGCTATGTCCCAGCTCGGTTATTTACCCAAGCTTTGTCAAATATTTATTTATTGATTGATCTGTGGAAAGCAATGAAGGTAGTATTTTTAAATACCAAATCCGCCACAGCTTGTGAAAAATGGTTCCGTGAATACAAAACCATTAGGGAGCTGTATGTTCAAGAAGGGATTAGCTAAGGAAACCTATTATAAAAGGAGCCTAATGTACCCTATCCTAACCTAGTTTGCCATGTTACCTAGCAGGGTGGCACTGCTCCCTTGACCTCCTCCTCCCCCCGCATGAGAAGAAACGCTCGACTTTTACCAAATGAACCTCGTGTTGTAACTCTGCACATGCGCAATAGCATTCCAGGATGGCCAGCATACGATTTTAAACAATTAATTATAAGGTAAAAACAGTTGACTGACAAAAAATAATGGTAAATTCTTAATAAGCAACAAAAATATTATAGAAAGGGTCAATGTCCAAGGAAATAAATGTCACAGAGCAATTACATACTTAGATCTACTGCAATGAAACACTGAGCAGTTTATATGCTTACAAAAGCAGAGTGTAAAAAAAATAAAAATAAAGAGAACATCAAATGAACAAAAAAACATGTCTTGTGGGATACAGACCTATAGAATTTTTTTTAGCAAAAATGCTTCTGTTTGCAGAAATACAACAGAAATTTAATATAGGAGAGAAAATAAAAATAATGGGAGAACATCAAATGAACA
>NC_087214.1:36028884-36141384 GCF_015104395.2 Macrobrachium nipponense | reverse complement strand
CCACAAGTACAGTTACGGGCACACTACTACACTATTTATGAGGTGCAAAGCTTTATTCCCTTAATTGCTTACTTTACTCATTATTCAATTGAACTTTGTTACTTCAAAATGTTTATTTTAATTCGTCAAAATGAGGAAAATTAACTCTGGTCCCGTCAAGTGACCCGACGTCTGGGCGTCGCCGCCGAAGAAGAGGAGGAATGTAAACAAGGAATATGGCGCGCCGGACCATCCTGTAACCATCGTTGCCGGTTTAATGCCAAAAACGTCACATATCGCGGTGAATTTTGAGTGTGAATAGTGGGAGACAGTTTGGTGGGCCAGTTTGAATAGTGTTTTATGGTTTAGCGTCGAAGTTTCCGGTGTTTTAATAGACTAAAGAGTGACGTTTGTAGAGTGACGTGCCGGACGGGACGAACCCATACTCGCAAATGAATGACAGAATCTAGTATACCTAGTCTTCTTTTTTTGTTTTATAGGTTTTTGGGGCCTAATTTAAATGGGAATTGATTTATTATGGACAGAAAAGCTCCATGGGAAGTGATGTTTAGTGCCGTAAATCGAAAAAGATGGTAGATGGGCCAGTTATAAACGTACCTAAATAGGTATGAACACTTTGCAAAGACAGTCAGTCCTATTCCGGTTTGTTAGTTTTACTGTTTTTCGAAAATGATTTATTTATGTTCGTGATATTTACCATCTTTATGTTTTTTACATTCATTCCCCAATGTTGCTAGTACTAAACAGCGCTCATTTTGGTTTTTAACCTACTACAGGGTAAAATACTGAATGGTCACCTGTGGCCTCTACCATAGCGTGACCACCTTCCCAAAAGTCTGAAATGTTTAATTTGTGACTTGGGAGTGAAAAACTTAGGAAATTTTGGCCTTGATTTGTGACGTGAGAGAAAAATCGATTAATCTAAGTCATTGAGACATGGAATTTACCTTATGCTGATTTTTTTACATTCCTCTCTTGAGGGGCTGCTGTAAACAGTTTTCCATGGAGCTTTTCTTAGAATTATAAAGAAAATTGCCACATTTTATTTTTGGCTAAAGCTGCAGAAGGAATACCAACGTTAGGCCACCAATTTCTATATGCTACACTTTACTGAAAAGCAAATCAAAGACATTTTGACAGGGTTGCTTCCAAACCTAACCTATGCTAGGGTGCTATGCTCTGACCTGACTCTGGGAGGGAGGACTTTGCACAACCTTTGTGAGTGGAATGACATGAGTAGAAGTCTTCTAAATCATTACCTTGTACTATTGGGGTGGGAGCTAGGTTATGCCAGTGAGCCCGTAGTCTGTCTACTTCATTGCAGGGCGTCAAACTGCATGCAGTGTATTCATATCACACTGTGGTTTTCAGATATGCTAATTGTGAATTTGAATAAATTTTTTAGGGGTGGTTAAGCTATTATTCAGTAGAAAAAAGAAGATAAACAGTAATAAGATTTTCCTATCATGCCGTAGGATGTAGGGAATTTGTGTAGATGGAAAAATGCCAAAGCCGAAAGTGAAGGAGGATGCCATTGCGAAGCCTAAGCCGTTAAAGTTTGACAGTGGGGACTCTGTGGCCAGTTGGAAACACTTTCAAGGGGCAGTGGAAGTCCTATGAGGAAGCCAGTGGTTTGGATGAACGCTCCTCAACTGAGAGATTAGTGACTTTCTTGAGGGTGGTGGGCAAGGATGCCATCAACATCTACAACAGTTTCTCCTGGAGCGAAGAGAGAGATGCCAGGAATATCGAAAAGGTGATTGAGAAATTCGAGACACTCTGCCTCTCAGACAGGAGCAGCCGCTTCCATCGCTACCTCTTCCACAAGAGGGAACAGGAAACCGCAGAGAAGGTTGACGATTACGTGGCCGACGTCAGGAATCTCGCCGAATCCTGTGGTTTTGGAGATCTAAAAGAGACACTGATTTGTGACAAGATAATCTTTGGCTTGAAAGAGCAGTACTTGAAAGAGGAGTTGCTGAAGTCAGAGGAAGTGGAAAGCAATAAAGTTGTTGAACTTATCAAGGTCAAACAAGAAGAACAGAAGAAGAGGGAGCAGGCGGTGCTGAAGGCAAAAGAATCAAGTAAGCAAGTCGTCATTTCATTTTTGTGCGAAAACCAATGTTAACCGAAACTCTGCTATTAATGGCGCTTATGGTGCCAGGGTTTGGTTAATGGCGTGATAATGGCACCTCTATTAAGTTTATTAAGGTGCCATAACTCTATTATTGGCACCTTAATGCGCCAATAACCGAAACTTGTCCCGATAAGGCACCATAAATCATAGATTTTAAGGCGCTAGATAAATGCATATAACCGGATCGCAATTAACCGAGTCCGCCAATAACCGGGGACTGCCTGTATAGTCTTTCACAGCACTGACATGTCATCATTTTTATCACTTGAATTTATTGTATCACTTTTTTTCTAACATCATGGGTTATGCAGACAATGCCCTACTTATGAACAAGTTACGTTCCAGCCAGCTGTTTGAATGTCGAATTGTTCGTAAGTAGGTTACTGTACTCTTATTGCCTGTTTAAGTACAGTAGTATGACATAAAATCAGTACAGTACTTGGGTATTGGTGATCTGGTTTTTGTGCTTATCTAGTGACAAAAATCCAGTGATTTTCGCCGCTGGTATCCAACCACAAATTGGTGGGTATTGGGCAGTAATACGAATCCTTAAACAGAAGCGCCTAACATCCTGTTATCAGTGCCAAAAATGTCCAACTTTTTGTTTTGGCAATTTACGGTTATCATTATGCCATTGGAATGGAGTGCATGCTCTGTTGACTTTATTTTATTTGTTCCGACACGGCATACAAACCTTCGGTCCTTTTACAATAGGAAGGTACTAGCGGCAGCTGGATAGGTCGTAAGCTTTCGAACAAGGGGTTCGGGTAGTTAACTGCTGTCCGACAGGCGCGCGCGCGCGACTGGTAGGTAAACAAATCACTTTTGCTTTCGGCCTCCGCTGGCGTGTGGACGTGTATCATCGCTCTCTGCCCGCTTCATCGTCGTTTGCTTTCGCATGATTGTGTTTTTCTTTTCTATGTATCTAGTGAAACTGAATTGTAAGTACAATCATTTCATTGAATTCAATTGTGAATTAAAGGATCTTGGTTCACAACGCCTCCGATTACCCGAGTGCCGGGACTGAAGGGCGTAATTGCGGGAATTCATTTTCCCAGAATGATCCTCGTATTGTGTATGCTCGGTGCCGAGGGCGGGGAGCGCTCGCTCCGAGCGTATGTTGGGTTGGAAATGTGTAGATGAAAATCGTAAGTAAGTGCTCTTTTCATTTATAATTTTTTGACCTGTATGCCCGTTGCCGAACGAATGCGCTCGGCACGGAAACTTATTCAGTATGAAAGTGGAATCGCAAGTACAGTATTCTTTTTCATTTTCATATATTTATTTTATTGTAGCAATACTCATTTTGGATCAGTTTCCGAGCTTGCCCGGAGATTGATCCTTCCCCACCCCCTTTTTAATTTGAATGAAGTGAAATCGCAAGTGCAGTTCTTTTTCATTTTCATTTTTTTATTGAGATTGCATTGTTGACTGGATCAATGTTCCGCTATTCACGGGAATTGATCCTTCCCCTTTTTATTTGTATGAAGTGAAATCGCAAGCGCAGTAGTCTTTTCATTTTCATATATTTGTTGATTGCATCATTTCATTATGGATCAAGGTTTCCAGAAACCTTGATCCATAAAGGTAAGGAATGAAATAAACCTTTCACCCTTGCGCTCGGTACCGAGGGGCGCAAATGCGCTCGATCCGAGCCCTTATTCATTGTGAAGTGAATCGTTTTGCAAGATGCATTTTCATTTTGTTCTTATTATTGATTGCATCAATTTTATTTGGTTCAAGTTCCGCTCAGTCAGGGAATTGATCCTTATGCCTTGTATTCGTGCCGATGGCACGATTGCTCTAGGGCTCTTATTTTGTTGTTGGGTACATGGGGACTGTGCGGGGGTGGGGAACGAGACCCCCCCCGCTCAGTTCCCACAGATGACTCTTCCCCTTGGGGGGGGGGAGGGGTTATCGGCGTTCTTCTCCTCGCCCGATCCGTCGAGCGCGGGGAGGGCGCTTGGTGCCCGATGTACAATTGTATTAGGGGTCTTTCCACTCGTTCGGGAGGATCAAACCCCCGCACGAGGGGATTTCCCCCCCATTAATCGCTACTACTATTATTTCCGCAGGTGCTACTGCCACGAGGGTGGACCTTGGTGAGGTATGGGCGTCCTTCCCAATTGCAGAGCGTTGCTTGGTGTCCAGGGGCTGCGGTTCTATGTCTGGGCCTACTGCGGTCACCCATGGAGTGGTGACCACGCAACCAGGTGACGACGTCCCATCCTCACCTGGTGTACTCGCCTCACGTGGTAACAGTCTTGCCATACAGCCGCTGTGAAGTGCCGTCGCCGTACCGAGAGGGGGGCGTGCCGCCGCCGCTCGTGGTTGCCGCGCTGCAGCGACCACACTTCCGCTGCCCTAGCAACTCGCCCCTGGACCTGCCGCCGGTACCAGGATGTTGCTGGCTGCTGCTCCACTTCCTGTGTTTCCGGTGCTGCCTGCCGTACCTGCCGATTCTGGGCTGACTGTCCATGCAGTTGCTGCGCTGGCTGGCCCTGCCGTTGCTGCGCTGGCTGTTCCTGCCGTTGCTGCGCTGGCTGTCCCTACCGATGATGTGCTGGCCGTGCCTGCTGTTCCTGGATGCCCATACCTGCTGATGTCGTCCCTGTTCGTGGTGGTACTACCCCAGACTTTGGTCTGTCTGTACAGGTGCGTCCGGGCCTGTGGCTTCGGCTACAGCAGCCCCGGCTCCCGCCCTGGATAGCAGATCTTACGTCTGTCCTGAGGAAGCTGACGAAGAAGAGGAGGAAGGTCGTGGTCGTCGTCTTCATCTTCTCATCGTCGTCGGCCGCCGCCTCTTCCCCTTCGACTTCTAAGGCTTTACAGCCGAGGAAGAAGAAGGTCGCCTCCTCCCTCCTCCGAAGAAGTCTCCCTCGGGAGCTTCTTCGGGACCCCGTTCTCACCCGGTGGGGACGGGGGGAAGGGGGTTCCATTCCGCTGGTCCGTCCTGATCATTCCGGTAGGGAGCGGGGTCCCGTCTCTTCCATTCCGCAAGGAAGAAGACTACGGGGACCAAGAGGTGGGGTACCGGCTAACACCGGTACTTCCTCGCCTGGTGTCAGTGGTTCTGCCACTGCATCAGGGGTCCGTCTCGGCCTCTCGTTCGCGGGTGTTTGGTACCGAGTGTACGGTCCGCCTACCAGCGACCGTGCAGCCAGGAACCAGACCTCTGAGTCCGCTCAGCGTCAGGTTCACGGCACGGGGCGGAAGACTGGTGACAGCCGCTCATGCGACTTCCCACCAGACCAGCTCTCACTCTCGCGGTGAAACAGCTGGCTACCCGGGGACGTGACGGTCCACGACCGACCACGGGCTGAGCTGGGAAGAGGGCCTCCCGTTCGCCGGTGCCAGCCACGGCTGGAACCAGCGACGTGACGTGCCGTGAGGACAAGCGACCACCGGTCTCACTGCGACAGTGGAGCCTGGCCAGGTCGCCTGACCGTCGCTCTCACAGAGAGCGATCGGGAACGGCAACCAGCACCAGCTCTTCTGACACTCGAGATCGGGGGCCCGCTGTGCTCAGTCCAGCCGTTCTCCACAGCGAGACGGTTCGACCAGGCCTGCAGCTCGATCGTCACCGCGGGTTGACGATCGCCTGCAGCCCTCCAAGCCTGCTGGTTCTGCCAGCGAGCGACGAGGGCAGCGTCAGGTCTGCCTCCCTTTCCCGTAAACCTTCAAAACCTCCTCGGTTACAAACCGGGGAGGAGCGAGGTATTGAGGGGAGTGATCGTGAGGGGTGCGCCCCTCATGATCCCACCACGACGCCCTACGTGCCAGGCACGGTTCTTGGACCGACCAGGACGTATGCGAAGTGGATGGGGAAGACGAGAGGGCTGTCGCTGTTCCCCCTTCTTAGGAGGAAGGTTCTCGGAATGCTCTTGTTCGAAGGGCTTAACGTCCCACTCTGCAAGATGCTGTGACTTCCGAGATCCAGAGGAACTTTGCCGAGGTTACGGCGCTGATTCGTCAGCACAATGACCTCGGGGAAGGTCGTCCGCTCCCACCAGCAGAGCCAGCCACGTCTCGGCTCGAGTCGTTTTGGGGACCGAGAGGGAACCCAAATCGACGGTGGGTCGGCCGCGATCGGAGCTTGCCGACTGTGTTGAACCAGGTAGTCTCTCGTCTCCGGACAAGAAGGCTCTCTCAGTTCTGGACGGTCGAACAAGCTACTTCACCTCCTCTACTGCGACAGAGGCGTTTATACGTGTCTTCGGACACCGTATTTAAATACCCCTTCGGTCCTCCTGAGGTTTCGACCTCGACGAGGACTGGAATGAGTCGGAGCGGTATCGGCTCTCTACTGTCAGGTGTCGATCAACCCCACCCAGACGACGTTCACAGTGGCGGCAGACACTTACCTACAGTATGAGTTCGTAACCCTCCTCGGGAAAACGTTTTCTCCTGATCGATAGTGTTTTCCCAGGCTCTGAGAGGCCATCGCCGTAAGGCGATGGCTGCTCCTTTTCCTCTCCAACTGCTAGATCTCGATTTCTACGGAATCGAGAGGACCACCAGCCGATATCATCTGACGAATTCGGTGGGGGGTTTCGCAGAGTGCTTAGAATTCTACGGAATTTCTAGCGCACTCAGAGTGTTCGAGTTTTTACGATCTCCAAACACTCAGGCGAGACCACGGTCCAAAGTGAGCGAGAATCCCCGATAATTGTTACACGATAATCGGGAACCTCGTTATGCTCGAATTCCTGTAATTTCTAGCATTTGGAAGAGACTGCTGCTGAAACTGAAAGAGAGTATCTCACAGTAGGCCGCTTAACCTGGAATAGAGAAGAACGGACGGGAACTTCCAGTTTGGCTTGAACTATCGTCTTCGGTATTCTGTTCACCATTGAAGCTTTCCTTGGGAAAGACTTCTCCTTCTCTCTTATCTGACTAGAGAACGAAGGCGGTCGATCTCCAATCCTTATTCTCATTCCTCGAGGGGAAAAGAATTTAGGATGGAGGTCGTGGTACAGAACCTACAAATATACTACGTATATTACCCTCGCGACATGATTCTTTAACAGTTGAATTGTCCGTGGGGTAGGCGCATACCGTAGTTAACTCTACGGTTTGTGACCGAGACGAATTGTGATCTAATTGAACTGCAACTCGGGGTTGCCTGCAACCTCCCAGCAGTTATCAGTTTCGATTTTAGATACTTGGTATTGTCATGACAACACCAAATCAGCTTTTGTATTTACCGAAATCCGTTTCGGTTAATATTGCTTCGAGCGTATTCTTATGCTCGATGGTTCTAGCCGAACGCATTCCTTCGTGGAATAATGGATTACCTGGCAACAACTCAGGATGACGAGTCACCGAGAGCTACTGCCGTATTGAACTGCCTGATAGCGCTCAGTATCAGCTAGGTCTCGGAGATGCACGGTCGGTTACGTCTCTCTCTCCCCTGGTTGGATTGACTACCGAACCGTATCTCTGCCCAACAATCATGGACTTAGGTCTTGATTGATTAACGGGGATTCTCGCAATAATGAAGGACATCTACTGCTGTGACGCTCGATTTCATCGCCTTCGACATTGCGAGAATTTTCAACAGAGATATCTCTTGGACTCTTTCATCTTTCTGTTTACCGCACGGTAACAGAAGTCTGTACTAGTCAACCGCTGCATCGCACTGCGATAATGCGAATGATTTTTGCAGACATCTGAGTTGTCTTCAAAATATCTCGTATTCGTAGGTGTGCAATTTCATTGCTCGCCCCGAATTAACAGATATGTCAGAAGACATCGCCTACTCTCCGACCTGACAGCTCTACTTCCAAATGTTCAGCCCATGAGAAGCAGTTCTTCAGGCAGTAGTTCCCTGTCTTCATTACTGGAAGCGCTCCGCTTTTATTGCAACTACGATCCTCACCGAGACAGCAATCAATAGCGTTAGCGTTCTCAGTCTTTGTAGCACAGGCTTTCAGAATCTTGAGATCCTTCTCTCGGTTCAGCTGTGAAGACGTAGGTTGCATTTTCTGTACACCTTCGTCTTCAACGTCACAGTGTTGTTTCTCCTTACCCGAGAATCAACTATACTATGAGATATCTTGCCATCAAGGACCTCGGTCTCTAGAAGGCAATTGACTTTCGCCTGTTGGGCACATGCCTTAAGAGAGTCATCACCTTGCCTTCTGGCATCGGTGACGAACAAATTATTTGTTTAGTCTCTTGGCATAACCCTTTTAAGGCGAAGGTCACGTGACTTGCTCGGGTGCTTGGACAACTTGCCTCCTACCGAACGCAGGCAGTAGGCAGCTGTCAGAGCGCCCAAGTCTGTTACGAACTTCGCTGTGGACTTAGTTCGGTTGTTCCATAACAATCTTTTCTTCGTCCTAACGGCTTGTCACAGTACCCATACCATCGACACCCAACATTGAGTGTCGGTGTCCTATCCACTACCGAGAACAACAACTTCGCTGCAGACGGATAGACCAGTATGGGTACAGGACATCACCGAAGTCGAGAAGAGGGATAGGTCATACGACAATTCCCTTCTTTCCTCTGAGGTAATTGCATGACTTTGCCTGCGAAGTCAAGCATCCAGGGGATGGGGATTCGTGACGCTCGATTTCGTACCGAATTCGTCGTAGCGAAGACTCTGAACCCTTCGGTTCCTGACGATCGGTTAGAGTCCTTCACAGTCCCCTCCCTAATGGACTTCACCGCCTTCGATGCGAAGGAGATACTGCTTTGTCCGGTGAAAGCACGACCGCGCTTTCTGAAGAAACTCGAC
Source organism: Macrobrachium nipponense (assembly GCF_015104395.2). Classification (NCBI taxonomy): domain Eukaryota; kingdom Metazoa; phylum Arthropoda; class Malacostraca; order Decapoda; family Palaemonidae; genus Macrobrachium; species Macrobrachium nipponense. The sequence goes on along the minus strand of NC_087214.1, from coordinate 36,132,502 downwards.
ATCCCAGGCGGAGTGTTGAAGACTCTTCGTCAGCACCAAGATGACCTAGAAGTACATCCCTCGAGTTACCCCCCCCCCACAAGAACTTCTCCGTGGCGCAGGCTGAAGGCAGGGGTCTGGTACAACCAGACCACTGGCACCGTCCTTCTACCTTTTGGATATTGCCCACAGGTCCTTGGATCGTTTTCCTTAGGACCCGTGGTGGCTGCTCAACGCTTGTGTAGCTAACCCAGACCCTAGCAGGTGGCTGAACAGCATCGAGTCCTGGTTGTGACTGTATGAATAGATAGTGAATGAGAAAGTGACTGGCTTCTCTTTCTATCTTTTTTCTACCCCTCTACCTGTGGGGTAGAGGGATACGGTCATTACCCGCTGGATAAGGACGAGATGCCGGTGAGCTATATGACAGAGCCCCATCCTATCCCTTTCACTAGGGATAGGAGCAGAATATCCACCACTTCCTTCTACAAGGGGGGGAAGTGGATGCCTACAAGAGTCAAACCCATGACTTTATATTTGCTCCTGTACAGGAACAAGTTCTTGCATTGCTGGTACGAAGAGATGCGCATGCCCCTCTCTTAAGTACTCGGTCCAAGAGGTCTGACCATTGATCCTGCGGTGCACACCCCGATCAATCGGACAGAGGCTTGGATCCCTCCCTCGCTCTTACGACCAGGGAGGCTTCCAAGGTTGGGCGAACACCAGTCTGTTCACAAAAGACTCAGATTCCACCCACCAAGAGTGAGTCTTCCTATTGTAAAAGGACCGAAGGTTTGTATCCGTGTCGGAACAAATGACAATTTGTCCAAAATTGCATTTTTCCTAACTATACAAACCTGAGGTCCTTTTACACATAGCCCCACCTCATGCCACCCCTCACTCTGCAGTTTTTGCTTGGGCCAAAAGCAAAAGTGATTTGTTTACCTACCAGCGCGCGCAGCGCAGCCTGTCGGACAAGCAGTTAACTACCGAACCCCTTGTTCGAAAGCTTACGACCTATCCAGCTGCCGCTAGTACCTTCCTATTGTAAAACGGACCTCAGGTTTGTATAGTTAGGAAAAATGCAATTTTGGACAAATTGTCATTTTGTAATTTTTTTTTTTTTAATATAAGTTATCCTATTTGACTGGGTGGTTTTTATGTGGGTTTCCAGGTTGCATCCTGCCCCCTTAGGAGTCCATCACTTTTGTTTGTTTGTTTGTTTTTTTCTATCAGTCATTCAATTCAACTGGGTGGTTTTTATAGTGTGGGGTTCTGGGTTGTATCCTGCCTCCTTAGGAGTCCAATACTTTTCTCACTATGTGCGCTGTTTCTAGTAGCACACTCAGTGTCATAGACTTTTTGTTAGCATTGGCCAGTCCAGAATGCAAATTTCGAAGAATTCCATTTCATTCTGGCTGCATGAAATGATTAAGCAAACATACTCCTCACCTTACATTTCTGTCACAGAGTTTAAGCAGATTAGTTCAGATGGCATCAGAGGAATGAGTGCCTCTCTGGCATTCAAGAAGAACTTGTCTGTTCATAGAATTTTGAATGCTGGTTCCTGGCTTCGGCAGACCACGCTCACTTCCTTTTCCTGAAGGACATTGCCCACAGGTCCTTGGACACTTTTTCCCTTGGGTCCGTTGGTGGCTGGTCAACAAGTTGTGTAGCTCGTTGAGTGCCCCTAGCAGGATAGTTTGTATCTTACCTAAGATGATTATATGGAAGAGAGAATGAGGGTTTGTTGGTCTCCTCCTTTCTCTTTTTTCCTTTCTACTTCCTACGGGCAGGTTGAAGACTATAAGATACGTCATAAGCTGGAACTGGTATGATGATACAGGTGAGTGTGTTAGCCATACTGGTTGCGGTTCTTTGGTTTGTTTCTATACAATAAGCAAGTCTGCTTCTCAGTAGCACTTACTCCTCTCTCTGACAAGGGGAGGGAAGAGTGGTAACAAACCCCTGTGGCCTGCATGGTGTGTTGCTTGAGCAGACAGAGTTCTCTTTGCCTTGCACGAATGCATTGAATCTGGACATGTCTCATTGTATTTAATCCCAGCAGGTTGAGTTTTTAGGTACTCGCTTATCTGTTCTCTCATAAGCTCAGACCCCCTTTTTAGAACTCTATCCTCCAGGAAGGGTGGCCAGGTGGGCTGAACCCTCAACGGGTTCAGGGTGCTTGTAGCTCCCTCCAAGTACATATAAGTCTATCCTATTGTTAAGACCGAAGGTTTGTTAGCTATGAAAAATACAAATTGATTAAAAAATTGTCATATTTAGGTTATGACGTCAAATAGATGTCTGTTCACTTCAGTATATCCCCCTTCCAGAAAATCAAAGAAAAGGAACGTGGATAATGGCTGACGACCACGAGATGATCGAGCTCGAGGACGACATGAATGGAGAGGAGGAAGAGGCCGATTATGAGGAGGACCGGGAAAATGGCGCTGAGAAAGGGGATGAGGATGCGTTGATCTTGAAGGCTGATAGCGACATCGAAGAGGTGCAGGAAGACGAAACGGCAGAGGAAGGAGGATCCGTGCCGGGGGAGAAGCCAGACGAAAAGCAGACCAAAGAGACGCCGCAGCAGACCAAGAGAGATACAGAATTCACCTCGGAAGATTTCAAGATAGAGCTCAGGGGTCTTCCTCGATATTTCGCAATGGGTGTAAGTGGGTCCCTTCTATTATATATATATACATACACATAAATACACAACACATATAAATATATATAAGCTAGTTTTGTTCATGAATTTTTTGAGTGTATTGAAAACCCTTGATTTCTGACTGCTTGATTTTCACATTTATTTTGTGTCTTTCTATATTGGGTCACTTTCCGGTCAGACCTTCCTCCCCTTCCTCTGTCTAGTGCATCCTGGCTTCTTATTAGACCTTTCTCCCGCTTGTCATCTGTTATTTTATCCTTCCATCTGAGCTTTGGCCTTCCTTTTCTTCTCCTTTCCTCCACCTCCATTCTTATTACCCTTTTTCACACATGAAAAATTGTTATTTCAAAATGTGAGGGATTGCGTACTAAAGAGAATTACTACTGTAGAAGAATACAGATACCACCAAACTTACCAACAGGTTATACTCCATATGGCTATTTGTATGTTGGATTGTTCATAAGTTCGTTACTGTACTACTCATGGATCCTATTTAAGTACAGCATGATATCAAATCAGTACAGTATTGTACATTTTTTCATCCTAAAACATAATACACTGTGCATACAGTATTATATGTACAGATTAGGAACACCAAACAAAATCTGAACCTACTGATGCTAAAGGGGAGAGCTCTGAGCACAATTCTCTGTTGCCATCCCGTTTGTTAGTACCTCTGAATATTTGGAAGTTGAACGTTGGTAAGTAGGGTGGTATCTGTAGGAAGTGTAGCAGAATGTCTGAATGTTGTTGGAGCCATTTGTGTATTCCCCAAACATCTCTCAGATTGATTTCTCTTTCCAGCAACTGAAGAAACTGCTGAATGAGACGCTGCAGTTGAAGGCTCACAAGATCAAGCCGGCCGGCAACAACAGAGATTGGGCCTACGTCACTTTCCGCGACGAGAAATCGCGGACCAAAGCGTTGGCTGTTTTGGACGAGTATCAGTGGAAGAAATGCACTTTCACCTGTTCGGTAAGTTTCAAGGTCTTGTGGAGTACATCGCGCTCGCAAGTTGGTTTTTTTGTGTAGTGTAGCTGGGTCATTCATCAACTGGATCCCTGTAGGGTTGAGTTGCTTTGTTGCTTTGCAGCGTCCCATTGGCTTCTAGTCAAACCCCTTTCATTCATTGTACTCTACGTCCATTCATATTCCATGTTACCATCCACACTTTGATAACATTTGGTTCTTAGTGCATCTGCAAGGTTTTCCTCCTGTTACACCCTTCAAACCATTATACTCTGTTGTTTGGCATTGACTAACCTCGTAGGTCCCAGTACTAATCCTTGGAATCCTTTGGCCTGAATTTTACATTCCATTCCATTCCATTCAACAACTGGAGTAGATAGTATATACAGGCAGTCCCTTGTTATCAGAGGACTGGGTCAATAGCAATCTGGTTTTATGGCGCTGGTCCTAGCCCCATAAAACATGCGATTTATGGCGCCATAATTGGCCAAGTTTTGGTTATCGGCGCCCTAAGGTGCCGATAGTATAGTTGTGGCACCGTAACATACCTTAAGAGAGCCACCATGACCACTTGGCACCATAAGCGCCACACCGATAAATGGGGACTGCCTGTACATAGAGATAATCCTATCAGAAGTCTTTGACTAAAATGGTATTCATCAGTTACATTTCATTTCAACTAGATCTACTGAACAGCAGAAGCACCAATATGCAGTCAATGTTCTTCCCTGTAGAACTTCTCGGTTCCAGAGGTCCTTTATTCCTCGCACCGCTGGACTGTGAAACAGTCTCCCTACTGAGGAATCTGTGCAATTTGAACTTCGAAAGTTCAAGCGAAGCTGCTATTCTGCTTGCATCTTAATTCATTTTTACTATCATTTATTTTTTTTATCTTTATTAAGGGGGACCTCTTCCCTCTGTATTTCCCCTTTAACTCCTCTTACATCTTCCTAATGAATACCATATTCTTTGGAAGCTTGAATTTCAAGTCAGTGGCCCCTGTGGTGGACTTGTTCCATATGGAAAGGGTCCATCTTCTGAATTGATAATAATAATAACAATAATAAGAGGCTAGAAATTGTTTAATATCCGTTGGGTGCGGCTGTTATTTACCAGAAGGCCAGATCCCAGAATAATTTGGAAAGGTACTCCAGTGAAATGTTGATTTGTATTGGTCAATTATTCTCTCGTCAATTATTCTCTCGTTTTATTTTGCCCCCAGATTGCAAAAGCCGTGGAGGACCCGGTTCTGGCCAAACGTGCGGCAGACTCCAAACTCCTCGACGGAGATGATCCGGAGTCCAGCATCCCCATCAATGAACGGATAGTCAAGAGTGTGACGCCATATGCTCTCCGCACTTACGAAGATCAGGTGACTATGGCTTCTTTTTTAAATCTCTGGTTGAAAGCCCTTATGGACTTAAACAAACACTATACAGACACCAGCCTACTTATGAACATTCAACTTTAGAACTTCGGAGATACTTCTAACAAACAAGTTCGCAAATGAAAATTGTGTTCAGAGCGCTTCCCTTTGCCACTCGTAAATTCAGATTTTGCTTTTGCGAATTTATTCTGTACCTACAGTTCTGTATGTACAGTAACTGTGCTTTAAGATGAAAAAATGTACAGTACTGTGCATATTGATTTGATTTGTAAGTGTACTTTAATAGGCATGAAGAGTACAGTAACAGCCTACAAACAATGCAGCATACAAATGGCCGTCCTGGACGTAACTCGGTCGCAAGTAGGATGGTGTCTGTACTTGATCATTGTTTTCAGTTAACTCAATTTTCATTTCTTGTTTTCTCTGTTGAAGGGTAGTGCTGTCAGTGCACTTTACATGATGCACAATAGCCATTACTTAAGGGTCTTTGCAACGTCCCTTCGTTCCCCAGCTGCAACCTTTCTCATCTCTTTAACTGTAACTCTGTTCATATTCTCTTTCTTCCATCTGACTTCCCACCCTCTCTAGCAATTATATCAAAAAGCAACTGCAAAACATTTTTCTTCCTGTTACACATTTCAAACCTTTTTTTCCCTCAATTTCACTTTGTCATGAATGACCTTATTGGTCCCAGCACTTGGCCTTTGGCCTAAATCCTGTACAGGCAGTCCCCGGTTATCGGCAGGGTCCTGATAAGCAAAAACCGCCATTAACCGAAACTTGGTGAGTCATGGCTTATGGCGCTGATATTCGATGAATGGCATTGGGTATGTTATGGCGCCATAACTCTATTATTGGCGCTGATGACAAGAACTCGGGGACTGCTTGTATTCTGTTCTATTTCATCATTGTTCTCAACTGTTAACTTAATTGTCACATTTCTGCCTTGCCTTGCAGCTGAAGGATAAGTACAAAGCAGGTCTCACCGCACTGAGGAAGCTCGGGAACGAAATGGCGAAGACCAACCCCGAGCTGAGGCAGTGGGTGAAGTTCCACAAGCTCCGGCGAAAGGGCCAGGTGTGCGAGGTGGAGGAGATTGTCCCATCGCCCCAAGTTGACGGTTATCGCAACAAGTGTGAATTCACAATAGGTGAGTTGAGTCTTTGAATAGCCAAAGCTGCGGTGAATTCTCATTTTGTAGATGACCTCTGGGAGTGAGTGCAGTGTAAGGGATCAGGGGTACTGTAGACTTAGTCGGCATATCAAGTGGGAATTGACCTAATTTGGCAAGGGGGCTTTGCCCCTCCTGGACACCCCTAGTAATTCATGACCCTTTCTCTCCATTCTACCTAGAATCTGGAACATTTTTATTTTTTTTTTTTTTTTTTATCTTAGTTTTTGTAGGTAAGTGTTTTTTTTTTTTTTTTTTTTTTTTTTCCCATCCAATTTGTCCATTTTTGAAGACCATACTTATAGTTACTACAGATTTATGATGTTATTTAAGACACACTTGCCTTATAGATTAGAGGAATGATTAAAGTAAGTACATTTTTTGCTATCTGTTTTAATATGATTTTTCTGTTTGATGCTGAGCACATGTTGTACCATACGTACTTTTCAGGAGCTGCTGCCAATCATAGTTTTCATACCTCTGAATTGGATACATGTATGATACAAGTTTCAGTTGAACATGGCTAACACTGAACATGTATATGTCTTGTATCATTCTGTCTCATACATACTTCAAAGGAGCTGTTGAATAATTGACCCCAGTACATCTTGGTTTCAATATATGATTGAAAAATAATAGTAAAACTTGTTTATAATTGAAAATTGCAGTGTTCTAATGTGAAATATTGAAATTCTAATGGTATAGATGTAGTTATGTACCCAAAACACTCATAATCTCAAGTGGGTGATGGTTGAGATACCATTAGTTTTCTTGAGTTTTATTTTTCGCACAATTAGATTTCTCTTTCCAGTGTAAAATTTCATTGTTATCCAAGTTCTAAGCATAAAGTGAACAAAGTTATCCATGTATTGTAGTTCAGGAAGCAATAGAATGGTTACCTATTTTTTCAGGCTTAAAAAAAAAAAATCCCCAAAAACCAAGCTTGAAAACAAGCTGGTTTTTTTGTGTGGGTTGCAACCTTAATGCTATCTAACTCCTGCATTCCATCAATTACTTACCAAGAGCAACTTGACTCGTCCTAAAGTTATTAATTTAGGCACAGGAGAACTGATTGAAGTTCTCCATTTTCAGGACATGACTGTAGCAGTGGGGATATAGTTATTCTGATGCCATTTACATTCTCTTTTACGTCAAGTGTTTTGCAAGCTCTTTGCCGGTTTAAATGAATTAATATTTATTGCATAGGAAAATATTTGCAAGGAAATCATCTTGAAAGAGTTTGAATCAAGTGGAGGGCCCCTTTCCTTAGTTTTGCACCCAAAAATTAATGTTCCAAATACTTTGGCTTCATGTTAGGTATTAAAAAGGATTTGTTACATAAGTTCTTAGTTCCAGGGGTGCTTCAATAATGACACAATCGTTTCCACCAACCAATCGTTCCAAGGGGTCCTTTAATCCTCACACAATCGTTAGGGGTCTTTTAATCCTGACATTGTTGCCAGGTGTCCTTTAATCCTGACACAATTGCCAGGGGTCCTTTTAATCCTGGGGCCACAATTGTTCCAGGGGGTCCTTTAATCCTGACACAATTGTTCCAGGGGTTCCTTTATCCGGGGACACAATTGTTTCCAGGGGTTTCCGTTAATCATGACACAATCGTAGGGGTCCTTTAATCCTGACACAATTGTCAGGGTCCTTTAAAATCCTGACACAATTGTTCCAGGGGTCCTTTAATCCTGACACAATCGTTCCAGGGGGTCCCTTTTAATCCTCACACAATCTTGTTAGGGTCCTTTAATCCTGACATGTGCCAGGGGTCCTTTAATCCTGACACAATTGTTCCAGGGGTCCTTTAATCCTGACACAATTGTTCCAGGGGTCCTTTAATGCTCACACAATCGTTCTAGGTGTCCTTTAATCTTCACACAATCATTCCAGGGTCCTTTAATGCTCACACAATTGGACTGTGGAACAGCCTCCCAGAGATGTCATGCAATTAAAACTTCCCAAGTTCCAACCCTGATACTCTTCTCCTTGCATTTGAATACATTTCTATCTATTTATTTATTAATTCTTTTCTCTTTTAATAATTGCTCTCTCTTCTTTATGTATTTCCATTTGCCTCCTCTTACTTCTTAATGAACACCATATTGTGTGGAAGCTCGAATTTCAAGTCATTGGCCCCTGGGGTCTTGTTCCATATGAATAGGTTCATCTTCTGGTTACTAATAATAATAATATGGTAAGAGACCCTCTTTTAAACAGGTTTTATTGAATGTTATTGCTGCTTCAGCAGCATTAATTTTGTAGAGTTTTTTCTCTATTGTTTCTTCCAGCGGTGTTTTCGTTACTGTTAAGGCAGGTGAGTAATAATGCACCTATATTAGTCTTTATACTATACCACCTCTAGTACTGTATAATGACTAATATAGGTGCATTACTCACCTGCCTTAACAGTTACGAAAAAGTCACTAAGTATAAGAAAAATGGAGAAAAAACCTCTACAAAATTAATGCCATTGAAGCAGTAATAATATTCAGTAAAATAATAATAATAATAAACTGATTAAACCAATTGCAGTAGTGAGTATTTGAAGTTAAATTAATCTTCTGAATTTTTCCTTTCAAGGTATCAACCCAGAAGATGGACTGCCCACCGTTGGTTTCAGAGTTTCCAGCTACAAGTCTGGGAGTTTGGCTGTCGGGCCAGTTGCTCATCTAGTCCACATTCCTAAGGCTATGAAAGATGTTACAAAGGTATTTTGGTAGTTGTGACCGATAAAATTGCTTTATATCATTTTGGAAAGTTACTCGTAATAGATTTCACTGGCCGGTACAGTTAGGAGCGTGTTGGTCTTGTATTCTCGGGGCCAGAGTTTGCTCCCTGTCAAGGGGTGAATAGTGAGACTGTCTACTGAATGGTTACTGCCCTGAGTGACGTCATGGTCAGGAGGTGGGGTTACCCGACTGACGTTTGCCTGAGAGGCAGTAGCTTTCAGGAGGACTGAAACTGCTAACTTTTAGCTTGTTGAATAACTGGTACTAAATCTAAAGTCAGCTATAACCATAGTTCAAAACAGTGCTCTTAAATCTGACATAATTTTAGAAAATTAGACTCATGAATGATGATCCTATTGACATTTGCTTTTTGAAGAATGGATAAATCTAAAGTTAGTTATATCTGTAGTTCGAATCAGTGCTCTGGTGGATTTCTCTATGGGACATATACTCCATTATTCACAGAAAATACGCCTATTCACACTATTTGTCTATGAGAAATTTTCAGTGGGTTTTTCTTGAGTTTTAACTAACAAAATAGAAAGTTTTAAGCATTTCTATAGGGGTTCTAGCTATTTGGGGGGTGGGGGGGAGGGACCGGGGTCTGGTACCCATCCCTAACAAATACAGGGAACACTACTGACATTTGCTTGTTGAATAATGTGTCAATCCAAAGTGAGATACAGTGGACCCCTGTATTCGTGTTCTCGGGATTCACGGACTCACACATTCATGGTTTTTTTCTATGAGAAATATCCACAAATTCCTGTATTTTTTTAAATCAATTTCGTCATAAAATGCACTTTTTAAAACTATTAAAAAAACCAAGTATGAAAATTTTTAGTGGGTTTTTCTTGAGTTTTAACTAACAAAATAGGCTGTTTTTAGTGTTTTTCTAGGGGTTCCAAACATTCGTGGGTTCTAACTATTCACAGGAGGCGGGGGGGTGTCTGGTACGCATCCCCTGTGAATACGGGGGGGACCACTGTACATCCGCAGTTTGAATCGGTGATCGGAAATCGGCGCCCTGCCAAGAATGGAAACCCGCCGATAACCGGGGATTGCTTGTACCACTTTTGTGGAGTAGTTACACTGACCACATTTTTGTCGAAGTCGAGATGTCTTGCAGAGCGGATTTCTATCATAGCTCGTCTTACTTCCCAGTGAATGCCGTATTCTTTGGAAGCTTGAATTTCAAGTCAGTGGCCTCTTTAGTGGTCTTGTTCCATATGAATAGATTTCATATTCTGAATTCCACAAGCACCTAATGAATAATCCATATGACCCTGCTCCTGAATGCTCAGAATGTAAAGTGATGATAGCAGTCAAATATTTATTGTTGGTTGTTCAAAGTATAACCAGTAGTGAACATTAATTTTTGGAAATAAACCGATCAGTGAAATTTTGTCAGGAACTTCGTTTCAAATTGACCTGATTCATAAAAGTCTCACAATAACATGAGTCACTGAAATGGTGAAGAAATCAACAGTGGTGTAAATGTAAATAGTATAGTTTATTCGTTCTACAGATGTATATAATACACAGTACATCCTCGACTTATGGCGGGAGATCCGTTCCAACCGTGCCATAAGTTGATTTCTGCCATTAACAGCACTGTAACTTGAGTTATGGCACTGTAGCTTGACGCAACATCAAGTGACAGCACTGTAAAACGCCATGCATCAAGTTACAGTGCTGTTAAATTCCGTTAACATACTGAAATGTGCCATAAGATCAAATTGCCCAAAGTCGGTGGCGACAAAACAGTTGTTTTAATGTTTTTCCACTTTGTAGGTATTTCAGGAGTTTGTTCGCAGTTCAGACCACAAGCCTTTCGACCCTCTGACGCACGAGGGCGTGTGGCGACAACTCACCGTGAGAACTTCACTGCACGACGACATCCTCATCGCCGTTGTGGTAGGTGTGGGTGGATTTTCCAAAACCATACAGGAAGACAAAGCATGGTGCATTTTCTAAACCCTGTCGATTAGGAGAAGACTTGATCAAATGTTAAAGTGGAATAGAATGGTATAGATGTTATTTATTTAAATCAAAGTTCTAGGCCTTCCAGCTGTCCTGTTCTCTTTCGTCAATATCTCATCTACATCTGGAACTTCCATCATTTCCCTCTTGGTATTATCTCTCTCTCTCTCTCTCTCTCTCTCTCTCTCTCTCTCTCTCTCTCTCTCTCTCTCTCTCTGGTAAGATTAGATTTTGTGCAATGTGATTGATACCTCTTATTTCTTTTATAACCATGTCTCCTTGTACCAGTATGTCTTTGAGGGGCTCTCTCTCTCTCTCTCTCTCTCTCTCTCTCTCTCTCTGCTCTCTCTCTCTCTCTCTCTCTCGCTCTCTCTCTCTCAATCTCTCTCTCCTCTCTCAATTTTTTTTTTCAATTGTAGATTCATCCACAAGAGTTTTCAGAAGAAGAAATTGGAGACATTAAGCAAGACATCATTGACTACTTCAAAGACGGAGCCGGTGCGACAGCCAACGTCACCTCAATCTTCTTCCAGGCATATGGACAGAAGTACGTGATCAAATAAGCAAGTTTCTCCTGAATATAAAAATACTTGAGAGTTATTCTGTGACTCAACAACATCTTGTAAAAATGAAAGAAAGGCTGCTTTGTTTGTTTTGAGAAATGCGAGGCTTAACTTTTGCATCACAGTAAAGATTTACTTTCTTCCATCTTACTTTTCTCAGCCCTCACCTCATAGATCCCAGCGCTTTCCCTTTTGCCCAAGTTTCGTTTTCCATTCCTAAGTAAAGAATCTTTATACAGAGCTGAATGTATGTAGTCTTTGGATATCATCAGTCATATGAGAGTTATGTTTATTACTCCAGTAATATTGTAGAAAATATTTGTGTCTATTTAACCAGACAGATATGTTGTTATCATAGGTTCTAGCTATGCAGATCAGTCGAATGATCTGCAAGCCTTCAAAGATATTTTTGTTCCAATCGTACGCTAGGTGTTGTTTGCAGCTGGCAATTTGGATAAACCTGTCCTAGTAGCAACCTTCATTGGAGGCTGATAGTAACTTACCTACCTCTTCTCTTCCCAATGATGTCTTGCAATTAGAACTTCAGAAGTTCTAGTAAAGATGCAATGAATGCATTGCGAATGGTTTGCTTTGAAATGTTCCAGTTTAGAGGTGAAATTGTAGTACCCTCAAATTATGTTTTTATACATTCAACTTCCCTGCCAGATATATACTTAGCTATAGACTCCGTCGTCTCCGACAGAATTTCAAATTTCGCGGCACACGCTACAGGTAGGTCAGGTGATCTACTGCCCTGCCCTGGGTGGCAGGACTAGGAACCATCCCCGTTTTCTAATCAGAATTCTTCTGTCGCCCGGACCATCAACATTGTTGTTGGTTCCTCTCGATTGGTTTTTCTTTTTTGCACGGCAATGATCTTCTTGACCGCTTTTGGTGACGTATCTGGATTGTTGGATTGGCATACGCTTTTGTGGACTGTTTTGTGGACTTGATTTTGGATTTTTCTTTAAATATGTCTGACTCTGGTATGGTTGTGAGACGTTGTGAATGTAGGCTGTAAGGTGAGGTTGCCGAAAGCTTCGGTAGACCCTCACACGGTATGCAAGAGGTGCAGGGAGTATGAATGTTCTTTTACTAATACTTGTAAGGAATGTGAGAACTTGAGTGAGAACGAATGGAAGAATCTAACTAATTATTTAAAAAAGTTAGAAAGAGAAAGAGTGAGGAAGGCTTCTCATAGAAGTTTAAGTAGTTCTAGATCTGAACTAATTCCAAGCTTGGGATCTTCCCCAAGGGTAAGTATTGCTACTTCTCCTTCCATTGCAGCCCCTTCTCCTATTGCAGAACCTGTAGATCCAGCGAAAGAACTTGCAGATCTAAAAAGCAGCCTTCAAGTGATGGAAAACAAAATGGCTGCCATACAAGGTAGCTAGTGAATTGTCAGTGGACAGTGATATGAGTGTCCCCAGTGTAGTGGAGGGGGCATCTGGTCGGCTCAGCAACGCTCCTAGGCCTAGGACCTCTTCCAAGCTCACATGCCCAGAGGAGAAGGAATGTCGAAAGCCGAAAGGAGGTTTGTGAGAATCCCCACCGATCAGGTGTCCCTTCGGCGGTTTCTGTGACACCCCAGACTGCCAAGGACCGCTATTGTAAAAGCGTCCTACGTGAGTGTTTCTCGTCGTCGGGTATCTTCAATCACCGAGACGTGATTGGAGAGATTCCGATCGATCTCGGCCTCTCAAGAGGAGTTGGAGGGCGCCGACTATTGACTCGAGCCCTGAAAACTTCCCTGAGGAGTCTCCATCGGGAGTTAAGAAGGCAAGAAGAGCCATTCTTTCAACCAGAGTGAGAAGGAGGCAGGAGGTGGAGGCCATGGACTCCTCCCCTCCTCCTTCCCCTCCTCCCGAAGAGGGTAAAGAGGAGGCTACTAAGAGGTTCATGATGGCGATGCAGGAACAGATTTCGTCGTTTGTAGGAGTCCTGTCAAAGAGCCTCCTAGAAGGAAAGACACTTCCCTTCCTATTAGAGATCCTCCAGACGTATGGAGGTATCTACCTCCAGGATCGATACTCCTACTCGAGGTGAGGTTTCCAGGTACGAACCTGGATGAAACAATCAGACGTCTGGCACCGGCCAGGAGTGAGGAGTCACCCAGGAGGCAGGAGCCAAGAGCCAGGAGTGAGGAGTCAACCAGGAGGCAGGAGCCAGAGCCAAGAGTGTGGAGGCATCCAGGCAAGAGGCAGGAGCAAAGCCGGAGGCAAGGAGGCAAGAGGCCAAGGAGCCAGAGGCACAAGGCCAGAGGCAGGAGGCCAGGAGGTTCAGAGGCAGGAGCCAGGAGTCCGAGTCAGGACGGCAGGAGTCCGGAGTCAGGAGGCAGGAGTCAGGAGTCAGGAGGCAGGAGTCAGGAGCCAGGAGGCAGGAGTCAGGAGGCAAGAGTCAAGAGCCAGGAGTCAAGAGTCGGGGACTCGTTCCTGGAGGTTATGACTCTTCGCCAAATAGGAGCTCCTCTCCTTCAGAGCATAGGAGGTCTTGGAAGGACTCTCCCTCCAAACGTGAACTTTCTCCTTCGTCTGATCGAGGGTTAGACGATTTGTCTGACGACGAACCTCCTGCTAATGAGGGACTTTCTAGTTACAAAGTCTTGGCCTCATTACTACTACAAGAGTTGGAGATTCCTCTTAGTCCTGCGGCTCCTCCTTCTCCTCGTTCGCTCTTTTTCGAGCTCAGCTACGGCTAAATCGTCGGCCTTTTTGAAAATGAAGCCTGCGATATCAATGAAGAAGGCACTCCATTCTTTAGATTCTTGGATGGACAAGAAGAAGGAGTTAGGAAAGACGGTATTCTGCATGCCTCCTTCCAGATTGCACGGGAAGAGAGGTATTTGGTATGGGACAGGAGAGACTATGGGTCTTTCTCTACCCGCCTCTGCAGATGCCGACTTTTCCAGTTTAGTGGAGGCCTCTAGACGTCACTCCTTAGGATCGGTCAGAGCGACGTGGAGCACTTCAGAGTTGAACCACTTTCTAAAGGGACTTTTTGTCACTTTAGAGGTGTTCAATTTTCTGGATTGGTCACTCGGAGTTCTGGCCAACAAATCTAAGGATCCGGAGTTTCTGAAGAACCCAGAAATTCTCCATAGCGTCCTGTCCTGCATGGACAAGGCAGTACAGGACGGTTCGGGTGAAGTGGCTTCCCTTTTTGGTGCTGGTCTCCTGAAAAAGAGATCAGTGTATGGTTCCCTTTTATCGAAAGGGGTTTCTCCGAGCCAGAGGACTGCCTTACTGTTCGCCCCTCTATCTGATCATCTGTTTCCTTCTCAGTTAGTGAAGGATATATCTCGCTCGCTAACTGAGAAGGCGACACAAGACCTACTTACGCAAACGTCCAAGAAAGGACGACCGGTAGTGTCGACGGTTAAGAAGGAATCTCGTCCTACTCAGCAGCCCTTTCGTGGAGGTGCAGCGGCTCGTCCCCCTGCCAGAAAGAAGAGCTCTGAAAAGAGAGGAAGGTCTTCATTTAGGCCCTTCAAGAAATCAAAATGACTTGTTGCTCCTCCAAGCACCAGTGGGCGCCAGACTCCTGAACTTTGCAGGAGTATGGGCACAAAGGGGAGCCGACCTTTGGTCAGTGTCGGTCCTGAAGAAGGGATATGTAATCCCCTTCGACGACAGCCCGCCCCTAACATCTACGCCTCGGGAACTGTCAGCGAGGTACAGAGACCCGTTAATGCGAAAGACTCTCCTTCAAATGGTGGAGCAAATGTGGGAAAAAGAGGCCATCGAACTTGTGCAGGATCCACACTCCCCGGATTTTACAATCGCCTTTTTCTAGTACCAAAGGCATCGGGGGGGTGGAGGCCAGTTCTGGACGTAAGCGCTCTGAATCGCTTCGTACAGAAAAAGAAGTTTCGTATGGAAACGTCCGCCTCTGTAATGTCGGCGCTTCGTCCAGGAGATTGGATGGTCTCTCTGGCGACCCTGCAAGACGCCTATTTCCACGTTCCCATTCACCATCGGTCAAAGAAATATCTTCGCTTTGTGATAGGAGACAAGATCTTTCAATTCAGGGCTCTGTGCTTCGGTCTGTCTACAGCCCCACGAGTATTCACCAACCCGATGGCGAATGTAGCAAGATGGCTTCACCTAGAGGGGATAAACATCTCCCTCTACTTGGACGACCTGGCTGATCAGGGCCAAGTCGAAGAGTCAGTGCTTGGAGGACTTGGAAGTAACAAGGAACATGATAGATTCGCAGGGTTGCTCGCAGGGTTGTCCCTCGAGAAGTCACAACTGATTCCCCGCACCAGAACTTGGTCTTATCTGGGGATTCAGATGGATTTCTCGGGGTTTTCGGGTTATATCGTTCGCGAGAAAGAATGCTCGAGGTTTGTCGAGAATCTCGAGCTTCTTAGAGAGAAAGAACAGCGCAGCGAGGGATTACCTGAGCCTTTTAGGGACCCTGTCCTCATTGGAAAAGTTCTTCTCGCTAGGGAGACTTCACCTTCGCCCTCTTCAGTTTTTCCTCAAAGAAGTGTGGAGTTGGAAGACGGGTCAACTCTCGGACATCTTCCAACTTCCACAAGAAGTAAAAGATCATCTGAGGTGGTGGATCCCTCAGCTTCAAAAGAACGAAGGCTTATCGCTTGCTCTGCAGAACCCAAGACCAAGTGTTGTTTACCGATGCTTCGGAGTCGGGATGGGGAGCGACGCTGGGAGCAAGGGAGGTGTCAGGCACCTGGACAAAGGAACAGGTGTCCTGGCACATCAATTGCAAGGAACTTGTGGCCATACACCTAGCCTTAAAGTTCTTCGAAGAGATAGTCAGAGACGGGGTGATACAGATAAACTCGGACAACACCACGGCTCTGGCTTACATACGCAAGCAAGGAGGCACGCACTCTTTCTCCCTCTATCAGTTGACAAGACACCTGTTAACCTGGACGGAAGAAAGAGGCATAACTCTCCTCACAAGGTTTGTTCAAGGGATCAAGAATGTGAGAGCGGACAGACTGAGCAGGAGAAACCAGGTCCTTCCCACAGAATGGACTCTCACGAAGAAGTGTGTCGAAGTCTTTGGTCCCTGTGGGGGAGACCTCACATAGACCTGTTTGCGACGTTCCTCTCCAAAAGAATAGAGACCTTTTGCTCTCTAGTAGAAGATCCGAGAGCCTTCGCAATAGACGCGTTTCTCATGGATTGGTCGGGTTGTGGACGCTTACGCCTTTCCCCCGTTCAAAATCCTGGGGGAAGTGCTCAGGAAGTTCGTAGCTTCGAAGAGCACGAAGTTGATACTCATAGCCCCATTTTGGCCAGCCCAGGAATGGTTCACGGAGGTACTGGAGTGGATAGTGGACTTCCCCAGACGTTCCAAACAGACACGATCTACTCAGACAACCCCACTTCGAGAGGTTTCATCACAACCTCCCAGGTCTCGCTCTGACTGCCTTTCGACTATCGAAAGACTTGTCAGAGCGAGAGGCTTTCTCACGAGGCTGCGGGCTCTATCGCTAGAGCCCGCAGAGCTTCGACGAGAAGAGTATACCAGTCGAAGTGGGAAGTCTTTAGGAGGTGGTGTAAGGGTCAGAAGCTGTCCTCCTCCAGTACCTCTATAGTGAATATTGCCGATTTCCTCCTCTTTCTGAGAAAGGAATCACACCTATCTGTCTCGACAATAAAAGGATACCGAAGCATGCTGTCTTCAGTTTTCAGGAATCGAGGCCTGGACATTGCTAACGACAAAGATCTACACGATCTAATTAGATCTTTTGAGACTTCGAAAGCAGCTACTCCTAGAACACCTAGTTGGAATCTAGACGTGGGTCCTGAAATTCCTTTCATCGACAAATTCGAACCTTTACATCTGGCGTCCTTCCGCGACGTCACTAGGAAATGCTTGTTCCTGGTGGCTCTCGCTACAGCCAAGAGGACGAGCGAATTACACGCTCTGGATTCCACGGTGGGGTTCAAAGGAGATGCTGCCATCTGTTCTTTCCAGACAATGTTTCTGGCAAAGAACGAAAACCCATCAAAACCTTGGCCCAGAAGTTTTGAGGTAAAAGGCCTATCTAACCTGGTAGGCAGAGAGATAGAGAGATCTCTCTGTCCAGTGAGAGCTCTTAAATACTATATTTAGAGAGAAGAGACAGATGGGAGCTTGTCAACAAGGTCTTTGGTGTGCAGTGAAGAACCCCAAACGACTCATGTCCAAGAACGCCTTGGCTTTCTTTGTGAGAAGCGTTATTACGGACGCTCACAAGAACTGCTCGGAGGAATCCTTCGGTCTTCTAAAGGTCAAGACGCATGAAGTAAGAGCAGTAGCAACGTCTTTGGCGTTCCAAAAGAATATGTCTCTGAAGAATATCATTGAGACTACATATTGGAGGTGCAATTCAGTGTTTGCATCTCATTATCTGAAGGACGTGAGAGTGACCTATGAGAAGTGCTTCTCGCTAGGTCCTTTTGTATCAGCAGATACAGTTACTGGGTCTTGGAGCAAAGACTGATCCTTAATTTTGTGTTTTTATCGTACATAAAACCCTCTGTCAGATATGTGCTTGGTTTTCTAGTAGCAAGCTCACTACTGTCGCACGGGAGCAGAGTGTCATTGCTGGTAGGGGATCAAGGGTATGTATGACTAGTAGGGGAGTACAAAAATTTTTTTTTTGTATATTTTGTAATGAAAGTGTAATTATGTTTCGAGTTTTTTGGTTGTTTGTGAGGAGTTCGGGGATAACTCCTTACAATCTTAGAACTAACATGGATGTTAGGATCAGGTGATCGGGATCGGTTTTGTGCTCCTTGAACAAGGTGTATTGTCCATGTTAGTGGGAATAGCACCCAATGACAAAGGCCTTTAGGCTCTGCCGAGTAAGTGGATAAGACCCCATTGGCAGACCCACAAGAACTCTTAGCCATAGATCATTATCTCGCTGAGGCTCTTGAGGCTAAGCAGACTCCAAGGCAGTAGCCGCGAAGTCTTCAGCCTAATAAGGTAGGAACCAAGGTTTATAAATACCTACAACATATGTTGTTTACCTGTCTATTTCAGTAGTTAGCTGTCTCTACCCACCACCAATGGGTGCTAATCAGCTAAGTATATATCTGGCAGGGAAGTTGAATGTATAAAAATGATATTGTCATGTTACAATAAAGTTTTTATACATACTTACCTGACAGATATAGACGATTTAATAGCCCACCCAGCCTCCCCGCAGGAGACAGGTGGAAGAGAAGAATTCTGATTAGAAAACGGGGATGGTTCCTAGTCCTGCCACCCAGGGCAGGGCGGTAGATCACCTGACCTACCTGTAGCGTGTGCCGCGAAATTTGAAATTCTGTCGGAGACGACGGAGTCTATAGCTAAGTATATATCTGTCAGGTAAGTATGTATAAAACTTTATTGTAACATGACAATATCATGTTTCTTGATTGAAATTGGTGTGGGGGATGATATTCATTGAACAAAAAGCTGATTTGGTGAGGTCCCACAGGTGTTATATCCTACTTGTCAAGCTAGGCCCTTGATAAAATGTTTAAAAGTTAAAAATTCAATGCCTCATTATTTTACATATGAAATATACTTGTTACTTGTCCTGAAAGATTTTGTCTTGAGTCATCAATGTTGGTAGGTGTTCTCCAAACATACGTAAGGGCTTTTTCTCTTTTGGGAATTTATGATTAACGAGAACAATGCACAGGACAGAAATCAATTTAGATGACTCATTCACAACAGCGAACCCCATATAAAAATGGGTTGAAGCTGGGAAGAAGAAGAAGGGAACTTGATGATTTTCATTCACTTGTAAGTCAAGTTCAGTATCTCTTAGTTTAACCAGACCACTGAGCTGATTAACAGCTCTCCTAGGGCTGGCCTGAAGGATTAGATATTTTCACGTGGCTAGGAACCAATTGGTTACCTAGCAACGGGACCTCCAGTTTACTGTGGGATCTGAACCAAATCGAGAAATGATTTCTATCACCAGAAATAAATTTTTCAGATTCCTTGTTGGCCGAGCAGCAAATAGAACATGAACCCTGAGATTGGTAGTCTAGCACTTTACTGATTCAACCAATGAGGAACTCATTCAGGTGTAAAGTTACGGAGATTTAATGGGGTTTTATTAGTTGTTCAGTGGATCCTGGACTACATGCTAACCACTCACAGGCATTGAAAAGTGTTTCCGTTATTGCATACTGGCAACGTCTTTTCATGGTACAAAGCTGGTTACGGTGTTCTTTTTAAGCTCGGTAGCTGTATTGTGTTATAAAATATTCTGAAATGGGAAACAACAAAAATAAAAGTTACAATGACGCATCAAAGATGGCCAACAATTTTTAACAGGTGTCATTTGAAGTTGACAAAATGTTTCAGTGTTAGGAAATAGGGTGATGCTATAGGATGTTATTGGAATTCTGTTGGTTGGGATTAGGCTTTGGAATCTGAAAACCTATTGATGTTTGCAGAAACAAAGATCACATGAGGTGTATATTTGATTTCAGAGAACCTGGTCCTGAAGAAGTAGAGTTCGAGCATCTCTGGGGAGAGGAGTATATCACCGAAACGGTCCTCGGCAAAACTTTCCGCATTTCGTGCGAATCCTTCTTCCAGGTAATGGCCGAAAGGTTCTTTGTTCCGATACGTAATACAAACCATCGGTCCTTTAACAATAGGAAGTAGCTAGCGGCAGCTGGAACGGTCGTAAGCTTCGAACAAGGGGAGAAACGGTAGTTAACTGCTTGTCCGATCGTCGCGCGGCACAAATCACTTTTGCTTTCGGCCGTATGTGGGAAGGACGTGTTCGCCATCGCTCTGCCCGCTTTGTCGTTTGCTTTGACTTTGAGTATTTGCCTCTCTTTCTGTATAAATCAGGAGTGACTGTAAGTACTTTTACAATTCTATTGATCTTGCAATGAGTGAATTGGAAGAAATGGAGATATCACCGCGCCCTCCAGTCGCCCGTAGAGTGTGTCCCGGGCTGGAGGGGCGTAGATGTGGAGGTTTCAGGTCATTCGTTGACGTGGACCCCCATGAGGTTTGTACTCGTTGCCGGGGGCGAGAGTGCTCCCGCAACGAACCTTGTGTCATATGTGTTAATTGGTACGAGGCGCGTGGGTGCTGTACGAGGGCAGGAAGAGACTTAGGCCGGCCAAGAAGTCATCGGAAAGTCCAGTGACTCCTTTGGTGACGGACACTTCGTCCTCTTTCCTGCCCCCGGCCATCCCCCATGTTTTCGCGCCTTCCCCTGCGGGGGGGGTAGCGGAGTCCTTTTCCTCTCTCGATCCGTCGAGTGTGGATGAGGGCGCCCGCTACCCGGACGTACAGCTGTACTCGGGGTCTTCCGTCCGCTCTGGGGGGGGTGTTTCTTCCCCAGGGCGCGAGGAAGCCCCTCCAACTAACCCGACTATTGCTTCCGCAGGTGTGCCATCAGCAAAGGACGACTTGGGACAGGTGTGGGAGTCCCGCGTGGGACTGCAGGAGTGCCCAGCATCCAGGGGTTGCTTCAGCGGTTGGCGGGGTCGGCGGTGGTCACTCATGGTGCGGTGACCACCACTACTACCACAATTACGACACCAGCGTATGAGATGCCACCACATCTGGTATATACGCCCCATATAATGTCGGTGACACCCACGGTGGCTATACAAAAACCAATTGCTGCCGTGCCAAGGAGGACGGTGCCACCACCACCTGGATTTTTTCCTTTGCCGACCCCGGACTTCCGCTGCCCAAAGAGTACCCCCCTGGACCTGCCGCCAGTGCCACGAATGACGGTGACTGCCGACAGGACGCCTGGCTCTCCCGTGGTACCTGCCGTGCCTGCCGTACCTGTTGCCGTTCCAGCTACTCTTTCCCTTTCAGATCGGCCTGCACATTCCCTTTCAGATGTTCCTGCCGTTCCTGCTGTTCCCGGACCTGTTCCTGTTGTTCCTGCTGCTGGTGTTGCTGTCACAGTCTCAGGTCTTCCGGACAGGTGCAGTCGGGCCCTGTTGCTTCGGCAACTGCCCCGGCTCCCTCCTGGATGGAAGACCTGACGTCTGTTCTGCGGAGCCTGGCGAAGAAGAAGAGGAAGGAAGGGAAGGAAGGAAGGTGTCGTCGTCGTCTTCATCGTCGTCTTCATCGTCTTCTTCGTCGTTCTGCTTGGCCTCTCCTTCCCCTTCGACTTCCAAGGCTAAACAGCCGAAGAAGAAGAAGGCTGCCTCCTCCCCCCTAAGAAGACTCCTTCGGGATCTTCTAAGGGGCCCCCCGGCTCGCTCCAGGCGAGCTGGGGAGCTCTTCTGCTGGTCCTCCTGTTCCATTCGGGAACGGGGCCCGTCGCTTCTTCTGCAAAGAAGAAGTCGACGGGGACCAGATGTGCACCAGCCCTCGGCTGGTGCGTCCTCACCTGGTGCTAGCGGTTCTGCCGCTAAACCAGGTTCCGTTCTCGGACCGCTTCTCGTTCGCGAGAAGCACCGAGTGGACGCTCTTCCAAAGAGGACCGTCCAGCCAAAGTTTTGACGCCCGAGCTCGCTCGCCGTCAAGACAGCGGCGCGGAGCAGAAGACTGGCGAGAGTCGTGCACACGACTCTCGCCAGGCCAGTGGACGCTCTCGCAGCGATCAACTGGCTGCTCGGGGCCTGACGTGACGGTCGCTGACCGGCCACGGGTTGAGGCGAGGAAGGAGTCCCCACGGCCGCCGGTACCAGCCACGGCTGGTACCAGCGGTTTGACGCGCCGAGAGGACGCTGGCCGGTCTCGACGCGACAGAGAGCCTAGCAGGTCACCCGTCCGCGCTCCCGATGGGACCGGGCGGAGACGGTGACCAGCGGCAGCTCGCCTGACGCTAGAGATCGGTCTCGACGTTCTCACAAGCCGAGCCAATCGCCCCAGGCGAGCGGCAAGGCTAGGCCTGCTGCTCGACCGTCACCGCGGGTTGACGATCAGCAGCAGCCCTCCACGCACGCTGGTCCTGCCAGCGAGCGAGGGGGGAGCGTCAGGTCTGCCTCTCCCGTACCTTCAACCTCCTCGGGCTTACTACCGGGAGGAGCGAGGTACCGAGGAGCGATCACGAGAGGTGCGCCGCTCGTGACCCAGCTATGACGCCGTACGGCTTCAGGCACGGTCTTAGGACCGACCAGAACGTACGCGCAAGTAGTTGGAGGCGACCGTCAGGGGTCTGTCGCTGTTCCTCCTTCTGAAGGAGGAGTATCGAGGGATATGCTCTTGCTGGAGGGACTGGACGGTCCTACTCCACAAGACGCTGTAACGCCTGAGATACAGAGGAACTTCGCAGAGGTCATTAAGCTGATGCGTCTGCATAATGACCTTGCGGAAGGATCGCCGCTACCACCAGCAGAGCCGACGTCCCGGCTCGAATCATTTTGGGTCCCAAGAGGGAGCCCAAAATGATGATGGGGTTGCCACGATCGGAGCTTGCGGACTCAGTCCTGGATCAGGTGGAGAATCTCATCTCCGGACGGGAGGACTCGCTAAAAATCCGGACGGTCCTCTAAGCTGCTCCTCCTCCTCTACAGCGGCAGAGGCGATTTTACGTGCCATCAGAAGACCCGATACTGCCGAAACAGGTTAACCCGGAGTTAGCGAGGCTGACTCCAGGTGTGTCCCTGCAGCAGCTCCTGTCGGAGAACTTATGGTTCTCGCAGCAGGAGGCACTTGCCCTGGAATCTACCGCTATGGCAGCATTCCAGGCAGTTTCCTGGTTGGATTTGTGGTCCCTCACAATATCCAAAGTAGCGGCCGGCTCTGGGAGTTCTGCTCTCGAAGACGACGCTTCTTTCAGGAGACTGTGCCAGTCTGGAGGAAGAGCAATCTCTTACCTCGCCCATCAGACTGCTAACCTGTGGGCCAACTTGGTTCTTCGACGTAGGGACGCAGTCCTTACCCGAGTGACCAAGGGGGCCGGGCGTGAGGCGGCACTCGGGCTACGAAATGGACCTCTTAGGAGTTCCCCAGCTCTCTTTCCTGGAGAGATGGTGGACGCTGCGGTGGAACGGCGGCGCACTGACGAGAGTGACCGCTTAGTCCACCAGGCAGTCTCGAAGGTTTCTGGGCAACCTCGAGTAACTGCGGCCAAACCAAAGAGCTTGGCTAGCGCTTCCACGGCGGCGAAGACGGCTGCACCGTCCAAACCCCGTGTGAAGACTCCAGCTGTTTCAACTTCTGCTAGAGGAGGCCGCAACCAGCCCTCCTCCCAGCCCTCCTTTCCCCGAGGAAGGTGCTGGAAAGAAGTCGAAACGAGGAGGGAAACGCTAGGGACGGCGTTCCCCCTCACCTGCTGCCGGAAGTGGGGGGGGTGCTGGCGAGCCATTGGGCGACTTGGCAGCGCTACGGCGCCGAGAAACTGGATAGTAGACGTCCTTCGGGAGGGATATCTACTACCCTTCGAGTCTCGGCCCCCCCTCATCTCCAAACCGGTCCATCTACAGACCTATGTCCGGGGATCAGCAAAGGACAACGCTCTTCGACAGGAGATCAAGACCATGCTGGCGAAACGAGCTGTAGAAATCGTGGAGGACCAGTCACCGGGCTTTTACAGCCGCCTCTTCCTAGTGGAGAAGGCATCGGGGGGCTGGCGTCCGGTGATAGACCTCTCTCCCCTGAACCGCTTCGTTCGCACGACGCGGTTCACGATGGAGTCAGCACGCTCAGTGCTCGACTCGATCAGGGGGAACGATTTCATGCTTTCAGTGGACTTGAAGGACGCGTATTTTCAAATACCCATCCATCAGTCCTCCAGAAAGTACCTCCGCTTCATCTTCGACGGGACGGTGTACCAATTCAGGGCACTTTGTTTCGGTCTCTCAACCGCCCCACAGGTGTTCACGCGAGTGTTCACTCTGGTGTCGGCTTGGGCCCATTCGAACGGGATACGTCTTCTGAGGTATCTCGACGATTGGCTAGTCCTGGCGAGCTCCCGCTCGCAGTTGCTACAGGACAGAGATCGACTCCTCAAGTTTTGTCGCGATCTGGGGATCGTGATAAACTACGAGAAGTCTGACCTCGAACCCAAGCAGAAGATGAAGTACCTGGGTATGCTGATAGACACGGTAGCAGGGCAAGTCTTTCCCGCAGACTTGCGTATCAGCAAATTCAGGGAGGCAGCCGGCCGGTTCCTGTCTCGGCAGGAACAGGCAGCACAGCAATGGCAAGTCGTGATCGGCCATCTGTTGTCACTCGAGAAGTAGTCCCTCACGGGCGTCTTCACCTGCGGTCTCTCCAGTGGAGACTAAGGGAGAGTTGGTCTCAGGCCAAGGATCCTCCTTACTTTCCCGTGGCTATCACGGACAAGGTGAGGCAGGACCTAGCCTGGTGGCTCGACGACAAGAACCTCTTAAGAGGAGTGCCCATACGCACTCCCCCCCCGGAGATGCTTCTGTTCTCAGACGCATCGACCGAGGGATGGGGCGCACACCTGGAGGAGTTGCTGGCTGCAGGTGTGTGGGACCATCACGAGAAGCACCTTCACATCAATGTCCTGGAACTCAAGGCGGCGTTCAACGCTCTCCAAGAGTTTCAGGACCGCTTGGTGGGACACTCAGTGGTGTTGATGTGCGACAACACCACAGTAGTGGCATATGTCAACAAGCAGGGGGGGCTAGTGTCTCTTCCGCTCCATCAGTTGACTGGTGCAGGTGCACGAGTGGGCCACGGCTCACTCGATAGCTAGAGCTGTCCAGCACGACAACATTCCAGGCAAGAGGAATGTAGTAGCAGACAAGCTCAGCCGTCGGGATCAGGTGATAGGGACCGAATGGTCTCTACACCAAGACGTAGCGGAAAGGCTCTTCAACCTGTGGGGGCGACCGGTCGTAGACCTGTTCGCCACCCGGCACAACAGAAAACTTCAGGTTTTCTTTTCAGCTGTGCCGGACCCATGGGCAGCTGCAGAGGACGCTCTCCAACACCCCTGGGACAACCTCTTCGCTTACGCCTTTCCTCCCTTCTGTCTGATTCGGAAAGTGATCAGTCGAGCGCTGGTCACTCCCAATCTCAGAATGATCCTGGTGGCTCCCAAACGGCCACAAGCCGTTTGGTATCCGGACCTGCTGGCTCTTCTTGCGGACGCACCGAGAGAGCTACCCACTTGGCACAACCTTCTAGCCCAGCCACACGTAGAACGGTACCACCAAGCAGTCCAGTCCCTTCAACTTCACGGCTGGCTGTTATCCACCATCTCTTGCGAACGAGAGGCTTTTCTCGTAGCGCAGCAACAGAGATGGCTGGACACGTCAGACAGTCCTCTGCAGCTGTGTACCAGGGGAAGTGGGCCGTCTTCTGTGGTTGGTGTCGTAGACAGGGTCTGTCTCCTCTCAGCCACTCTTCAGCAGGTAGCGGATTTCCTCGTGTTTCTTCGCCGAGAGAAGCTCCTCTCAGTACCCACAGTTAAAGGATATAGAGCCGCCCTGGCTCTCGTCCTAAAACTGAGGGGACTGGACATCTCGAATTCGTTCGAGATATCCTTGCTAATGAGGAGCTTCGAAAGGTCTTGCCCACCCTGGGAACTCAGGCCCCCTGCGTGGGATGTGACTCTCGTACTTAGGAGTTTGACTCGAAGACCCTTCGAGCCACTCCGAGAGTCGTCAGACAGGGATCTGACCCTCAAGACCCTCTTCTTGCTGGCCCTGGCATCGGCGAAGAGAGTAGGGGAACTACATGGCCTTTCTTATGATGTTAAACATACCAGAGGCTGGGGATCTGTGACGCTCGATTTCGTCCCGAACTTCGTAGCTAAGACTCAGAATCCATCGATCCCTGACGACAGGTTCGAGTCTTTCACGATCCCCTCCCTCCTGGACTTCACCGATAATGATGCGGATGAGATGCTGCTTTGTCCTGTGAGGGCGCTACGGCGCTATCTGAAGAGAACTCGACGTCTCAGGCCTGAGTGTCGACGCCTCTTCGTTAGCACTGGGGTTACCAAGAAAGAAGTCTCCAAGAGAACACGCTTCTTTCTGGCTGCGTGGGGTGATCAGGAGAGCGTACGAAGCTGATGGTAGCGACGACATCCGTACGCTCCGTCCGAGAGCCCACGAAGTCAGAGGTATCGGACCCTCCTTAGCGTTCCGTAAGAACTTCTCCGTGGCGCAGGTCCTGAAGGCAGGTGTCTGGGCCAACCAGACCACCTTCACGTCCTTCTACCTTCGGGATATTGCCCACAAGTCCTTGGATACTTTTTCCTTGGGACCTGTGGTGGCTGCTCAACACGTTGTGTAAGCTTACCCAGCACCCGAGCAGGTGGCAGAAACAGCATCGATTCCTGGTATGACTGGGAGAATGAATGCGTGAATGAGAGAGTGACTGGCTTCTCTTCACCATCTTTTTCTACCTCTACCTGTGGGCAGAGGGATACGGTCGTTACCTTGCTGGAAGGGAGTCAGATGCAGGTAAGCTATTCAACAGAGCCCCATCCTACCTCTTTAACTAGAGATAGGAGTAAATATCCACCACTTTCTCCAACAAGGGGGAGAAAGTGGATGCCGACATGAGACAAACCCATTACTTTACATTTGCTCATGTATAGGAAAAAGTTCTTACAATGCTAGTACAAAGAGACACGCTTGCCTCTCTCTTAGTACTCGGCCCAGAGGTCTGACCATTGATCCTGCGGTGCACACCCCGATCAATCGGACAGAGGCTTGGATCCCTCCCTCGCTCTTACGACCAGGGAGGCATTCCAGGGATGGACGAACACCAGTCTGTTCATCAAAAAGACTCAGATTCCTCCCACCAAGAAGTGAGTCTTCCTATTGTTAAAGGACCGATGGTTTGTATTACGTATCGGAACAAATGACAATTTGTCGAAAATTGCATTTTTCCTAACTATACAAACCTGAGGTCCTTTACATATAGTCCCTCCTCATGCCACCCCTCACTCTGCGTATTTTGCATGGGCCAAAAGCAAAAGTGATTTGTTTACCTCCCAGTCGCGCGGCGCGCGACGATCGGACAAGCAGTTAACTACCGTTCTCCCCTTGTTCGAAGCTTACGACCGTTCCAGCTGCCGCTAGCTACTTCCTTATTGTTTAAAAGGACCATCAGGTTTGTATAGTTAGGAAAAATGCAATTTTCGACAAATTGTCATTTTGGGTACCGAAATGTAGTTTTGATTTGCTGAAAAAGGGAATTTCTTAAAGATGACTGATTTAGCTTTTTCTCTGAAAGCTAGAATTTCAAGTCTGTGGGCTTGTTCCAAATGAAGAGGGTCTTTCATCCGAATAAACTATTTTCCAGGTCAATACCAAAGGGTGCGAAGCGCTGTACGAAACCGTAGCGTCGTTTGCAGAGCTGGACGGAACTTCGGTGATTCTTGACATATGTTGTGGCACAGGCACCATCGGAATTTCTCTAGCTGATGTAAGTTCGATTAGCCTTGATAGTTAGCTGTTGAGGCAGTGGTGATCAACGTAAAGTCTGATCATGTCAGTGAATCTTGAAGAGCAGATGCAGAGTAGGGAGACAGGGGTTAGCCTGAGAGATCGTAACCTTTCCTCCCCTTGGGGGTAGTGCCTTCAGTGCACCTCGGGTGTGCTGTAGGCATTACTGAAGGGTCTTTGCAGCATCTGTTTGTCCCCTAGCTGCAAACCCCTTTCATTCTTTTTACTGTACCTCTGTTCATATTCCTTTTCTTCCATCTTGCTGTCCACCCTCTCCTAATAACTCTTTCATAGTTCAACTGCTTTGAGGTTTTCTTCCTGTTACACCTTTGTAATAACCTTTTACTTTCAGTTTTCCTTTCAGCATTGAATGACCTCACAGGTCCCCCTCCCCCTAAGTAACTGCATATTCCTGTCTCCTTTCACTGTGAGAGTGCACAAGGATGATTGAAAATGTTTTTTTTTTTTTTTTTCATGACTATGCATGAAATCTGGGTTATTCATGCAATGTGATTGTAATTTTTGTTGCAGATTTTCCTAGTAGGATACCATTGACATTACAGACACTATCCAACTTACGAACATTTGAGTTACAAGTAAACATAATCGTAAATTTAAATTGTATTCTGTAAGAAACAACTGTGTGTATTGTCATTGGCAGTTTGTTTAGGTGGATATGTATCATACATATGAAGAAATTACTGTACTCTATGAAATACATTACTGTATGTACAGTGTACAATACTGTACTGCGTTTAAGGATGAAGAAATGTACTGTACTGCACTTAAAAAGGCTGAAGACCAACTTACGAACAATTCAAGATATGATTGGCCATTCGGAACGTAACTCATTTGCATGTAGGGTAGTGTCTTTTATAAAGGGTATTTAAGCTAATTTTGTGTTCTTACTTTTGCTCGCAAGAAATGTGGCAGGTGCTTCAAAAAGGAGTCAAGTAGTGGGGTTGAGCAGTTTTACATAGACAGACTTAACTCATTTAACCCTGTTCTCTTTCACTAACCATCTTTAGAATCTTGGTTCTTACTGAATGATCTGTCAACCTCATTGTGAATGAGAATGGCCAGTGAATTCATGGGTACAGCAGTTTTTTATAGACCTGAAATGTATTGTTTTAAATTTAGAATGTTTTTGATTTAGATAATTTAGGATAAAGTTACATGTCTCACATTCCTGTGTTTTCATTTTGATAACTCATCCCTGTTTTCTGCATCCTCCATCTTCAGCAATCCCTTTGTTTTTGTTTTTTTCATTTTGAGGGGGAGTTGGTAGTGCCTATATCAGTGCACCTCACTTGGTACACTGTAGGCATTCCTTGAGGGTCTTTGCAGCGTCCCTTGACCCCCTAGCTGCAACCTCTTTCGTTTCTTTTACTGCACCTTCTCTATCTGACTTTCCTCGACCCTCTCCTAGCAAATGTTTTATAGTGCCACTGCAAAAAGGTTCTCCTGTTACACTTACTGTCAGTTTCCCTTGCAGCATTGAATGACCTCATAGGTCCTAGCACTCTCTCTCTCTCTTTCTCCCCCACCTTCAGCAATGCTTGAAAGTGTACGGCATCGAGATGGTGAAGAAGGCAGCCGAGGATGCCCGCCACAACGCAGACCTGAATGGGCTTCAGAATGTTGCCATTTACACAGGCAAAGCAGAAGTGAATATGAACGCAGTCATGTCCCAGTGTTCCAGGTACAAGACCATTGGAATTGTCGACCCCCCGCGTGCAGGCTTGCGTAAGTGACTGAATAAAGTTTTCTGATTCGCAGTCTGGGGTAGTTATAGTCCACCTTATGTTTCAGTGTGACTTATGACCCCAGCATGTTTACGTATTTCATTGAATCCCAATGTAATCATTCAAGTGTTTGGATTATACATTAAAATTGCTGAAAAATAATTATATTTATATGTTATAAAAATCTGAATTTTATGTAAATTATAAAATAAGATAATTAAGAAAATGATACATTTTTGTAACCGCTAAGGATATTTTATTTTGAAATCAATTTAATTTTTGTCAGTAATATTGGAAATGAAACACATTCTAGCTTATAAAGATGTTCTCTATAAGGGGTTAATGCCATCAAGTGCACTTCACATTAGGCACTGTAGGCATTACTTAAGGGTCTATCAGCATCTTTTCAGCCCGAGCTGCAACCCGTTCATTCCTTTTACTGTACCTCCTTTCATATTCTCTTGCATCTTACTTTCCACCCACTTCTAACAATTGATTCATAGTGCAAGTGCTTCGAGGTTTTCCTCCTGTTACAAATTTAAAATGTTCTTTGCTCTCAAATCCCCTTTCAGCGTTGAATGACCTTATAGGTCCCAGTGCTTGACCTTTGGCCTAAATTTTATATTCCAATTCCAAAAACATGAAGAACTGTATGTGAGAGTAGCCCATACGTAGAAATTTAAAACTATTGTCATTGTTTATTGCCAACCTCGTCATTGTTAAATAAATGCTGTTCCTCCATCAGCTGAGAATGTCATCCGAGCTCTTCGCAAGTGTGAAAACATGGACCACCTGGTCTACCTGTCCTGTGATCCAGAAGGAGCCTTCAAGAATTTCATCGACCTCTCCCGACCAAAGAGCAAAAACTACAAAGGAGAATTTTTCATCCCGATCAGGTGAGGCATCGTGTTCCTGCTGGTGAGTGTGTACCCAGCCTCAGGTGTGGTGTTTTGTATGTCCAGTTATACATTTACAGACACCATCCTACTTAATAACACTCAACTTACAAACAAGCAGGATCGCCAATTAAAGTTGTGTTCAGAGTGTTTGCCTTTGCCATCTGAAAGTTCAAATTTTGTTATGCACACCTATTCTGTATATACAATACTGTATGGACTTTGGATCATACTGCACTTAAATAGCTATGAAGAGTACAGTTAACTATTACAAACAGTTCAACACACAAACGGCCGTCCAGAACTTACTCATTTAAAAGTAGGTTGGTGCCTGTACAAGGCAGTCCCCGGTTATCAGCAATCTGGTTATATGGCGCTTGTCTAGCCCATAAAATTGGTGATTTATGGTGCTGTAATGGGCCGAGTTCTGGTTGTCAGCGCCATGAGGCACCAATAATAGAGGTATGACACCATAACCTACCTAGCAAAGGCACCATAAGGGTGCTTATGGCGCCAATAACCGGTTATCAGCACCCTTATGACGCCATAAATCGCCGAGTTATGATTAATGGCGGGTTTTGTTTCTTGGCACACACCCCGGGAACGGAACCCCCGCCGACAACCGGGGTCTGCCTGTATCTGTCAGGTACAGGGATGACAGAGAGTCTTATGCTCTGCTTTGACTTTGATATTAGTTACTGGCGATCATGTTATGTTGTCAGTCCATCTTAGCTCCTCGTGTTTTTCGTTGCAGGGCCGCCATAGTTGACCTGTTTCCGCACACGCCACACTTCGAATTGGTCATCTTGTTCGAGAGGTGGGAGGAACGCAAGTGGAGGAGAATCATGGAAGGTATGATTGACTGCCTACCAGTGCATGCATTATTCTGTTTGAATATTATCACCAACTTTAACCTTTGGCTAGATTAGATATGATAAAGTTTTCTCTTTGCTCTCCTCTGTATTGTGTGCAGTACTGGGTAGTGCCATCAGTGCACCTCACACAGTACACTGTAGGCAGTAATTAAGGTTCTTTGCAGCATCCCTTTTGTCAATATCCCTTTCAGCACTGAATATCCTCATAGGTCCCAGTGCTTGGCCTGTGGCTTAATCAGTATACTATTCAGTTTTATACACACATGCAGACACCGCCTATTACTGGTACGCTCGTCACTTTGAAGATTAAATCAGTTTTGCAAAATTAATGGCTGTGAACCCATATGGGGCAGTAAGTCATTTTTTAAATGCTTTTGGTCTTCGTTTAGAAACCAAACCCTCTCTCTACTTACAGGAAACCCTCTTCCGCGTGACGAAGATTACTTCAACCGTATTCCGGCCAAGCCGGAAGGCACATACCAGGGTGGCAGTAGCGAAGAAGTAAGTATTGGGGTATTTAGGGCTCTTAGTTTTGTAGGTCATGAGATATATACTATACTGAGAATACAGTCTTTCCCCAAAAGTTTCCAGTATTTAGGTCATCATGGTTAGGTAGTGTTTTTGTATGTTACAGAAGTCCTGTTTCAGTTTTTGAGACTACAGTTTGATGGTACATAAGTTTTCATATTTAGGTCACCAGATTAGAAAAGTGTTTTTGTATGCAATGATGGTAATGTTTCAATTCTTGAGACTACTGTTTGACAGCTGTCTTCCTCAATTTTTGTCAGTATCAGGTAGCATTTATTTTATCTGCCAGTTACTCAAATTTAGGGTCATAAATGCTTGGTTAAACATCAGAATTGATGTGATAAGAGTATGAAAAGTTTCAGAAATCATTGGCGAGGTCATTAATAGTTTCTTTATAGTACTTTGAAGTAGTATAACCAGATACTGCCAAGTGCCAGTGGGTTGATGATAGAACTTTACGTGAATTCATTGGGGAACAAAACATTGAAAGCAAACGTTTTTGTTGACAAGAGGGACATACTGTCCTTTTTCATTCCTTCATTAATTTTCGAAGCACATGTGCGGAATGAGGACGGGCACTAAGATTAGACAATAGTGACTTTGGAGTATGAACTATAGGAGGGAAGGACTTGATGTTTGCTACAGGTTAAACAGCTGCGGTAGTATTCAGGGAGAATGTTTACATTATGATGTGAAAAGTATGTGATTGAACACAAATTTAGTACTTATTATAGTATTCAGCCATGATGATAATAATAATAATAATAATAATAATTGCAGGATACTCGGCATATAGCCTTTGAATGGAGGGTGACCTCAAGAAATTTCTTGTGTTTTGGCAAATACTTTGTTGTATGAATGTTGTATTCATACAAAGTAGATACGGATATGAAACACTATTCTTGCGAAGTGATTGTTGCCATGTATCTGCCATGTATCGTCTGTGGGAAATGCGCATTCTATAGCTGAAAAAGTTAGCCAGTTTAATAGCTTATGCTTAATTATTTTGAGGAATAGAAGATTGAAGTGTTTTTTACCAGAGTTGTATTTTGTATGTGTTCAAGGTGAGTCAACATTTTAATTCGGTGAGAATTTGCGAGTAAAAAGATTCAGTATGTGTGTGTTTCAGAAAGCCAAGAATGCTTTTTGAAATGAATCCCAGTGAATGGGATTGAAGTATTTTTTTTTTCCACTTAATTTCAGTGAAGTTCGGCAGCACAATTCTGCACAAGTGCAAACCTGTTACTTTATGGCTGTGTCCCGACTTTGACCAGAGGGTAAACTGACTGCTGGGGATTGAAATTGCGCTTCTATGAGACCACAGAGCGGTGGTCTATTGTTTGTCGTTTTCACATCATTTCTATTCTAACAGACTCCCACATTCAAAAGTGATCCTGATCCCCGTTCCCTCCCAAGAGCAACCAGATTCACCGGACATCAGAAGGACAAGTATGCAGTAAATGTACCTTACTCTCAAACTTCTCAGTTCCAGAGGTCTCAGCTTTTGGCCTTTGGCCTGAATTATATATTCTATCCTATCAAAAATGAACCATCATACATTTTTAAACATGGGGTTGACAAGTTTCTGGGTTTGCCTGCAAAATGACACAAGATGTAATGCCGCTGGTCATTTCAGCAAGTCCAACACATGCTGTGGTTGTAAACTCGGTCAGGCACCTTCTATTTGGTTCTGGAGTCAGAGCAGGCATCATTGCTCTCAATGACTGGGACCTGGGAGAGTCCGAAAAATGTAAACACTAGCCGGTAGAATCAGTATTAGGTAAATCTCTTAGAGCTTTACTTTCTTTCCAGTAATCTTCAGCTGAAAACCCTTATGGACAGAGTCAACAGACTTTAATAAACCCAAGAGGACTTCAGAAGGGAAAGCAACTTGCAGAGAAAGAAAAGTTACAGGAAAAGGGGACTAACTAATAAATATGAGGAAATGCCATAAAACCAATGTATACATGAATTCAGAAGACATCTGCAGCAGCAGAGAGCAGGAATGAATTTGCTCCTTGCTTAAATGTTTGGAGATCGAAAGATTCCACAACTGCACTAAGTAAAGTATTTCATATTTTAGTTGCATTCAGGGTACAGCTAGAAGACTGGGTAGTATTGAACCTCTGGCTAAAGAACAGCACACATTTTTCACAGCATCAGCGGGCCTGTCCCATTTTCCTTCAGCTGGGGGTTAACATGAACCGTACATGAACTTTCAACTTACAAACATTCAGGTACAGTACACACATACAGGTCTGCATGCACAGTGAATTGTGTTTTAGGATAAAAAAAACAGGCAGTACGGTATTGACTATTATCACACTATATTTGAATAGGTGTGAAGAGTACAAATAGCCAACTGCACTGTAACTTGTTTGTAATTAGGGTGGAGCCTGTACACATTCTTCAGCAGCTTTTTTACCCTATGGTCAAAACTGTTGGCACTTTCTGAAATACCGTTCTTATGCATCATTGCGAGATAGTTTTAGATTTTGTAATTTAATTGCCTTGAAAGAAACTTGCTTAGTCTCAAACTTAGTCATCCTGGGGTCTAAGTAGAGTTTATTATTTTAAAGGATTAGTTTATCCAGTCCTCTGAGCCTAATAAAGTCTCTTCTGGGCTGGTTGTTAAATAGCTGCCCCTGGTGAGGCTCGATCTGACAATCCTGGCATCGTAAGTACCGTGCGCTAACTGCATTTTGTATTTTTCGAGATCTGAAAAAGCGATTGAAGTATTTTTTTTTATAGTTGAAGAGAAATGATTGTGATGTGGTGTATGCATTCTACTTTCAGCTTTGGCTTACAGCGTCTTCGCTAATGTTGGGCTATGATAAATAAAAGTTGTTGATTGGAAAATTCTTGAAAGAGATTGAAGTATTTTTGTCACAGGAATTTTTTTTACATAGAATGTTCCGTGTGTACTATATTGAATCTCAAGTGCATCCCTAGAATCTCAGAAGGTGACTGCGTGAAGGTCATGTACGATTTCCATGAAGTCTTTTTAAAGATGAAAAGTTATCTAAATGTGAGTAGCTGGGGATTGTATTTGAATTCTGAATATGTAGACTGTATATGAAATGTTTTATTTTTTTTCAAATCTGTTGGTAGAGATTGAAGTATTTTTAGCAAGTTGGGCTCATCTACTATAGAAGAAGGCCCTTTGTGTTTTTGTCTAAAACCAAGTCAGAAGACGTGATGGATCATCTTGGTGGAAAAAAGTGTGTCCTCACTGCCCCCTATGTTTTCGTTTACATCATGATAAAAACAATTATGAGATTGAAGTCATTTTTTATGAAAGAGAGAGATTGAAGTATTTTTTTGGTCATACGAAAGAGATTGGAGGATCTTTCAAAGCTGATAAGAATTCACAAGTGATTCAGCGGCTTTTTGGGAATTCATGTGCCGTGGAGAGTTGCCCCTTTACGGAGATGAGACTCAAGAATCGTCGGCCTCCACTCTCCCCCGATGTTGGAAATTGTTGCGGCAAAAATAATTTGCGTGGAAAAGTCTTCCTGAGGATGTTGTCCTACTGGAATCTCGAAAGTTCAAGCGAAAATGCAACGTATGACTACCTTGTAGCAATTCTCCTTGTATTTGATAATTGAAGGACATTTTTACGTATTTATTTCTGAATTTGGTTAATTTTTTATTTGTTCCGATACGTAATACAAACCTTTCGGTCCTTTAACAATAGGAATATACTTTTGGCGTAGCTGGAATTACGGCCGTTGAATCTTGAACAAAGTGATTAGGCCAGTAACTACTGTGGGGCAGGCTAGCTGCCCGGATTGTAAACACTCCACTTTACTTTCGGCCGTCGGAAGAACGGGGTGTTTGTGAGCTCCAGCTGACTGGTCGTTAATATTTTTTCCGGTGGGATCCTTTTGGTTTATTTTTTTGTATTTAAATAATTATGAATATACGGTGTTTGATATTAATACTAAACAAAGGATTGTCCTTAGTTTTTCAATTAATATACAAACCCACTTTTTGTGATAGCCTTTGTAACCGCCCCTCTACTTGTGTTAAGAGCCGGCGGCTAAGGTATGCCAACATATTTACATTCTTTCGCCCTTTAACACTGGCTCAGACCTGCATGAGGACGAGATATGTATTTATCGTGAGGATGAGACATGTATTTAACGTAAGTGATATTGATCCTGTAACGGGACATGTATTCATCCGGAAATTACGCTTATGCTTGGGAATTACCAAAAGAACTTCAAAGGTTTGTTGTTATGGTAATTTCTTTTCTTCTTCCTTTCACTTACTATCGGAAGATGGTAGAAGGATGGGCATGCGATGCTGATGTTGGGGGATCTCCTCTCACTTCGGAGGTCGGCGCCCTTGGATGTGTGAGGAGTATCCTCATTACTTTAATTTTTTTTTCCTTATTTTACAGACTAGTGGTGATTGTGTTTTCAGCAGTATTGGTTGGATGCTATTCGTGTTGGTTATCCTAACCTTGGAATTGTACCTATGACTCGTAGCATGTTGCAGCCTCTCGTTCGCGAGAGGTACCGAGTGTACGGTCACCTGCGGGTGACCGTTCAGCCAAGACCCAGGCAACCGAGTTCACTCGGCGCCAGGATCCAGGCACGGAGCGGAAGACTGGTGGGAGTCGCCCAGGTGACTCCCACCAGGCCAGCGATCGCTCTCGTGGCAAGTCACTGGTACCCAGGGTTGACGCGATGGTCCCAGACCAGCCGCGGGCTGAGGTGAGGAAGCAGTCTCCTGAAGCGGCGTGACGCGCCATGAGTGACAGGCCTCGCTCCCACCGCGACAGCGGACTCTGCCGGTCCCCTGACTGCCGCTCCCACCGGGACTGGGCGGAGAGGGGGACCAGCAGCAGCTCTTCTGACGCTCAGGACTGTCGCTGCGGTTCTCGGACCAGCTGCTCTTCCCGGGAGAGCCGCTCGATCAGGCCTGCAGATCGATTGCCACCGCGGGTTGGCGAGCGTCTGCAAAAATCTCTCTCTCTCTCTCTCTCTCTCTCTCTCTCTCTCTCTCTCTCTCTCTCTCTCTCATGCTGGTCTGCAGGTGGGCAGGGGGGGGGAGCGTCAGACCTACCTCTCCTATCCCTTCAACTTCCTAGGGCTACACCGGGAAGAGCAAGGCGATCGGGGAGTGATCGCAAGGGGCGCGCTCCATGCTCTCCCACCGCGACAGCGGACTCTGCCGGTCCCCTGACCGCTGCTCCCACCGGGATCGGACGGATAGGGGAACCAGCAGCAGCTCTTCTGACGCTCGGGACCATCACCACTGCTCTCGGTCTAGCCGCTCGACCAGTGCAGCCCGATCACCAGCAGCTCTCCTGAAGAGACTGATGCTCCGTTCTTGGTCCAGTGTTTCTCAGTGTTTCTCTGCAAGAAGACCGCTGGTCCAGACCGGTAGCTAGATCGTCACCGTGGTTGATGATCGCCTACAGTCCTCCCAGCCTACTGGTTCTGCTGGTAGGCAGGGGAGGAGCTCTCGTAACAGCTCCCCTGACATAAGAGACCAACGCTCTGTTCCTTGGTCCAGCGTTTCTCCACAAGAAGCCGCTGGTCCAGACCTGCAGCTCAATCGCCACCGTGGTGATCGCATGCAGTCCTCCCAGCCTACTGGTTCTGCTAGTAGGTAGGGTAGGAGCATCAGGTCTCCCTCACCTGTCCCTTCAACCTCCTCAGGCTACACCGGGAGGAACGAGGCGAACAGGAGTGACCGTGAGGAATGCACTTCTTTCGGTCCGGCCACAGGCCTGGTTTGGTCTTGGGACTAACAGATCCTTGCTCAAGTGGTTGGAGGAGATTGTGGGGGGCTGGCAAGGACAAATGACGCTTCCCAGACTCTCGGAGGGACCATCACCGCCGTTCATGTGACGGTCCGTCTGGACCACGCACTCAGAGACCAGGGTGGGCTCCCCCTTCAGTCCTCGTGAGAGGTTTCGACCTGGACGAGGACTGGGATGCGTATCGGCTCTCTCCTGTCAGGTGCTCGCTCAGCCCCACCCAGATGACGGTCACCGTGGCGGCAGATGTTTAGCCTACAGTACGAGTTCGTAACCCTCCTCGGGAAAACATTTTCTCCAGACGCTAACGTTTTCCTAGACTCTGAGCGGCCATCACCGCACAGTGATGGCTGCTCGTACTCGCTTCTCCGACTGCTAGTTCCGCTGGGAAGGCAAGCAAGTATCCAATCTTCCTCCCCCATTCCCTCTCTCCCTATGGCTGAGAAGGGAAGGGGAGGGATCCTGCAGAGCGTTCTCCGTAGGATTCCACATTGGGGACTGCGTTCCTGGCGGGACCTTCGGGTCCAACCGGACGTAAGTCCCCGTCGTTGAGGAAGGGTCTTGCCCGATCCTCGATTTCTACGGGAATCGGGAGGACTACCGCCCGATGATCGTCTAACGAATTCGGTGGGGGTTTCGCTGAGTGCTTAAAGTTCTTCGGAATTTCTAGCGATCTCCGAGTGTTCTGGGTCTTCCTACGATCTACAAAACACTTGGGCGAAACCACGGTCCACAGTGGGCGAGACGAGGATCCCAGATAATTATTACTACGGATAACCGGGGAATCTCACCGAATGCTCGAATTCCCTGGAATTTCTAGTGTTCGAGAAAAGCACTGCTGCTGAAGGAAGAATATCTCGGGAAGGGCTCAGCCTGGATGGACCTGACGCTCGCCTCAGTAGGCGGCCAACCCTGGGATAGAGAAGAACAGGTGGGAACATCCAGTGTGGCTTGAACTATCGTCTTTGGTATCCTGTTATCACCATAGAAGTCTTCCTTCGGGGAAAACTTCTCTTTCACTCTCTTCATTAGATATGAAGGGTGTCTGCTTTCCAAACCTTATTCTTGCTCCTCGAATGGAAGAAAGAATTTAGGATGGAGGTCTATGTACGGAACCTACAAAACCCCCTACTATGTATATTGCCCTCTCCGACATGCTTCTGTTATCAGTTGAAATTGTCCGAGGTGTAGGCACATACCGTACTTAACTCTACGGGTTGTGACCGAGATGAATAGTATTTTCTTAATTGAACTGCAACTCGGGACTGCCTGCAAACCTCCCAGAGTTACCAGTTTCGATTTTGAGATACTTATGGTATTGTTACAACAACATCATCTCAGCGTTTGTATTCGTCGAAATCCGTTTTTGATTAAATGCAAATGCTCGAGGGTATTTTTTTTGCGCTCGATGGTTCTAGCTGAAAGCATTCCTTCCTTTGAATGGATTACCTGGCAACTCAGGATGACGAGTGAGCGAGAGCTAGCGGTGTATTGGCTGCCTACTGCTGCGTCGCAGCCCAGTCCAGCTGGCTCTCCAAGATAGCATGGTCGGGGCTTAGTCCTCTCTCCTCTACAATGATTGACTACCGAACCGAATCTCTGCCCAGCAATCACAGACTTAGGTCTCTGGTTGGCTGGAGTTCTCGCATATGTGAATGACCATCTCTACTGCATCACCTTGGACATTGCGAGAATTTTCAGACAGAGATATCTCAATAGACTCGCTATCATCTTTCTGTTTACCGCACGGTAACAGAATTCTGTAGCCTAGTCTCCCACTGCATCGCACCTGCTGCTGCGATAATGCGGAATGATTTCTTCAGACATGTGAGTTTGTCTTCTAAATATATCTTGTATTCTTAGGTGTGCAATTGTTCATTGTTCACCCCGAATTGTAGATGTATAACGGAAGACATCGCCTGTGCCCCTCCCTGCCAGCTCTACTTCCAAGTATATAGATGTCCTCCCTGGATAACCTGGGAAGAAGATGATGATGATTCAGCCCATGAGAAGCGGTTCTTCAGGCAGTACATCCCTGAGTTTTCATTACTGAAAAGCGCTCCGCTTTCACTGCAACTCCGACTTCTCACCGAACAGCAATGAAGTAGCGGTTTAGCGTTTTCAGTCCTTTGTAAATCACAGGGATTAAACCGTCTTCGCGGGTTGGTGTCATCGGGGGGACTTTTCTAATTTCAGAATCTTGAGAGTTTCTTCTCTTTATTCGGCTGTGAAACTTAGGTCTGCATTCACCTACCACCTTCGTCTTCAAAATCACATAGTGTTGTTTCTCCTTAGCTGAGATTCAACTACTATGAGAACTTCTGTCTTGCCATCAGGGACCTCGGTCTCTAGAAGGCAATTGACTTTCGCCTGTTGGGCACATGCCTTGAGAGAATCATCATCTCGCCTTCCGGCATCGGTGGCAACAGATAGACGATTTGTATGATCTCTCGGCATAACCCTTCAAAAGGCGTGACTACGCCTTTTGAAGGGTGACTACGCCTCGGATGCCTGGACAGATCGCCTCACACAACTGAACGTTGTCGAAGCGTCCAAGACCGTCATGAGCTACGCTGTGGACTTAGTATCGGTTGTTCCAGATCAATCATTACTTCGTCCTACTAGCGTGTTCCGGTACCCATAACCATCGACACCCACCATGGAGTGTCGGTGTCCTATCCACCGCGGAGACGAAGAGACTTCGCTGCAGTGGGGTACGAGACCGCGAGAGACTTCGCTGTAGTGGGATATGAGACCGCGAGACACTTCGCTGCAGACGGATAGACCAGTATAGGTACTGGACATCACTCTGAAGAATATGTCGGACAGGAAGATGGATAGGTCATTGCGACCATATCCTTCTTTCCTTCCGGGACTGCCCACAGGTCCTTGGAACCTCATTTCCCTGGACCAGTGGTGGATGCTTGCAAGATGTGTTTGCTTACCCAGCTCCTCGACATGACAAGTTGCTTCTCGTCCATGGTGTGCATTTGTAGAGGTAAGAAGGATGCGAGAGTGACTGTCTCTACCCCTTCCATCCCTCGTCTATCCATTCTCTCTTCGGGTTGAGGATAGGACTCGAACTCACACTGGCTGGTCGGACGATCGATGCGGTAAGCCTGTACATAAGCATCCTTTTTTTGTTTTTTCTTATCAGAATCATAGAAGCAATCCCGCTCCTTCCTCTAGCAAGGGGAGGAAGGAGACTGACAATAATGGCAAACCCTTCCCAGAACTTTGCATTAATGTCTCCGACGCCAATATTCTTCACAGCCCTTTTTCGGATGAGTCACGATCCCTCACTCATTTCGAAAAGGCCCAGAAGTCTGACTCTTGATCACGCAGCTCCTATACTCTGATCAAGTTGTCAGATGCAGCAGGGCACTCCTCCTCGCTCTTACGACCAGGAGGAGTAGCCTAGGTGCGCAGAACTCCAGTCAGTTCTAGAGGCTCACTCAGATTCCGCCCACCAATCAGTGAGTCTTCCTATTGTTAAAGGACCGAAAGGTTTGTATTATGTATCGGAACAAATAACAATTTGTCGAAAATTGTATTTTTCCTAACTATACAAACCTGAGGTCCTTTTAGAAATATGCCCACCTCCTGCCACCCCTCAATCTGAAACCTGGGCCGAAAGGCATAGTGGAGTGTTTGCATCTGGGCAGGCTAGCCTGCCCCACGGTGGTTACTGCCTAACCACTTTGTTCAAGGTTCAACGGCCGTAATTCCAGCTACGCCGAAAGTATATTCCTATTGTTAAAGGACCGAAAGGTTTGTATAGTTAGGAAAAATACAATTTTCGACAAATTGTTATTTTCTAATAACTGATCTCCTCTTTCTGTATTTCTTATTACCTTTTGTTACTTCTTTTTAATGAACACCACAGTATTCTTTGGAAGCTTGAATTTCAAGTTAGTGGCCCCGTGGGCTTGTTCTATAGGAGGGGGTTCATCTTCTGAGTAATAGTGTAATAATTAAAGGTCTATCTCTCATTCATATGCATGTAAGATTTGAAATACATGTACTCATGGCATTTTAGATTTATAACGAAGGTGACTTCATTTCCTTTTGTAATAGGAATTAGAGACTATGTAATTTGTACCTTTTCTGTAGCTGAGACTTAGGAAGATTAACTTAGAATTAAGTTACCTGCCTTTTGAGCCATTTAAATATTGTACACTTAGTTGTGGTATGATATAAAATATTTGTTTGTATAAAAATCTGTGACCTCATTCTGCAAAAAGCTTCATGCATGTATTCTTTTTTATCACGCAAGTTGGCTGCAGGTCCCACAAATCAGTAACTCGTAGTTGTTGGTAATACAATAGCATATAGTTTCATCTTTCTTTATGCTTAGCAAACATAACGATAACAGATCAGCATCGACCTTTCAAACTTGAAAGGAACCACAAATTGGAAAATAAATATATTTAAGAAATCCACAGACAGTGTTGGAGCTTCATTCCCCCTGTTCAGCATGGAAACATTGAAAGATGATAATGCAGTGAAGAGGAGCTATAGCACTCCAAAACTGTTTGTGCCTCTGGATATATTTATCATCCAATTTCTGGTGCTTTTCAAATTTCAGCAAAACATTCTGTCTTACTGTTAACCTCTCAAGAGAATGAATGGGCCAGAATTGACCCAGGTAGTTTAGTCATCTCAAAAAGTACTCATGGTACAGTGGTCCCCCAGTATTCGTGGGGGATGCGTACCAGACCCCCCCCCCCCCCCCCCCCCCCCCCCCTGCGAATAGTTGGAACCCCATAAAAACACTTTAAACAGGCTATTTTGTTAGTTTTAACTAAAAAAAAAAAAACTAAAAATTTTAATACCCATTTTTTTAATAATTATAAAAAGCTATTCATGGGGGTCTGGTACGCATCATCCATCACCCATGAATATGGGGGTGGGGGGGGACCACTGTATTTAAAAATCAGTCTACAGATAGCTTTCAGGAATCTGTTTGAATATGTTTTTCCGTCTTGATGAAAATGGGAATTGAACAGACTCCCAAAGGCTCTGTGTAGAGATTGATGTTTAAATTTATACGTAACCCTTCCATAACTGTAGATTAGTTTCTCCATTCGAGAGATCTTTCATTTCTGAAATAAATTGAACTGCACTTAAGGATTTGTCAGTAAAATTCAGTAGTTAATATATGAATGTGGCAATGAACTTTTAACTTTCATTGAATTACTCCTTTTATGGAAAGTGGCTTTTGTTTTCAGTAATGCTTTCTGGTGAAGTACAAAAGCAAAGACTTTTGAACATCAGAACTGTGCTCTTCATTAGTGTTTTATGTCAGTACTGATGAAGAAAAACTTCCAGGTGTTTATAAGTCTTTGTTTATGTCATTTACAAAATAGAGTTTACTATGCAACTGGATTTTTATGACATAAACTGGTTTTCATGAGATTGTGAATGTCTTAGCACAAGCAGTAGTATCTCTAATGTGCACGTGGTTTGTTCTTAGTTGGGGGCGTAGGACAGATACTGACGACATTACAGAGGTCTTGCAGAGGTGTGCTGGATGATCAAAAGGTCCTCCTCTGCAGTCCACTTTCCACAAAGTTGTGAAAGTAACAACCGAGCTTCTGCATGTATCAGCTACATTATTCTCATTATTTTGTGCTGAGCTACCAATTTAGATAACTGAATTGATTGTCAAGTGTAAGATACAGGTTAGTAAGGCTAGGAACTTTCTGTCATTGCTGTTAGCTGTGAGATAACCAGAGTATATTCAAGCGCATGTTACAGCATAGGGCCTTTGCTACTTTACCGACTCCGTCACTCAAAAGAAAGCCAGATCCCCAAATGTGACTTTTAAGTTGAAGTGCTA
This sequence comes from Macrobrachium nipponense, assembly GCF_015104395.2. Lineage (NCBI taxonomy): Eukaryota > Metazoa > Arthropoda > Malacostraca > Decapoda > Palaemonidae > Macrobrachium > Macrobrachium nipponense. The sequence continues at coordinate 36,089,048 of NC_087214.1, read as the reverse complement.
CTAAAATCTTGGAAATTTGACCTTGTGAGGACTGATGCTTGAAGCTTCTAAATCACACACTGAGTTAAGGTGGAATTGTATCATAAGTTTATTGTCTTGTTTTCTCCTTCTGTTACTTGACAGTATTGTAGTTTATTCTGTCTTGTTTCCCCCTTCCGTTGCTCTAGAGCACAGGTGGACAACCTTTTAAGCATCAAGACCAACCCATTGTTTGTTTTTCAAGATGAGAGCAGTAAACATTTTTATTTTTTCATTATAAATTTTAAATAGTGAATTAATATAATTTATATTGCCATTATATTTTAACTAAACCTTTTAAGTACCGAAAGCTAAAATTTTAGGATTAATAGGATTTTTGTTATTAGATGTCATGTTGCCTGTTGACAAAAGCTTGTAAATGTAAAGGAGGAATATATTTCTTCGACATTTTTCCCCCCCCCCACCCCCCCCCCCCCCCCCCCCCTCCCCCCCCCCCCCCCCCCCCCCCCCCCCCCCCCCCCCCCCCCCCCCCCCCCCCACCCTCCTTTTTTTTTTATGAGAGACTTACTGGAAGCAAATCTCTTTCCATTTTCTCAGAATGAAGTACAGTAATTTTATGCTACATGAAAATGTAATTATAGTTATCGGAAAAACACACAACCAATTTAGATATAATTGTATTTAACTAAACAGATTTTCTTCTTTACATATTGTATTTATTTATTTATAAATGTTTAATTATGAAACGTGCTGCATCACTGCTCACTGGCACTAAATTCACTTCCCCCGAGAGCACTGTCAGACCATCAAAGGGGCAGGAGAGTGCACATGATTAACAGGTTATTCACCTCTGCTGTACAGTACTATGGTCTGTTCTGTCTCGTTTTCCCCTTCCGGTACTTTACATTGTTGTTTATTCTGTCTTGATCTCCCCTTCCGTTACTATGCTGTTGTCTCATTTTCTCCTCCGGTTACCGTACAGTGTCGTCGGGTGTTCCGTCTTGTTTTCCCCTTTCGTTACTCCATACTGTTGTCATCTATTCTGTCTCATTTTCCCCTTTTGTTACTCTTACGTTATTACTCTACAGTCTTGTTGTTTGTTCCATCTCGTTATCCTCTTCCGTTACTGTACAGTATTGTTGTTTGTTCTGTCTCGTTTTCCCCTTTCATTACTCTACAGTATTTTCGCACACAACGTAAATGTTCAGTAACTGCAGTAACAAATCTGCGCCAACACAGGGTTGTCGAAGAGTGTAACAGAGGCCTCTGAGCAAGTGAGGGGTTGAAAACGGAAGTAGAATAGATGGTAATAAATGCAGTGCAACATTTTTTAAGAAACTGTTATTAGCTGTCAAATTAACTTTGCTGGATATTTTAATCCTTGGCAATCCTGCAGTCTTAACTTAGTGTATAAACAACCCATAGGCTACAGTAAATCACCACCCTTCTTACAAATATTCAACTTACAAATTCAGAGATAAAAGCAATTGTGATCACAAATTAGAATTAATCGGTGTGCTTCTGGTTGCCACCTGTAAGTTCAGTTTTTGTATACAGTACTATATGTACAGTGCATTGTATTTTAGGATGAAAGTACATACAGTAAATCATTCCATACCTAAATCAGCATGAAGGGTACTGTGACCAACTTATAAACATTCAACATACCAATGGCTGTCTGGAATACATCTTGTTTGTAGGTAGGGTGGTGTCTGTATTTTGCACTTACAACTGCGTGATGGATTTGTAACTTGTCACTGTAATTCATTTGAAAAGTAGCTACGGGCAGTCTCCAGTTATCCGTGATCTATGGTGCTTGTAACAACAGTAGCTGAATTTTTGGTGCTGATATGCGTCGATCCTCGCTTACCTCTCAGAAGAAATATCCTTGACACCATGTATTGTTCTATAGATGCCAAATAGCAACTGGTTTTGTTCTTTTATTCATTTGGATTGCCAATTCAGAGTGCTCGTTTTTAAAATTTTTTGCTCGTAGGGCAACCTTTTAGGATGTTAATGAAAGAAATAACATGAATCAGTGACAGCCCTATTTGTAGCATATGTTGACCACCACCATTTTTATATGTTAGACATTTACTATTTTCTCACCTTTTAAGAAACTATGGTAGGTTGAAACTTACATTAGGAAAAATAATGACAGATCACTATTTTTAAAGTTTACAGCCAGATTCATACATCACCTGATCTCAATCAGAGCTTCTCTTAGATATAGGTCAGTCAGTCTTATGAAGTCAGTTGTCCTTAATGTTAATTTTGAATTCCCTAGTGTTATCAAGTTGCCACGGCGGCCTTTGTAGGGTCTTGGTGGCGGCAATGATCACCATGTGACTGTAATGACTTTTTTGAACTTAGCAGAGACTTTCAGATGAATGAGAAACGGTTTGTCTATCCTACAGCAGCACCAAGGGAAGAACAAGAGGGCGGTCGAGCAAGAGAACCTCCAGAAGAAATTGAAGGCGTCTTAGTGGCGAGAACTGACGTAGAGTACGTCCCCCCCACGACGTCTTCGTGCCCGACGCAAGAGCCACGAAGCCATAAGAATGCTTGACGTTCTCTGACGTTTGTTTAGGGTTCTCTCGTCTTACCCTGCATGTTCGCAAAGAACTGCTGGATGGGTGACTTTGCGAAGTGTGATAGTATGCCTTCTGTGTGTTGTGCCTTTTCAAGATATGAGTTTAACTGTGAGGAGGCATCTGAAAGTGACAAACATTTGTAAAATAAGAATGATGATCCCTTATTTAGTTTTCAGCCAAGTACAGTTCCTTATCAGAACTTAAGGAAATCATTCAGATTACCAGACCTGACACCTGCGTAGGGATTCAGCTTGGAGTTACCCAGATCATAGGTATTCATAGTGTCAAAAAGTACTTGTAATCTTCTTAGGCACGAAGATATGGTACTTCAGTTGTATTCCACATAGGAAAATGAAAATGGTATGTCTCAGAAAATGCCCAACAGGGAGCGTTTATTAAGGAAAGAGATAAAGTTTACAGTGTATGTTTAAAATTTTATGCCTTTCTTGGCCACACACACACTGTAAACTTTATCTCTTTCCTTAATAAATGCTCCCAGAAGAGGTCCATTGGAGGACGAAACTGTTGGGCGTTTTCTGAGACATAATATTTTCATTTTCCTATGTGGAATACAACTGAATTAGTGACAAAAGTTATACTGTCAGCCCCATGACATTGAACAGTGAAGCATATCTTTGCAGTGAAATGTTTGAAGTCGACCTGAACAGTTTCTGATTGTGACTCGACTACATTCTAACAGATTTGTAATGGAAGAATCTTGTATATTAAGTGACAGATAGTTTTGGGAACTCCTCTGTATCTCTGGGTGAATTTTCATGTGAAAAACATCATTCCTTTTATTGTTGTCACTAACGTCAGTCATTTGTAGTGTAGCTTTTCATTTAGTTAGTGTCCCTTCCGGAGAAAATAATTTTGCGTCTGTGTCGGAAACTTGTGGCCTGAGTCGTGTGTGTGTGTGTTTGTTTGTGGATGCTTTGTTGGTATGTAGAAATTAAACCCTTATGCTGTTTTAATATCCTTTTGCAACCAAGTTGCAAGGGATATGGTGTGTACAACCATTTGTTCTTAAGAGCATTGCTACAAAGGTACAAGCTCATTAGTTTCGGGGTGAAAACATCAAGGTCTATGACAACAGTCGGTTTGACTCTTGTGAAGACCATATAAGGCATACAGTTTGACCATTTGCCAAGTGGGCAGAAGGAAAAAATCTAGAACTTAGGCCAAAGGCCAAGCACTGGAACCTATGAGGTCATACAGCGCCGAAAGGGAAATTGAGAGTAGAAGGGTTTGAAAGGTGTAACAGGAGGAAAACCTCACAGTTGCAGGAGAGAGTGGAAACTAAGATGATAAAAAAGAGAGAAAATATGAACAGAGATACAGTAAAAGGAATGAAAAGGGTCATAGCAGCTACAGGCCAAAGGGATGTTGCAAAGACCCTTAAAAGTAATACCTAGAGTGAACTATGCGAGGTTCACTGATGGCACTAAACCCCCGAAGAGAACCGCGTTCATCTTGGAGTCAGAGGATACGATAATAGAAGGTAAATATAATGCTTATTGCAAGGATATGGCCCCCTGTTGATTTAGAGGTTAACTCTTCCACAGGAAATCTTTGTATGATGCTCAAAATTCCAACCATAAATAGTACTTTCTGATGGGCCTGCTGTCATGCATGGTAAGAGAGGAAGTGAAAAACGCCCATTTCACACCAGATGCGGAGTGGAAATTTAAATGTTTGTGGTGTTCCAGTGTCTGACTTAGAGAAACGAAATATTGCTTAACCGGAAACACACATTTGAACAACCTCTTGACATCAAGTCAAGTGAGTAGTAGCACTTGTCAACTATTAGACTGGAAATGAAAATTGCGTACACCAGAACTTTCAAATAAATACGTCTTGTTTTCAGATGTGACGTCTCTCTTGTATCATTTCCTCCTAGAAGTTGAAATTGATGCTGAAAATGGAGTTTATGTTGTTGATATGGGTCCTTTGAACAATCTTTAGGATCGTCCCTACAGTTTCTCTGACGTAAGTCACACAGTTTAGTTTTGGTACTCACTGTGTGACAGCTGGAGGCAAATGGTAGATGGATGACAGTTGACCATCAATTGAAGTGTCGAAGGTGACGAAAGTGCAGGGTATTATAACATACACTTCAACGAGAAGAGACGACCAGTTGCTATATCCCGAACCCTTTGGTCTTTGCCACTCTGATATACCTTGTCCGTAACGGGGTAATGCCATCAATGCATCTCATACGAGGCACTATAGGCACCACTAAGGTTCTTTGCAGCATCCCTTTGGCCCCTAGCTGCAACTCCTTTCATTCATTTTACTGTACCTCCATTTATATTCTCTTTCTTCCATCTGACTTTGCACCCTCTCCTAACAGCTGATTCATAGTTCATCTGCGAGGATTTTCTCCTGTTAACCTTTCAAACATTTTTACCCGCAGTTTCTGTTTCAACATTGCATGACCTCATAGATCCCAGCTCTTTACCTAGGGCCTAAGTTCTATATTCTATTCTATTTAGCCCCTCTGTAGTAGTGTGATCAGTATGGTCTTGACCTGCCACCTCGGTGGCCGCAAGTTCGATCATCGGGGATTCCGTTGAGGGGTTAGAGATGTGTTTTTCTGGTGATGGAAGTTCACTCTCGACGTGGTTCGGAAGTCACATGAAACCGTTGGCGTTGCTGAATAACCACTGTTCCATGCAACATAAAAACACCATGCAAACAAACAATATATTCTATTCTTCCTCATACAGTCTCTAGAAGTCTTAGCTATTTGTAGATCAGAGAGGCATTGGCTCAGGTAGTGTTCCAACAATTCTATGGTGAATTCACAGACAAGAGGCACTTTTGTTTTTGTAGGGCCATTCAAGTTTTTCTTTCCTTCCTCGCTTGTGGTGGTGTTCCTCAGAGATCCATCTGCTCTCAAGGGAAGTTTTTCAGTGAGAGAGACTCGTGCCCACTCTCTCCCTCCCTTGTAGGTAGCCCCTCTCACTTCGTCTTGTGCTGATTGATCGAGTCGCCTTGATTTCTTTTGCCTTTCAGCTATTCCTTAACCCTTCCAGAGTCCATCTTACTGTTCTCTTCTATGATGTCTTTCAGATCTTCAGAACACATTTAAGTGGGAGTTTGTTAATGGTGAAGTTGTCCAGATTCTCAGCTCTGTTGGACCAACCCTGATTCACAAATTAGGTTTACGTAACAAGTCGTGGAGAGCTCTCTGGGGGTAGAATTTCTAGACATGCAAATCAGAAATTTTGGGAGGTTTCCTTGCTGTAGGTTTTCATTGCGTCGAGGTTTTTTTTTTTTTTTTATTAATTTGGTTCATCTGGCTACTTAGAATACATTTCATATTTGTTATGGTCCTTCTCTCTTGTTCATTAGTCATTAGTAGTGCTTTCAGAAGCCATTTCTTTTCCCTTCTTTGCCAGACTTCGGTAGTTTTTCACTACCCTTTGTTCCTTTAATTTCTTATCATATTTTTTTTTTTTTTTTTTTTATTCCAGAGCTGCATTAGGTACTATTCATCTCCAGTCATCTTCTGCCTTGAGAAAATTCAACAGCTTACTACAGTGATATGAAAGTGTTCTTTGTAATTAATTGCCGACTAAATATCTGTAAAAAGATTGTTGCCATTTCAGTATCGTTGCAATTGCATATTGATAATGGATGACGAGTTGATCTAGGTACATAAAGGAAGATCTCACACCTCTGTAATTGAGACTCGACAGGATTCTTTGAGGTTGGCGATTCGATACTACAGCCATCGTTTGACACGTGTGATTTGTCATTGAAAATTTAGTACTTTCAGAATATAAATTATTGTTCCTTTGGCGAGTTTCTTAGCAGACTTCAGTCTTTTTAGGGTTATAAAGATGTAATTACATGGAAGTGGAATATAAGGTGTAAGCCATAGGCCAAGGGTTGGGGCCTACAAGGTCATTCAGCGCTGAAAGGGAAATTGAGAGTACGAAGGGTTGAAAGGTGTAACTGGAGGTAAATTTGGCAGTTGTAGTATGAAAGAGTTGTTGGGAAAGGGTTAAAGAAAGTAAGATGGAAGAAAGAGATTATGAGTGGAGGTACAGCAAAAGGAATGAAAGGGGCTGCAAAGAATCATAAATAATGCCTATAGTGAACTCTGTGAGGGGCATTATTGGCACTTTCCCCTTTACAATTTTATAAGACATTGTTTTAGCTGCTACATATGCGGCCGATACCCAGTTAGTGGTGCCTCTGTTAAGTTTGTTATGGCACCGTAACTTATTATCAGCACCTTACGGCGCTGATAGCCAAAATAGACCCGTTATGGCACCACATTCAGTGGACCCCCTGTATTCGCGTTCTCCGGATTCACGGACTCACATTCGCGGATTTCTCTTGGGAATGTTTCCCCGCATTATTCGTGGAAAATTCGCACATTTGCGGTATTTTTCTATGAGGAATATCCACAAATTCCTGGGGTTTTTTTTATCAATTCCATCATAAAATGCACTTTTTGTGATAAAACTATTAAAAAAAACCAAGTATGAAAATTTTTAGTGGGTTTTTCTTGAGTTTTAACTAACAAAATAGGCTGTTTATAGCGTTTTTATAGGGGTTCCAAACATTCGCGGGTTCTAACTATTCACGAGGAGGTCTGGTAAGCATCCCCCGCGAATACAGGGGTACCACTGTGTTGCCGATTTTAGGGCACTAGACAAGCACCGATAAGAGAGACTGCTGATAACCGCAGATTACCTGTAGCTTGGTGTTCGATGTTTTTACCTTGTTGGTAATGTATATTTAATAAAATATTCTGGAATTAAAGGGTGCAATGTCCCACGTTTTAAATGAAAGTGATTTTGGTGCTTGAATTAGGCATTCAACTGTGATGCTGTTACGTTTGTGGCTGGATTGTATTGTGGATGCGAGTGAAAGTGTGTCCTCTTATTTTTGTATTTTTGTACAAATACAGTTTTTTTCAGGAATAGGTCATTTTCTTTTTACCTCTTACCGAGCAAGATTTAGACATTTTCCGAGGATCATTCGGAGATGTCGCCGTGGGGCAGTTTTTTATTTAGAAATGTTCCTTACTAAGATTATTTTATGAATTGAATGTCCTTGTTCGGCAGTATCTGTTATTTACAGCAGTGCTCGTTGGCAGTAAGTAGCATTGTTGAGTTGAACAGATTGTAAATTGGGCTTGGCAGTGATGAGAAGAAGAGGTAAGTTTTTTTCATTTCAGTATTTCACCAACTGTACTTTATGGCTAGATAATATTCAGGATTCTTCAGACACCATGAAATAATGAATGGCTCAAATTGAATTGTATTATTTGTCCCAGGTCCATTTAACAGTTGGCGCCTGGAAAATTATCCTGTCGTTAAGACCAAAAAGGTTTGTTAGCCATGAAAAATACAAATTGATTCAAAGTTTGTCATGTCTATAGTAGCAGAACTGCATTGATCCCTGATCCTCATCCCTCGCTTGAGAGCAACCAGATTTGCTGAACAGCCACACCATAGATCTTTCATTCCTCACGCCATTAAACTGGAGAATTCACTCTGGGGATGTTGTGCAATTGGAACCTTAGTGCCTCAGTGGCGTGGTCGGTATGATCTTGGCCTTCCACCTTGGTGGCTGCGAATTCGATTCTCGGGCATTTCACTGAGGGGTCAGAGACGTGTATTTCTGGTGACAGAACTTGACTCTCGACGCGGTTCGGAAGTCAAGTATAAAGCCGTCGGTCCCTTTGCTGAATAACCACTGGTTCCATGCAACGTAAAAACACCATACAAACAAACAAACAAACAAGGAATTGTAACCTTGGAAGTTCAAGCATAGCTGCAGTGCAATACTACTACCCTAAAGCAATTCTTCTTGTATTTCATAATTTATGTATAAAAGGCTAATTGGAGGGGTTGCTGTGGTAGTGTTTAACACTCGCCCCAGGTTTATACCGACACCTTTTACATAGGTGAGCGAGTCAGAGAGTTCTGACATGTCCAATTTAGCAGTTCTCTGGTATTATAGCAATATTTTACTAGAAATAGTGCTAAAGGAGACGTATTTCACTGGGCGACACGGCTTCATCGCCCAGAAATAGATTTTTCCTACGTCAAAATCCCTTTTTCCTTATTGGTAATTGATCTCTTCTGTGTATGTCTTAATCCCTCCTGTTACTTTGAAATGAACCCCACGATAATCTTTGGGAGCTTGAATTTCATGACCCTAAAAGATGACGCTGAGGTTCTCAGTGCCGCTTTTTGCCCTCATCTCCAGAGTAGAGCTTGTTCTTGCATGGCGTCAATTTCAACTATTCAACTTTCATGCAATATGGCATGACCAGAAACATGTTTTTGGTTTTTTGCTGTAACCAGGAAGTTGTTATTAGAGACTGGAGAACTGTAGAAGGGGGTTACCAAACTCTTGTTTTATTTCTGATAAAAACTTTGTTGTCAGTTGGCTTATAGCATGGCTGCGTAATATTGCCAGGATGTATCTTTGACATTTTGGTGTTGCGTTTTTTTGCAGAGGTTTATGAACTTGAAATGTGGAAAATTAGTGTTAAAATATAGATACCACAGTATTTACAAACATTCAGATACAAACAAACAAGATTGCAAATTGAAATTGTGTTCAGAGGGCTCCCCTTTTCCACTCGCAGCTTCAGATTTTGTTTTGCGCACCTATTCAGCGTATACAGTGCTGTACGTCCAATGTATTGTGATTTAGGATGAAAAAATGTACACTAAACTATTGACCTTATATCATACTGCGCTTAAATATCCATGAAGCGTACAGTAACCAGCTTACAAACGATTCAACATACAAAACAGATGTCCAGAATGTATAACTCATTTGTAAGTTGTGTGGAGTCTGTATTTGAGGCGTTTATCTACAGGTACTCAAGTTTCCATCCAACTTCTTTTGCTCTCCTGTGTTCTTCTTGTGAGACTTTGAAAGAGTTTGGCCATGTCTTACAGACTATGCTAAAACGCATCCTAGACATGTTTGTAATTTCCTGGTGGATCTCTGGTACCTCTTTGGCCATTAGAATAATTGATTGCCAGGCACAAAATTGGATCTAATTGCTTTCCCTTGAATTGTGGTTGGACTGTGTGAAACAATTACCATTAGGCAGATAACCAAATGAGAGTGGCTGTGCCTATATAGGAATGTGTGCGTGTATGGCATTTATGTTGGTACTAGAGGACTTTTTTTGTATGTTTACGAATATTGTTTGCACTGCTCAAGTGCATTTAAATTACTCCTAATTGTCCAACACTGTAGTTTTCATAATCTGCATTACTCGACGTTTTTGGTAGGAGCACAAAGATTAAGTGTTATTTATGTGAGGTTTTCATTAACTTGAAAGTTCATACGGACACTTTATAGAGTACTATGCTGTAAACAGCTTGACCATCTAATAGCAGCAGTTATGACTTGGACCATCGACGGATGGTCTCTTATTTTGTAGATTTTTCATAAGTTGTATTTCAACGGGGATCTTTCACAGTTACAAATGAGCCCTTATCCCCCTATATCCTGCTATATTATAGCGCCTCAGCGGTGTGGTTGGTATGGTATTAGCGTCCCACCTCGGTGGTCACAGGTTCGATTCTCAGCCATTCCATTGAGGAGTGAGAGATGTGTATTTCTGGCGATAGAAGTTCACTCTCGACTTGGTTCGGAAGTCACGCAAAGCCGTTGGTCCCGTTGCTGGATAACCACTGGTTCCATGCAACGTAAAAACACAGTACAAACAAACAATGTGCCTTGCTGCCAAACTTCTCAGTTCCGGAGGCCCTTCGTTCCTCCTACCCTTGGACTGGAGCAGCCTCCCAGAGGTTGTGCAATTGGAACTTCAGAAGTTCAAGCAATAATGCAATGCATTACTATAATACTATTCTTGTTGTATTTTAATACATTTTTATCTGTTAATTTATATTTCTTCCTCTTACTTCTTCCTAATGAACACCTTATTCTTTTGGAAGCTTTAATTTCAAGTCAGTGGCCTCTGTGGTGGCCTTGTTCCATATGAATAGGTTTCATCTGAATAATAATAATAATGCTGAGGTCAAATTACCAAGGTGATGTAAATATTCCTCTTGTAAACAGAGTATTTCACAGAATATAATGTAGAATAGTCTTTGTTGTTCTCTCTGACCGATCAACTTGACGTCTGGAAACGCACGTTTGCAAAGCTTATTACCGAAAGAGGAAATTGTTTTACTGACAAGAAAAAGTTTCATTATTGACTTTCTTTTATATTTTGTAGTTGTTTGTCTCTGGTTGTTGGTAGTGGTATGATGGATGATACAGATCAGAAATATTTAACTGAAGTGAGGGTAGACACCACCCTTCTTACAAACACAGTAATGTGGACCCCCCCGTATTTGCGTTCTCCAGATTCGCGGACTCTCACATTCGCGGATTTCTCTTGGGAACGTTTCCCTGCATTATTTGTGGAAAATTCACACATTCACGGTATTTTTCTATGAGAAATATCCACAAATTCCTTTTTTTTTTTTTTTTTTTGTTTTTTTTTTTTTTTTTTTTTTTATATATATATCAATTTCATCATAAAATGCACTTTTTGTGATAAAACTATTAAAAAACCGAGTATGAAAATTTTTAGTGGGTTTTTCTTGAGTTTTAACTAACAAAATAGGTTGTTTTTAGCATTTTTATAGGGGTTCCAAACATTCGCGGTTTCTAACTATTCAGGGGGGGGTCTGGTACGCATGCCATGCGAATACTGTATTACTAGGTGAAATGGTGTTCAAAGCGCATCCCTTTGCCACCGATAAGTTCAAGCTTCATTCAAGCTTGTGTTCCATAAAATACAGTACTACAGGCAGTCCCCCGGTTATCGATGGACTCTTATTAATAGCGATCCAGTTTTATGGTACTTGTCTTGTGCCATAACAGGCCAAGTTTCAGTTATCGGCACCATAAGATATAGATATGTATTAGAGTTCCGTCACCATAACATGCTTAACAGAGGAGTGATAAATCGCTGAGTTTCGGTTAATGGAGGATTTTGCTTGGGGACTGCCTGTAGTACTGTATGTACAGTGAATTGCCTTTTAGAATGAGACAACGTGCAGCACTGTATTGACATTACAGGCAATCCCCGGGTTACGACGGTGGTTCCGTTCTTGAGACGCGTTGTAACCCAAAAATCGTTGTAAGCTGGAACATCGTCAAAAATTTCTAAGAAAACCTTACTTTTAATGCTTTGGGTGCATTGAAAACTATGTAAACTGCATTCTTATTGCATTCTTCATCAAAAAAACCTTCAAATATTGATTATTTTCCATTTTTTGTGTCATATTTCTTTTGCCAGATGAGAGTTGTAGGCGTCGTAACCCTGGAAATAATTTCTGATGAATATAATTGAAAAGTGCCTTAAACCTCGGAACGTCGTAAGCCGAGCCCGTCGTAACCCGGGGACTGCCTTATATCATACTACTGTATATGTAAATAGGCATGAAGAGCACAGTCACCAACTTACGAACGATTCAACATACAGACGGCCGTCCAGATCGTAACTTGGCTGTCAGTAGGGTGGTGTCTGTGTAACGAACTGATATTCTTGTCAAGAATCAATTCCTGTCGTAGATATCTCCAGATAGTGGGTGGTGCTGTCAATTTTTAAAGGTGGCAAAACCCATTCAACGCTTATGTTGTTCTTAAATAACCATTATTACACCGACAAGATTCGTTGTGCTGTTTTGAAGGTTGCTGGAGAGAGAGATAGGCCTGAAGATGTTGCAAAAAAGTAAAGTAAGTTGGTAATGTAATCTGTAAAGCCACTGGTCAAAGAGAAGGTCGACCCAACTTTAACAGCAAGAATTAAAGTACGTAATACTAAATTCTGGTAGTTATTACCCGGCTTGATATCAGTTTCAGGCAATGAAGTGAGCATCCTGGCTGTGCAAACCAAGCCGTTGACAGAAATTGCTAAAATACAGTGGGGGTATTTTTGCATAAAAATGAACTAAGGCAGTGGTCTGTTATCCAGTATCATGCTTCTTAATGCAGTGACAGTATTCATGGCTGTTTAATGTGGATTCACTCATTGCCAATTTGTGAATTAAAGGGGTGTGTGTGTGTGTTTTTTCATATATTAGGTTTAGTGCTCCTCATTACATAACTATCATGAACGAGGGTTATTTATTTCGTAAATAACACCAAAAAAACCCCCCCCCAGAAATTCTTGCACTTAACAACTTTTGATATTGTAGGGGAGTGTAATACAGAGCATGATGAGCAGATTGCAGCTTCTTGAAAATGAAACGAAAGGTAGCAATTCCTCACTCAGCATTGCAAGGGAATTGTGGTCAAAACTGATAGAGAATAGACATATAGAATTTACCCACTGGGACCTGAGGTCATTCAGTGCTAAAGGGAAATTGACAGTAATAGGAAGGTGTAAAAGGAGGAAAACCTCGCATTTGTGCTATGAAACAATTGTTTGAGAGGGTGAAGAGTCAAGACTGATCATTTGAGAGCACATGAGAATTGTTTGTAACGTAGTTTGATGCATTTTCCCCCAAACAGGAGTTGGAAGAAGAAGAAGACGAGGACGAGGATGGTGGTCCGTCGGCCAATACGGGAATGGGTTCGTGGACGTCTCTCTCGGGAAGGGGAAAACGGCGGAAGGAGTCGTTCCAGCCATACACGAATCCACGTCAGCAGTTCGATGCGGATCCAGTATATATGGGCGGGAGATCGTTTGAGATGGGATACAGCGACGGGGGAAGTTCTCTCATGATGGCAGGACAGATGGGAGGCAGTGGTTACATCAGAGAGCGTGCTCAAATGGGGGCAGGGGCAGGGGCACCATTGGCAGGCAGCCTCATGGGCAACTATCCTGGCGAGGAGAGGGCTTACGAGAGAAGAGCACAACAGATGCCGCCCTCAAATTTCGACAGGTTCTACGACAACACTCCGGGCCTCTCAAACAGGATCTTCGACCGACTGGGAACCAACTACAACCAACTGGGTGAGAGGCGTGACCCTTACGAGAGGCGTGACCCTTACGAGAGGCGGGATCCATACGAGAGGCGGGATCCGTACGAGAGGCGGGATCCGTACGAGAGGCGGGATCCATACGAAAGGCGGGATCCTTACGAAAGGCGGCCCCTGGATCCGTATCGGCTCACCAGAGATGATTACGAGTACAACACGATGCCTCCTCGCCGTCCAGGAATGGACATGTTCAGGAGGGACAACAGAGGTTTTCCTTCAAGGTACTGAATGCCACCGATTGCCAGTTTGTGTCTATAAAGTTTTAGAGTTGATGCAACTCGGATGATTTTGCATCCATCCCTTCGTCTGACAGAAGAACATCATATCGATTGAGTGGAAGCCTTGTGTAAGCAGTTTCATATAAAATGTGAATGACTATAATCTTTTTACTGTAAGGAACACATATGTACACAGTCATTCCACGTCTAAGGTGTCATTACTTTTAGTTTAAACTTATATTGAACGAAGCAGTGCAGTTGCCTTAAAATAAGGATTTCCTTAAGAGGAGAAAGAGCTCTAACCTTTACACAGACCAGCTTGTGAATGTCTTGATCCCTTAGTGAGAGTTGGCCTTAGGCCTGATCTGTTGTTTTTATTTTTTTTTATTTTTATTTCTTATCTTTCTCTGACAAATAATGTACACTGTTCTTCAAGGGCTACTGATGTGATGTATCATCAGGTGACAGCCAGTGCACTTAGCAAGATTGTATTTTGACCTTCAAATAGGTCATGGTAAATTAGATGTTTTATTTTAATGCTGAAAAAAGTAATAAATGTCAGGTGTAATAGTACCGACCTTATTTTTGTCTATGTTTGACTCTAAATGCCAAGTTTTTATGTACATAACATCAACACTGTTGTACCCAATGTAAACATATTTACAAGCAAAGTAAAAACAGTTTGTATCAGTGTTGTGTCATTCCTGTAAAATCTGAGGTGTACCCGGGAGTTTCATCATCTCAAAAAGCGAGATCTAAAGAAGTAATCTTAACAAGATTCTGTATAGGTCATACAAGATTTTGCTCATGGTCATCTAATGTCAGCCCCACAACCTGACCCAGTTTGTTTGTTTGTTTGTTTGTATGGTGTTTTTACGTTGCACATTGCATGGAACCAGTGGTTATTCAGCAACGGGACTGACGGCTTTACGTGACTTCTGAACCACGTTGAGAGTGAATTTTGTTATCACCAGAAATACACATCTCTCACCTCTCACTGGAATGCCCAAGAATCGAACTCGCGGCCACCAAGGTGGCACACCAACACCATACCGACCACGCCACTGAGGTGCTGACCCAGTGAATGTAATAGATACCAGGTTCCCATGACCATCTAGCACTTCTGAATGCCCAAAGTGAAGTCACCAGAGACGCATTTACTTTCGAGATCCAACAATGTCACAAATTCTCGCTGAAGGCAAAGATTTCTTACTTACCAAAATTAGCATGTTCCTAAGCAAAGTCAGTTTTTTTTTTTTTAACCCTTAAACGCCGACTGGACATTTTATGTCGACATTTTTTGTCTCTCGGGTGCCGACTGGACGTATTTTACGTCGACATACAAAAGTTTTTTTAAAAATTCGCGGAAAAATACTTTTAGGCCTACCAGCCGAAAACTCTTGAATCACGCGCCTTGGGGGATGCTGGGAGTTCACGGATCAAGGTGTTGTTTTGTTTACAATCGTTACGCAGGCGCGCAAGCGCGAATTTCTTTCTTGCCGCACTAAAAAGTATCTGTGACACATCTCGGAAATTATTTCGTCACTTTGACATAATTTTTGTACCATTTTAAATTAGCCGTTACATGGAGTATTATATATGAAAATGTGCGCATTTTTATGTAAAATACAACAAAAAAATACTCATGATTGTAGCTTTTATCATTTTTGAGATATTTTCATATAAATAACGATAACTGCCAAAATTTCAACCTCGGTCAACTTTGACTCTACCGAAATGGTCAAAAAACGCAATTGTAAGCTAAAACTCTTATATTTTAGTAATATTCAATCATTTACCTTAATTTTGAAACTAATTGGAAGTCTCTAGCACAATATTTTGATTTATGGTGAATTTATGAAAAACTTTTTCCTTACGTCCGCGCGGTAACTCTTCCGAAAAAAATCATACATGCGATTGTGGTAATGTTTGCACCATTTTAAATTAGCCGTTACATAAAGTTTTATATATGAAAATGTGCGCAATTTCATGCACAATACAACTAAAAATAACCCATGGTTGTAGCTTTTATCAATTTTGAAATATTTTCATATAAAAAATGATAAGTGACAAATTTTCAACCTTCGGTCAACTTTGACTCTACCGAAATGGTCAAAAAACGCAATTGTAAGCTAAAACGCTTATATTTTAGTAATATTCAATCATTTACCTTCATTTTGCAACAAATTGGAAGTCTCTAGCACAATATTTCGATTTATGGTGAATTTATAAAAAAAATTACATTTTCTTTACGTCCGCGCGGTAACTTCCGAAAAAATCATACGTGCGATTGTGGTAATGTTTGCACCATTTTAAATTAGCCGTTACATAAAGTTTTATATATGAAAATGTGCGCAATTTCATGTATAATACAAAAAAAAATAGTTGAAGGTTGTAGCTTTTCTCATTTTTGAAATATTTGCATATAAATCACGATAAATAGAAAAAAAACCACGTTCGGTCAAATTTGACTCTACCGAAAATGGTCGAAACACGCAATTGTAAGATAAAACTCTTACAGTCTAGTAATATTCAATCATTTATCTTCATCGTGAAACAAATTCGAAGTCTCTAGCACAATAATTAAATTTATGGTGAATTAAAAAAAAAAAAACTTTCCTTCCCTCCGCGCGCGGATTCTCCGCCACAAATCTCCGAAATGCGTAAGTCCCATTCTCGGAATATTTGCTCCATTTCATATTAGGCATTTCATAGAGTTTTATATATGAAAATGTGCGCAATTTCATGTAGAATAAAACAAAAAATATTTGAAAGTTGTAGCTTTTCTTATTTCCGAAATAATTGCATATAAAAAAATATATATAAAAAAATTCGACATTCGGTCAACTTTAACTCGTCAGATATGGTCAAAACTGCATTTGTAAGCTAATATTCTTACAGTATAGTAATATTCAATCATTTGTCTTCATTTTGAAAGAAATTGGAAGTCTCTAGGACAATATTTATATTTATGGTGAATTTTTGAAAAAATATTTGTTTACGTCCGCGCGTTACGAATTCATGCATTATTTTGTGATAATATTTTCTCTGTGTTGCTTTTATCATTTTACAATGTGTTATATACCAAAATGATCGCAATTTAGTGTACATTAAAACGAAAAAAAAAGTAACTTGTTACCATTAACAGTTTTGCGCACAGCGCGATTTGAATACAATTATATATGAAATTTCGTTTTTGCACTATCATATATTGCATTATTTATATATGATAATGATAATTTTTTTCATTTCTGATGGTTGTATACTAAACTTCAGGCAACGACAAAAAAAGGAGCCAAAAATGAACTCTTAATCTTAAAAACTAAGCGCGCTGTGATTTTTTGAAAAAAATATTTTTTCCGCTTCCGCGCTCACTCTGAAACGTCTCCGGCACACGGGAGACATTTTTTTTTTTACCGCTTCGGCGTTTAAGGGTTAATAAAGTCTAGGTTTTTTCTCTCCACTTAATTCCTGGGAACCAGACTAAAGGCTCATCCACACGGTCAAGCTTTCCTTGACGAGCTCTGCTCGATGTGACGTCAGAGGCGGAGAAACGGCAGATAAGGTTCTGACTTCCCGCTTCTGACATCACATCTAGTAAAATTCGTGGGCAAAACTCGACCGTGTGGACGGGGCTTAAGAAGAGCTTTTGTTAGGCTCAGAGGTCTGGTTAAACTAATCTTTTATCTGATTCTATCCTGTGTCATTCCTATCTTTGAGAAGAAAATCCACGGCCCATTGCTAAAATTTTATTACGAATGGTACAAATGTTAAAAACTTATCACAGATGTTCAATACTTTTCATCTTATCAGAATCACAAAGTACTTGCAGAATGAATAACCCCATTTTTTGCATAATTGGTCCCTTATGAAACTTTAAAAACTTAACCATAGTTTGAGAAACCTAAATTTCAAAAGTTTAGAAAAATATATTTTGTAAAACAAACCCATCATTACAAAATAATCATACATATTATCATGAGTCTTGAAATGGAGAAATAAATCCACCCTGGTCTGGGTACAAATATACAGGCAGTCGCCGGTTATCAGTGGACTCGGTTAATGGTGATCCAGTTGTATGGCGCTTGTCTAGCGCCATAAAATTGGCAATTTATGGCGCCATAACATACCTAACAGAGGCACCATTAACTGGTTATCGCACCATAAATCGCTGAGTTTCGGTTAATGGTGGATTCCCCTTTACAATCTCGGCTGAAAAGGGAAATAACACAGATTCCCAAAAGCTCTCTGTAGAGATTTAGTTTTAAATAATTTGTATCCAGACATAACTGTGGATTTGTTCAACCAAACTCGCCTTTGAAAGAACTTTGACATTTCTATTAAAGCAGTTACACAAGACGTTCACTCCACGTGTTCCAGAATACCCTGTCGTATGAGATGCTGACAGTGAGCCATTAGCAGATAGTGTGTTGTGTTTTTCTGTAAGACCACTGTATCCCCTTCCTCGATTTCAAATTCTCCGTAATCCTGGAGACACCGGACCTGGAAAATAAAAACTAATTAGAAGAAACATTCACTGTAGTAAGACTGAACAAGCTTCCCAACTGCCAACAGTGACCCTACGTACAGTTGCTATATAAGTGATTGCTTACATTATCGCCTAGCATATAACCCCAAATGGGGGTATTGCTGTTGTGCATTGTAGGGATTTCGCTTAGCTTTGCAGCGTCCAGGTCCCTAGCTGCAACCCCTTTCAATCCTTTAACTTTGCCTCCTTTCATATTCTCTTCCATCTTACTCTCCACCCTCTCCTAACAACGTTTTACAGCACAACTGCTTTGAGGCTTTCCTGTTACACCTCTCAAACCTCTTTGTAGTCAATTTCCGTTATAGCGCTGAATGCCATCATGGGCCCCAGCGCTTGGCCTTTGGCCTACATACAGTGGTCTCCCCGTATTCACAGGGGATGCGTACCAGACTCCCCTCGGAAATTGCTAGAACCCACAAATAGTTGGAATTTCTATGAAAACACTTTAAAACTGCCTATTTTGTTAGCAGACTCAAGAACAATCCACTAAAAATGTCTATAGTACCTGGTTTTTTAAGAGTTTTATCATAACAATGGCATTTTATGATGAAACTGATAAAAAGAACTCAAAAATTTGTGGATGTTTCTCGTGGAAAAATACCATGAATACGCAAATTTCCTGCAAATATTGGGAGTATATGTTCCAGAGAGAAATCCGCGAATACCAAGAACACGAATAGGGGGCGTTCCACCGTACATACTACCATATTCTATTCTACTGAAGAACACAAGTTTACCTCAATGTATAAATTCTTTGGAGGCTTAATGTCTTGAGTGAGGTCTAATCCGCAACCTTCCCCAAGGGACCTCATGTAACTTGCTAGATTTTTGTTGTATTTATTAAACCACTGAATCTGAAACAAAAATAAAAAGCACCGTTTAAATTCCCATACGCAGCGAATTCAGGTGTTTTCAGTCGAGCTTTACCACAGTTATTGTTTACTGTTGTTGACATTATAAGAACATTTGTCCTCTAAATACTTACTTCCGGTTCACACAAGGTCGCTCGAATGTTGGTCGGGAGGATGCTCCCAAACTCCCATCTCATGTCACGAATTCGCTCTAATCTGTGGTACCTGGAGAGAGGAAAGTCGCTTTTATGTGGAATTTGAATTAACCCAACTGTTGTGGCAGTTCCAATACAGACACCTCCCTACTTATGAGCTTTCAGTGATCCGAACAAATGGGATTGCAAATGAAAATGTGTTCAAAGTGCTTTTGGTTTTGTGTGCCTATTCTCTGGACAGTACTACTGCATGTAAAGCATATTGTGTTTTAGGATGGAAAAACATACACCACTGTACTGACTTTATACTGTACTAGAATAGGCATAAAGAGTACAGTAACCAACATACGAACACTTCAAAATACAAACTGCCGTCCAGAATGTGACTTATTCATAAGCAAGGAGGTGTCTATACACAAATGGCATAAGTAATGAATCAAAACCAACAGATGGGATCCTAAGTGTAAAAGTACATAAGATTTCTACAGTTCTAAAGGGCAACAAAAATGAACCTGGGTCAAAAAGGTTAGACAGAGCGTCCTTTCACTACAAACGAACCCCCTTAGGCAGGGTAGTGCTGTCATTGCAGCTCATGCGGTGCAATATAGGCATTACCTAAGGTACTTTGCAGAGTGCCTCCGACCCCTAGCTGCATCCCCTTTCATCCCTTTTACTGAACCTCCTTTCATGTTCTCCTTCTTCCTCCTTACTCTCCACCCTCTCCTAACAGTTGATTCATAGAGCAACTGCTTCGAGGTTTTCCTCCTGTTATACCTTTCAAACCTTCCGCTGTCAATTTACGTTTCAGCGCTAAATGACCTTATAGGTCCCAGTGCTTGGCCTTTGGTCTGAATTCTATATTCAATTCAATTCAATCCATCACCTTCTGTTACTTCTTCCTAATTAACACCACATTCTTTGTTCCATATGAATGGGGTTCACGTTCTGATTTAATAATAATAAAAAGCCAAGTATCAACATAGCGGGAAAGAAAAAAGGATTTCTCCCCACCATCATCAGGAGAAATATAAGAAATCAGCTGACACCAAACACTGTCATGTGAGAGAGAGAGAGCACTGAATGATGCCAATAACATGTTACCCAGACAGCCAATAATGCCAACCACACCAGTTAGGGGGGGGAGGTACCTGAGCCAACACCCCACCTTCAGCCAGCAACACAGGTTAGGCCTAGGAGATCTCAACGCCTCGGCTGCAGATTTTGTCACCAACCCGGGGCACTGATCAGCGAAAACCTCCATTAACTGAAACTCGTGATTAATGGAACCAAGTTTCAGTTAATGGTGCCTCTCTTAGGTATGTCATGGCGCCAGAACTCTATTATCGGCACTTTATGGCACCGATAACCGAAACTTGGTCTGTTATGGCGACATAAATCGCCGATTTTATAGCGCTTAAAAACCGGATCGCCATTAACCAAGTCTGCCAATAACTGGGGACTACTGGTACTAATTAAAATTCAGCCTACCGTCCAACCCACCTATCGTTAACACCCTGCCTGCAATAATAATAATAATATTAATAATACTTTATTAAAAGTAATGGCTACTTCAGCAGCGTTACACTTGTAGAGATTCTTCTCTATTTTGCGAATAGCAGCTTTTTCCGTAAACAAGCTAGTAGAGTGCCTATAGAGGACATGATCAAATACAGTGTCAAAATAGGTGTATATATTTGAATTTTACAGATAAACTATGATACCATAGTCATCAAAGTCATTAACGATTCTCTCTCTCTCTCTCTCTCTCTCTTAAAGCGAGCTTTCATCTGGAGCTGCCAGACATCCTTGGGCTGGGAAGCTGAGGGTGGACTGATCGTGGTGTGGTGTCCGTCCTCCTTATATTTGGCTCACCTCCACCAGCCAATAGGAGATTAGCATGGGGCAGACCCCTTGCTGTCAACCCCAAATATAAGGAGGACGGACACCACACCAAGATCAGTCCACCCTGAGCTTCCCAGCCCGAGGATGTCTGGCAGCTCCAGACGAAAGCTCGCTTTAAGAAAGAGAGAGAGAGAGAAAATCGTTAATGACTTTGATGACTATGGTATCATAATTTATCTGTAAAATTCAAATCTATACACCTATTTTGACACTGTATTTGATCATGACCTCTATAGGCGCTCTATTAGTCTGTTTAAGTAGCACGGAAAAAGCCGCTATTCGCAAAATAGAGAAGAATCTCTACAAGTGTAACACTGCTGAAGTAGCCATTACTTTTAATAAAGTATGCCTGAGAGAGGGTCTGCTTTATAAGTATGCTAATATTAACAATAATAATAATAACACTTACAAATAGGCCAGGAGGCATCTCTTATTCCGTTCCAACGCAGCGTGTCTCAAATGGACGCCAGAGAAATACTTCACATCTCCTGCCACAGTGGCATTGCTGAAAAAAACTCAGATGCCGTTAGGTTCAACACCACAATTCCAACTCAGTAGCAACTTTAAATAAAACCTGATTGATGCATTATGCAGTTTAAAATTTATAGAAAACCTTAAGATGTATTAACCATGTTAATCATAATTATATTTCTTATTGGAGCCTTTTTCTGACAATTATAAAATTCAACATGGCTTCCAGTTCATACGTTGTGCAAAGATGATACATGTGCAGACTTACTGTTCAATATTACAAAATATCCTTAGAACATAACCAAGACTACTACCAATATTGAAGAAAATGTATGTGACTCAGTGTTAAATGTGAGGGAATTTCTTGCTTTCTCAAGCATAATTTAACGAGACACGGAAGAGCCCTAAGCACAACAATAATGCATAAAAATAATTACTGCCTCAATGACATGATGGATAAGGACTACATGCACCCTACTCCTGCCCCTGTGGCGGGGGGGGGTTAATACCGTCGGCGCACCTCGCGTGATGCACTGTAGACCTGACTTAAGAACCTTTACAGCAACCCTTAGGTGCAGCCCTTTTCATTCCTTTTGCTGTACCTCGGTTCATCTTCTTTTTCTCCCATCTTACTTTCCTCAACTGTCTCCTATCAATTTTTTTGTACTGCAACTGTGAGGTTTTCCTCCTGTTACACCTTTCAAACCTTCTTAATCTCAATTTCCCTTCGAGCGATTAATGAACTCGTAGTTCCCCCCCATAGAACTTAGCCTTTGACCTAAATTTTATTTTCCATTCCATTTCAAACTAACATTCCTCCCTTACTGTTAAACGGGAACTGGAATATAAAATTTAGGCCAAATGCAAAGCGCTGGGACCTAAAGGTCTAACGAGAGGAAAACCTTGCATTTGCACTATGAATCAATTGTTAGCAGAGGGTGGAGGAAAGTAAGATTGAAATCAGAGGTCAAGTAAATAGAATGAAAGGGGTTGTAGCTAAGGTCTGAAGGGACACCTCAAGGAACTTGAGCAATCCCCATAGTGTAGTACTGCATGAGGTGTACTGACGGCACTACAACCCTACCCTAACTTTGCAAATTTGCAATAATGGGTTTTGACATTCCTTCAACGATTAGGAAAATATTTCCACAAGGGTTGCAACAACATTAACAAGGAGCTTACACATCTTGCTGATTCTGTTCAAAGAGAACGTTCATCTCCTCCAGGACCAGTCGTATGTGGTCTTCCTGAAAAAGAGAAAAGAGAAAATCAAAATGCATTTCCAAGAACTTGCATCACATACAAAGCAAGAAAAATCAGGTGGGGTAAACAATACACAGACACCACCCTATTTACACCGAGTTGTTCCGGACAGCCGTCTGTATGTTGAATTGTTTGTGAGTTGGTTACTGTACTCTAAACACATACTTAAGTGCAGTTTAATATAATGTTTAGGTTTTTTTCATTCTAAAATACAATTCACAGTACATATAGTACTATATTTAATAGAATAGGTGATCAGGATAAATCTGAACTTCGGGTGGTAAAGGGGAGTGCTCTGAATGCAATTGTAATCTGTGATCTCATTTGTTCGTATCTGAATGTTGCTAAGTTGAATGTCTGTAAGCAGGGCAGTGTTTGTAGTTCTACCACTCCAGTACAACTGCAATTAAAAGCCTAAAACTGCAGTAGGCCATTTCAAGGACCACTATCAAAGGGATGAAGATATTGCTATGCAAAGATCTACTAGTCTCACTGGTGATTTTTTGGACAGTCATCAAAACTTTGCAACCAGGTATTTGGTTGGAGATAGGCAGATGAATGGGGAGAAATCCCCACCCATTTGCTGAAAGCCAGTGCTCTTTCTTTAGGCATCAGGTGCTATATGGGGTGGTTGAGGTAGGATTATAATTAAATATCCTGGTTTGTAGAGCTAAAAGAGAAACACAATTCACTTTGAAACTTTGGCATTTGTTCCTTGTACAGCATATAGGAAAATTATTCCTCATCTGGGATGGTAGTGTCTCCAGTGACTGGCAAACTTAATCTCTGACTGGAAAGCCACTTTCCTGGTCACAATGACAAATCTTGAGCCTCTATACGGTGAAATAATTGTGATTTTGTAATTTTTTTTCATAACTGTAGGGAGGCAACTGAAAAAGTTCGGTATTTACCAGTAGTAAAAATATGTAGGCAAGCTTTATTCTGTGTCCACTGTTATGATTTCAAATTGATTTTTCCTAGAAAAAAAATGACACTGGTTAAAATTAGGAGGCATTCTGCACACTGAGGTTGTTTAATTTTCTGTGTCAATAATTGCCTAACATTTTTGTTCAATTAAAATTACATACATTGTTGGACTACAATACATGGGTGATTTCTGACTCCTCCAAATTTTCATGACATTATCTCCCTTTTAGAAATGGCTGCCCTGTTTGCAAGCAGTGTTGTGGGAGGTGTAAAACAACTCTTTACCCATCTAGAATCAATGTAGGCTAATACCTTCCAATGATTAATGCCTAGCCTGACCTACACAATATAAACCTTCGATGCAAGCAGCAAGAGTGTTACATGGCCTGTTAATTGGCAAGATAAAATGGGCCCCCTTCTAGCTCAAGGTAAGGAATGTGTGAATGCCAGTTAAAGAGCCCAGTGTGTGGGGTGAGATGTACATCCCTCTCTAATTTTACTTTTATGAATTCTTGTGCTCCTAGTTAGGTTAAGGGTAAAACAGCAAATGCTAGAACAGGAAACAGCTCTGCATGGGGTATTACCTTGGAAATTGATTTATCCTATAGCATTTTGATTGCATATTAAGAATTTACTGTTATTTTTTGTTGCTCAACTGTAATTAACCTCAGAACTGATATTTTCTTGTATGCTGGTCATCCTGGAATGTTATTGCATACACTCAGTGTTATAGGGGAGCTTTTGGTAAAAAGTGGTTTCCTTCACCATGGGGTGGAGGTCCCCATCTAAGTAACATGGCCTACTAGGTCAGGTTAGGTTGGGGTAGATTACGTAAGTATAGGGTATATGACTGAGCAGCGACATAGCAGCCACCTCTCCCGGAACGTGGCCACTTCTCGAAAAAGCGCTTGAACTATGCCATTATTTCATAATTTAGGAGAAAACACTTACTTCCAGAGGAACATAGAGGTCACATTGTGCTGCCTGATAGGTGGTCACTATGTTGTCACTCAGCCAGTTACCCTAACTTTTTTTTATAATAGGTTTCCTTAGCCAATCTATTCTTGATCAAATGGCTCCCTTGCGCATGCATGGAACCACTCCAGGCTGGCCATTGTAACAACAACATGTCCGTTCTCTCTCCCTGTGCCACCCCTTCCCAAAGGGTCCCCGATAAGGATGTGAGGTTAATAGCAATTAACCAACAATGGACAACACCACCTCCTTCAACAGCAACACTAAAAGTAAAGGAAAATTAAATTTCCAAGGTATAACACAGTGGTGTCATTTCAGATTTTTCTGGGTGGAGTGGCGAGCGAAGCGATTGATTGATTAATTGATTTGTTAGTTCTTACTGGCATCACAACGACGAGGTTATTGACGCAGGAGAAATTTTTGGAGCTTTTTGAAGCCACATAGGGGGAAACACTGCAGTGGATCCATCGTCATTACAAGGATCAGCTTTATTCACTCTACGTATATTTAATTGGTGAGACAAGAATACAATTACATCTTTAAGCATACTATTCAAAAGATTAAAGTTTCGTCAACATAATGTGATATATGAAAGTCCCATACGAACTAAAATAAACATGTGAGGTCTTCGCAAAATATGTTTTCAATGCAGTTTTGAAATCCAATAAGGCATCAACTGCCTGAGGTGCCAATCGTAACAGCTGAGGATCCAAAATCTTTCCCAGCCTTCCCAGCACTCATTTGAACAATGTTAGTGTATATATGTAATGTTTATTGATCTTACTCAAGATTGCAGTTGTAATCAGCACAATAAAACAACATTTTGTTGCCTATATTCGTGAAAGTATGAAACTTCTTATTCCCAGGGTCATGGTTTGAACTGAAATTCATTTTTACTTTGTAATCAATGGTTTTATCCTTACTGCCATCACAACTGAAACTCCACAGTGCTTATTAGATTGTAATTATACATGTTTTGGTCTTAATTCACTCCAAATTGCACTTGAACTATTGCTGTTCCTGGTTCCTAAGCGCTCACTCCACAAACAGTTGCGGGCAGCACACTAGTACACGGTTTATGACGTGCAAAGCTATTCCCTTAATTGTTTACTTTACTATTATTTAGTTTAGCTTTACTTTATGTTGCTTCAAAATATTTATTTTCATTCATGTCTATTATCCATTTTTTGCAACCAAATTAACCCCGAAAAATTAGATACTATTTCTAAATTAGATACAATCCAATATTTCTAACCTTGTCGAACATCTGGCTGCCGAAAACCATAGCAGAGCAGACAACGGATTAGTGGATTATGACAAAAATTTTGTTTGTTTGTTTTTTACTAGCACTTTTCATTGATTTAAGTCTATATTAGTATTTTGACTTTTTTTTTTAATAACTGTATGCCAGAAATAAATGTAACCTTAAATGTTTGCATGCTATGAATGGCAAAATGTCATCGTTGCCAAATTAGTGGAGCCTCACACATATGCTTGATGCATTTACTACTAAATGTTTCCATGAATTCTAGTTGTCATAGTAATGCAATAATGATATCATTGCTCTAATATGTATATATACTACAAATAGATTTCTCTTATTTACCCAGTTTTGTGTAAGTCTTATATCCAGTTTGGAGGGTAAACACATACCAATTGGCAACACTGCTAAACAATAGTAGAGCGCGAACAACGTCATAGCTACTTTTCACAGCAAAACTGTTAATATCTGAGTCAGGAATCTAGTTACTTTTTCAACAACGAATATTTTCAAATTAATAATCATGAATGTGTAAAAACTTTATGCAATTCATGACCTTATACTGCTGTTTAACTATTTATTTAAATGATTATCTAGTGGACGCTTCTTCTTTCTACTGAAAAAATCGTAGTTTCCTTGGATGTGCCAGGTGGTTGGTGTCTATGGGTACAAGTGGTGTGCAGATTTAGCACAGGAAATGGGAAGTTGTTGACACAAGAGACTCCGCAAACATCGAGATGGCGTCAATCTTCTATACCTATTGTTCATGTTTTAAGTAAAAATTTCAAAACCGTCATGGAGGTAAGTTTGCACTGCACATGGCTAAACTTTCATTAACCTCTGTTTAATCTTAAAATACAACCTTAATTTCTAACTTTGGAGAAAATACTTACTTCGAAAGGATAGTAGAGGTCTCGAGCTGTTGCTCTCACCACCAACAACTCGTGACTGATGCCCATCTCCAGTGTCAGGACGTGTTAAAGTACTTTTTCGGAGGGTGGATCGACACGCGGTGGAAACTGGATCTGCTAGTCCAGTCAGTTGTTCCCCCTATTATTATTTCAGAGGCTAGGGGGGCAAAGCAAGAATGGGGGTGGGAAGTGTCCCCCCCAAAATAAGGTAGGGTAAAACATCACAGCAGGCCAAACAGGCCACCTACATTCAACGCTTGCCACCCTCCGAAAAAGTACATTATAACGCGTCCTGACACCGGAGATGGGCATCAGTCGCGACTTGTTGTTGGTGAGAAACGGAGCTAAAGACCTCTACTCTCCTTTCGAAGTAAGTATTTTCTCCAAAGTTAGAAATTAAGGCCAAATTTTAAGATTTAAACAGAGGGTAGTGAAAAGGGTGGCTACGGCAGTGGAAATCTCACCAAAACGCTTTAGAAATTTTTACTTACAACTAAAAATGTTTCGAAGATTGACGCCATCTTGATGTTTACGGAGTCGCTTGTGTCAACAAACTTCCCATTTCCTGTGCTAAATCTGCACACCACTTGTACCCATAGACGCTGGGGCACTTTCATCACAACAATCGTAAACCAACCTCTTACCAGCACTTATTCAAGGGGACTACGGCATTCTTTGCGGCGTTTTGCGCTCTTCAATAGTTTATCAGTGTTGTCAATTGGTATGTGTTTACCCTCCAAACTAGGTATAAGACTTACACACAACCGGGGAAATAGGGGAAATTAGCGTATCTATTTGTATTATATATACGTACATATTACAGCAATTTTATCATTACTGCATTACTATGACAACTAGAATTCATCGAAACAGTTTGTAAATGCATCGGCGTATGTGTGACGCTCCACTAGATTGGCAACGATGAGTCATTTTTCCTCACGTCGTCTGCTCGTAAGTATACATCCGAAACATTTGTAATTTTGGGGGGTTAATTTGGTTGCAAAAAAGGGATAATAGACATGAATTAAATAAACATTTTGAAGTAAAGTTAAACTAAATATTGAGTAAAGTAAACAATTAAGGGAATAAAGCTTTGCATCTCATAATCAGTGTTGTCGTCTGCTGCTCGTAACTGTGTTTGCGGAGTGAGTGCTTAGGAACCAGGAACCACAGCGTGGTTCAAGTGCACTGTGGAGTGAATTAAGACCAAAATGTGTATAATTACAATCAAATAAGCACTGTGGAGTTTCAGTTGTGATGGCAGTAAGGATAAAAACCGCCGATTACAAGGTAAGAATGAATTCAGTTCCAACCATAACCCCGGGAATAACAAGTTTCATACTTTCACTAATATAGGCAACAAAATGTTGTTTTATTGTGCTGATTACAACTGCAATCTTGAGTAAGATCAATAAACGTTACATATATATGCTAACATTGTTCAAATGAGTGCTGGGAAGGCTGGGGAAAGATGGTGGCCGTCACTGATGAGAACCGTCCATGCAAAACGTAGCCGCCATATTGGATTTCAAAACTGCCTTGAAAACATATTTTACGAAGAGCTCACATGCTTATTTTAGTTCGTATGGGGCTTTCATATATCACATTATGTTGACGAAACTTCAGTCTTTTAAATGGTATGCTTAGAGTTGCAATTGTATTCTTGTTTCACCAATTAAATATCGAGTGAATAAGACCCGTCCACCGTGATGAGGGTTGGCCTGCCGTGATGTTCTACCCTAGATCTAGGGTACTTATCCGCGGCGGCCTAGACTATGGCAGTTGCGGTTTTTCTATGCAGTTTTACCTACTGAACAAGAATTTTAAGTAATATTTATTCGGACAACTGTAATTAACCCCCCCGGGGGCCAGTACTAAACATGGCGAAATACATTGGACACCCCAATCCCTAGATGTCGTATCTGCGGTTACGCTCCTTGTAGTCCGTGCGGACTGCTTCTGTAGAAATACCCAAAATCATATTACTTCAAAGCCTAGGGTGGCAAACGTAGGTAGTCTTGGGGAGGGGGGGGGGAACTGTGCTCCCAACCAAATACCGTCCCTGAGGTAACAGTTCGTGCGGAAATCTAATGTAATTCTAATATATATATACTAAATAAACAAATAAATGAATAAATTAAGACAAAAAAATAATGATAAATAATAAAGAACTTACGTTAAAAGTGGGCATGTGTCCATCTTTGCTCCGCTCCAGTTCCCTAAGGAGCTCCAGCGCCTTATCAGCCAACATTTCCGCTTATTTCAAAGTAAACGTTCTGTAATTAATCAAATAATGATAGCAATTAACCTCCAGAGCCGATAATAACCCCGTAATTAACTCGAAATAAGAATCAAGAAGGATAATTGGGAATTATCAACATGAGTCTTTGTTTACAGTTTGGATTCCGTTTGACGTTTGTGTTTGGGGGTCGCGTTCCCTACAAAGCGCCTCCGATAAAAGGGCTTCTTTCGCCGAATTATTGCCATTTTATATAAAATTTATGCGTCTAAGTTATTTTAGTAATTATTATTTACGCAATTTTATCATTCAAATTGAATATTTTGCGTTCTTGTTTGAAAAATACGTCTAAAATAGATCGTCATCTGTTGGACGTCGTCACTGAACTGGACCAGACCGTTGGTCCAACAAGACCGGAATTCGCTGAATAATTTGCTTTTTTATTTAAAATGCTCATATTTAACTCATTTAATAGATTGTTTAAAATTTAATTTTAACCAGAATTAATATTTTGAGTTCGTATTTTAAATATGCGTTTAAATAGACGCTCGTGTAGAACTTCGTTACTGAACTGAACCGAGGAACTTTCCAAGTCGTAGACGTGACGGTCAGTCTAACACAAAGTTGAACAAGCTGAATACTTCGCATTTTTGTGTTGAATTTATGAATCTGACTCATTAAATATACTAATTTAGATTTTATGTTTTTTTATTTAACAATAATTTCTTTCCCAGTTTCTTATTTGATATGCGTTTTTTTTCACAGATTTGCTGGTGTCGGACTTTGAACTGAACTGAACAGAGGGACTTTAAAGTTAAAACAAAAACTAGAATTCTTTGAAATTAATTTTTATTATTCTTGTATCAAATTTTAATATATCTGACTCATAATTATTAAATTCTAAATCTAATTTAACTAGTTCAGAATTTAACCTTTCCGTTCGTATATGATAAAACGCTGGTGTAGATTTTTTTTTTATTTACAATTAATCTTTCCCGTTCTTATTTGAAATATGCGTTCAAACAGATGCTGGTGTCGGACTTTGAACTGAACTGAACAGAGGGACTTTAAAGTTAAAACAAAAACTAGAATTCTTTGAATAATTTTTATTATTCTGTATCAAATTTATATATCTGACTCATTTAATATATTAATCTAAATCTAATTTAACTATTCAGAATTAACCTTTCGCGTTCGTATATGATAAACGCGTGTGTAGAATAGATCGTCGTCTGTCGGAAGTTTAGACTGAACTGAAGGAATTTAGTCTAGACAAACAAACACTAGAATTCACTGAACAATTTCCGTTTTGTATAAAATTTAGGTATATAACTCCTTTAATGTGCTATCATACATACAATTTATTAAATTTAAATAAATGCCACGTGCTTATTTAGTAAATAAATGAGTCTAAACTTCCAGACTGACCGAATCCATTATTTTCTTTGCTAATTCACATCACTTTCTTCCCGTCACCTATAATGTGCATATTATTATTATTAATATCATCATCATTATTATTAATACAGCAGATGGCTACCCACATGTCTCACTCCTCAATGAAATGGCCGAGAATCGAACCCGCGACCACCGAGGTGGGAAGCAAACTCCATACCAACCATGCCACTGAGGTGCTCCATTAACATTTGTGGTCAGCGTCGATTGCATTGATTTTTATGACAAATTATTACTTTTCAAAGGTGAGCATAAATTAGGCAACACCTGAATAATGGGCCAAAACCTTATTTATTTCCTTTTCAGTTCACTTTATAAACATTCATGCGACTAGTTCTGGGCGAAGTGTAATAAAGTATGTGCAGAGATACATAAAAAAAAAAAGAGCTTGTTACACTGATAAGTGGCTTTGAGAAAACTCGCATTGAATTTTACAAACAAGCAAACAAACAAGAACTTAGATTTGGAAGCAAGACTATATAGTAGGCCTACACCAAAGCATTCGCAATTTCTCTCCGGTTTGGTCACACGATGGCGTAGAGTCACAGAGTTACATGACGGCGCATTCCTCGTCTCTTCGCTCCTGCTTACTGCGCTCATTCCTGTTGGTGGAATTTGCTGCAGCTGCCCCCGCTATTCCAAGGGCTGCTATTCCGGCGACCCCCATAGCCACCTTCCCCCACGTCGGGATTTCCGAGCTCGAATTGGTGGAGGTGGCACTGCGGTGAGAAACAAAACGGGTCGTAGGCTGGGAATAATAATAATAATTGCTGTCACTGTCATCATCATCATCTTCGTCATGACTGCATCTGTACTTCGTACTCGATAAAGAAGAGGTCCGGACGGGAGAGGCACGGGAAAGAGAGGTATAGAGAGCCACGGCTCTGGAATCGTCATCGTACGATGACTTCACCCTTTTCCTCTTTTCCTCGATGCGGAGCCTCACCTTCATCTTCTCACTAGACAAGTCAGAGTACGAGCGCTCCTCCAGCAAGTCGAGAATCTCGATGTACAGCTCCAGAAGGTCGTTCAGCTCCTCGCCGAGAGCCGCATCTGTGATCACCGAGTTCCCGCCGTTATGGCAGACGGTGTTCCTCTTACTCCGAACTTCCAGAGCCTTCTTCAGCAGAGGGTCCGAGGACGGCAGGCCGCAGGCGTGCTCCGCCAGAAGTGCCAGGAGGGACACGTCATACTGTTCCGAGGCAGAGGAGATGTCGTAGCTAATGGACGACCCGCTCCTCTCTATTGCCGCACGCTGGTCGCGGCTGAAGATGATGTCGTATCTCTTATGTTGGAGTTTCGCGTTGTTCTTGAAGAAGAAGTCCGGGCGCTGGCGGCCGCCCCGGTAGAGCTTGGCGACCACCGGCTGCAGCACGAAGCGACCGTCGTCCAGGAGGGCGTCTCGGAGTAATGATGCGTTGTTGCTGTTCATCGCGCTGAAACGAAAAGAGAAAGAAATAAATCTCCAGCTTTGTTTCTGTTCTCTTACAAGTTTTTATTACAAGATTATCACACACAAACAAGCCTATAGATTCACACATGTCAGAGTTGTAGATGATACTAAACAGTAAATTCGGCAGAGATGGATAAATAAACAAATTAGATAAATAGAAAAATATATACCTAGATAAATGGTAAATTCCTTGGAAAATGACAACCTGACAAGTGGGCCCCTACCTCATGTGAGCAGAAAGTAAAAGTATGTATCCTGAGTAAATTCCCACCAAATTACTTTAAAAAAGGATCGAAGGTAAACGTGCTATGATCACTTGAAATGTAATTCACGAAGGTGATCAGAGGAATAACAAAATTATGGGTGGCCTCACTGGCTCTGTGGCACTGTATCGCTGTTGAATTTCAAGTACAATATCAAGAACCAATGTGCCACTGGGTTACAAGCAAAAAACTAGAATCTAGCGAGTAAAAATGGTGCATAAAGCAACGACAGAACTCTTAAAGATGTCACGTAGGGTGGAGCATTGTAAGCAGGGACTGCTCCCACTGAGATCTCGGGAATTTTGTCTCGAAGATGTCACTTGCAAGAACTGTATTGAGTGGCACTGTTGAAATACAGAAAACGGCACACAACAGAGTGTCTACATGAATCTGCAAAGCCGGTAACGTTGTAGCACATGAGATGACAACATTGAAGTAATGTGACTGATCAAAGCTTGAATGAAAAAATGCAAAATAAAGTGGAACCTCTACATACGAAAGCCTATACGTACGAAAAATCCAGGTTACAAAAGCAAAGACGAAGATTTTTTTGCTTCTGTGTACGAAAATAATTCAGGTTGCGAAAGGGTAAAGTCCGAGATTCACCCGGGCTGCTGAGAACAATTTTAAAATGGCGCGCCGCCAACTCAGTAGACTCGCCACCATCCATCCGCTCTCCCATTGGTTCCTGATGCTAGTCACCACCTTAAGATCCTGCTCTCCTATTGGTCAGCATTTGTCCCACCATGCCTCTATGTAAAGGCGTTCCTTTACCATTTTTTGCGGCAGCGTTATCGTAAACACCTGGAATTCATTCGTTCACATATATTTCATTTGTTAACGTAAATTCGTGTTAGTGATTTGCTTTCGTTGTACTGTAAGTTACTTTACTGTGTTGTGTGTGAACTTAATTACTTACGTTATTAGCCATGGGTCCCAAGAATGTTGCTGAAGTTCATGGAAAGAGGAGGATGCTTTCTATGGAGACTAAGATGGAGATAATCAAGAAGTGTTAATGTTTTCTGCCATTTGTTAATGTTTTGTAAAGTTTAGTGTTAATGTTTTATGCCATTTTTAATGTGTTTCGTAAAGTTAAGTGTTCATGTTTTCTGCTATTTGTCCTCCTCCTCTGTCGTCACTTTCGGACATCGCCTCACTCGAAAAGTAAGGTTCCACATTTTACTACATACGCACATACATGTATGTACAGTATTTCTTGTACCCTGTACACTAATACACTTTATTTACAGGTATAGTCATGGTTATATTAGTTATTTACTGTGGTATTTTTGTAGGGCTTGGAACGAATCAGGCAATTTACCAGTAAAACGTAGTTCTAGATACGAAAAATCAGGTTATGAAGTGCGCTTCAGAACGGATTAATTTCGTAACCTGAGGCACTACTGTACAACAAATATAAAATTATCCAATGAATGCTACGGGACTATTATTGTCAGCATAACCAACAAAAATATCAAGAACACCTTTGCAATGAACTAAAAGATGTCACAAATGCGCAGTCAAAAATCAGTGAGGGTATCTGAAGGAGACAGGATAATGAGATTGTGGGAATAGAATAGTTGGAGCAAGGAACGAGGGCAAGAAACAGTAGATGAGGGCGACAACCAACTTCCAATTCAATTAACCGAGTCCATGGACGAGACTTGCGTAGAGTTGAACCAGAATGTCAGAGGAAGGGCTTTGTCGCGTGCAGTTCTTCACCGCGGAATAATACAAGCGAGCGCTCCGGATTGTGCATCAGGCACAGCTTCAAGGTGGGTGTCGGGGCAGGACGTCGAGCGAGTCCCGGTTCTAAATGGTATAGTAATAGTGTAAAATAGCCAGTAGGGTCTTCGCCAAGACAGCAGTGGGGCATGGTGCCGGGTAAGTAGACTAGGGCAGGGTGTGCCAGCCTGCATATATAATACCCAGTTCGGGCGTCTGCGGAAGTTGTCTTTTTTTTTTTTACACCTGTAAAAATAGGTACGACATCTCTCGCGTTCCTTTGGTCTTGCCACTAATCATGGCGGGTACCTGAAAAGGTCATTGGAAAGCCAGCAGAGAAGGGTATGGAGGAGAGCGCTGGTGGGCGCGGAGATGCAGGTGCTGGGTTAGGTCATTCATGGAGACCACATGTGAACTTTGACTTAACGGCAGAGTGGGGGGGGGGGTGGATTTGAATGACGGTTCTCAGGGGGCGCAGTCCAAGCAGATCTATTATCCTCATGTAGGCAGGTCGTTATCGGCTTAAGGCCGGTGTCCCACTTGGATTTGGGGGCGGCGATGGCCATGACAGGCGTTTGACAGTCAGCGAATAAAAAGTGACAGGACATTAAAATGACATTTACACAGGTCTCGGGAAATCGTTAAGGCAAAAGGGGACAGGTAGACGACGAGTCGAAAAACTATCTCGAAAGCCGAAGCGACACTTTTCGCTTTACGTTTCCGTTGTAACTCAGACGACTTTCCAAAACAGATAAATCTATGAATAAATAAATATATGAATTGATAAATAATATATAGATAAATAAGTATACCTATAAAATTGATAGGTCGATAAATAAAGTTGAAACAATTGTGTACCCTCCTTCTCTCTCTCTCTCTCTCTATAGAACAGCTGGTGCAAATATCAATAAGTTACACATTTATTTATATACACACACACTAATTCACTTACACATTTATTCTTGTACACACACTTATTCACACACACACACACACACACAGCATTATATAGATCTACCCAAATATCAATGTGTTACCTTATAGGTACTACACACACACACATAACACATACACTTAAATTCACTTAGTACACATTTATTCTTATGCTCACACTTATTCACACACACTAAATATTCTGGCTTAGGCCTGTTATACCTGTCGTGAATAAAGACGTTGTAGCGACTTGAAAAGTACTATTACTTGAACAGACTTCACAGTCGTCGAACTTCACTTCAAAGTCGTCCAGAGGCCCAAAAAGCAGCTGAACAGACACGAAAGCGATTCGAAAAGTCGTCGAAAGCAGACCAGAACGCAATTGAAGGCACCACCGGATCTACAATACACAGTTACACACACACCTCGGCCCTAGTGTACCTGCCTGCAGCTGAGAGAATATTTTGAACCGACTTACTTACAAACTTATAATAAGACTAAGGAAGTCTTAATGTGATTGGACGGATTGCTCTGCGAAAAGGCTCCTTATTGGCGGAGAGAGTCATGGTGCAATAGAGAGAGAGACAGACAGACAGACACGTCACACCACTGCAGACTTTATAAATAGGACGAAGTTGGATTCCTTTATTTATTTATTTTTTTTTACAATAATTTCATTACTTATAATGTCAAATTTTTATATATTGGGGAGGGGGGGGGGGTGTATGGTGCAATAGAGAGAGTGAGAGAGAGTCATGGTGCAATAGAGAGAGATACAGAGAGAGACGTCACACCACTGCAGACTTTATAAATAGGCCGAAGTTGGCTTCCTTAATTTTTTTTACAATAATTTAATTACTTCTAATGTTAAATGTTTATATATTGGCTTAGCGGGGGAAGAGGGGAGTCATGGTGCAATAGAGAGAGAGAGAGCGAAACACATCATATGTCGTATTATAAATACGCCGAGTTGGCTGCCATGATGGAAATACGAACTAAATAGTACTATACCTAACCTTTCCTTCATATTTCACAGTTATATTCTCATTACTTCCGGTAGTGAATTGTTTTTCGTACTATATACAACTTTTTAAAACGTCATTTTCGTTTGTAGGAACCTTTTTGCTTGTTTGTGCATATGTATTTTATATGTACGTGTATATTTTTTTTAGTTTCATTATTATATCACTGAGTAAACAACACAATAAATTCGTATGTCAAATCAAATTAAAGTCTAGTGACAACTCGAATTTACATTCTCTCTCTCTCTTGGCTGAGCAAATTCATTCTTGCTCTCTTCTGCTGCTAAGGGATCTCTCTCTCTCTTTTGCTCCTAATGTCTCTCTCTTCTCTCTCTCTTTCTCTCTCATGCTGCTAAGGTCTTTCTCTCGACTGAGCAAATTCATTCTTGCTCTCTCTCCTGCTGCTAAGGTCTCTCTTTCTCTCTTGGCTGAGCAAATTCATTCTTGCTCTCTGCTGTTGAGGTCTCTCTCTCTCTCTCTCTCTCTCTCAATAGGCTGACTTCCCTTTGGAGCTATTATGTGTTTAATTACTATGTCAGCTGACTGTCCACAAGGGTTTTCTTCAAGTGAAGACTTGAAGAATTGGAAAATGAGCATTGGTGCATTGTAGCCTACATGTTAATCCCTGCCCTATATAAGTGGGACCCAAGAAGCAACCTTTGATGTTCCTTAATTGTTTTGGTACCACTCAGTCCAGGGGCTGAATCTGAAATATCACTGTGAAGGCCCAGTGTTTTGTACAGACTGCTAATATACGTGACCTCCGAACCACGTCGAGAGTGAACTTCTATCTCCTGAAATACACATCTCTCTCACCTCAATGGAATTTCCGAGACTAGAACTCGCGCCCAAGGAGGTGGTAGGCCAAGACCATACCAATCATGCCACTGGGGCGCAACGAGTGGTGTATTTGACGGTGGTCAAATATCTCAGACTGGATGGTCCTACTGCTAGCTTGGGGGTGCGAAGATGCAGTGCATTACTTCCCTAATACTATTCTTGCATTCTAATACATTTTAATCTATTCATTTATTGCATTTTTTCAATGAGTTGGATCTTTGCTTTCTGCATTTCTCTTTACCTCCTCCTGATGAGCACCATAATATTCTTTGGAATCCTCTTGAATATCGAGTGAATGACTCCTTTGGTAGGCTTGTTCCATTTGAATAAGCTTAATCTCCTGAATATAATAATGATAATAAGTAGGCTATACTATAAGGTCTTGGTTATTCATCAGATTTTGTCGCTCACCAGAAGGTACCAGAGTCCCGGAGCGTCTACTAAGCGGAAGGGGTAATCTTACACCAATACACTGCACGCTGTCACCCACCAACTTACCCGGTGTAGTCATTGCTCCATGGTTTACCATCTTCCTTTAATTCCAGTTTGTCTTTCATTTGTTTATTTATTATTGTAGCTACTTATGTATTAAATTAATCTTTTTATATTTCTTGTACCTGCTCTCTTCTTTCTGTATTTCCCATTGTCTTCTGTTGCTTTTGTCAAATGAACACCATAATATTCGTTGGAAGCTTGTTCCATGTGAAATAGGGTTTGTCTCCTGCAGAATAATAATAATAATAATAGGTCGTCAATTGACTGGTTAAGCAACATTGGGGCTGGTCAGTCATTGGATGGGTGACCGCTCTCCTCAGCGTTGATTCCTTGGGAAAGAATCTTTACCATAATTTCCTGTCTACTCAGCTGTAAATGCGTACCTATTCTTGATGGGGTAGGGTCCAGCTATGGGTTAAATAGCACAACTCAGCAATGATGGAAAGAAATGAAGAATTAAACAACAACGACATAAATGGAACCTCTGGCAACAGAGGAGCTTCGTCCGGCAGCCAGGTATTCAGCCCAATTGAAGGGGAAGACGGTCAGGTACTTGGAGGTCGTCATCCAGCAACTGACCACCACAACGACAGTAACCAACAACCATGGAGCTACAGAAGCAAACCAGAGGAAGAAATGGACAAGAGAAGAAAATACGGAAATATGGAGATGCTACATCAGAAGCAACCCGACGGAGAGAGGATATAGGGGAAGGTTGGTCAACGTCTGGAATGAGAGGAATAACACCCCCCAAACAGAGCAGAGGCTGGCAAACCAAGTAAGGAACATAAAGAAAAGGAACTGGCTCTCCCCAACAGATAGAGAGGAATTGGAAAGGGAAATGACACACGGCAACGAATTACAAGACGAACTGAGAGACGATGCCACAGATGACGACAGGGATGATGAGGTATCAAACAACGACATATGAAGAAACACCGACGAAGTAACAGACAGGACGGAATGGGTAGAAAAGATCAGACAATGGATGAAGCCAAATACAGAGAGAACAAAGATCCCCTCCATGAAAGCCTACAACACCAAGAAATTAAGGGAGAAAACAAGTGAGGTCAATGAAATAATGAGACTAATACACACCACCAATATCACAGAAACTTGACTTATGCAGGAGCAAGATTAGTAGCAGAACTGATGGGGATACGAACACCAACACCACCAGCACAGCCAACCCAACAGAAACCAAAACAGCAACCGCCTTGGAAAAGGCGCCTGGAAAAGCAAATCATGGTGATGAGATCTGACTTGAGTAAATTGAAAGAGATGGCAGAAAAAAGGCTAAGAAGCAAGGAAACAAGGGAGGAACTGAATGAGAAATACAAAGTACAGGAGAGGGGACTAAACAACACTAGAAGATGTAAAACAGAGGCTCAAGGCCAAACCACATAAGATCCAATGGTACATGAACAGAAATAGTGGATACCAACAGAACAAACTATTCGGAACCAACCAGAAAAGACTAAACAGCCAACTAAGAGGGGAAGACAACCACCAAGAAATTTCTGAAGCCGAACCAAGTAAGAGACTCTGGGAAAACATCTGGAGCAATCCGGTATCATACAACAAACATGCAACATGGCTCCAGGAAGTCAAGGCTGAAGAAACAGGGAGAATAAAACAAAGATTCACTGACATCACGACAGACGCAGTCAGACACCAACTAAAGAAAATGCCCAACTGGAAAGCCACAGGTCCCGATGAAGTCCAAGGATACTGGCTCAAAAACTTCAAGGCCCTACACCCAAGATTAGCAGAACAACTCCAGCATTGTATCACAAATCACCATGCGCCCAAATGGATGACCAAAGGAAAAACATCATTAGTCCAGAAAGACAAGAGTAAGGGAAATATAGCCAGTAACTACAGGCCTATCACCTGCCTACCAATAATGTGGAAGTTACTAACAGGTATCATCAGCGAAAGGCTATACAACTACCTAGAGGATACAAACACCATCCCCCACCAACAGAAAGGCTGCAGAAGGAAGTATAGGGGGACAAAAGACCAGCTCCTGATAGACAAAATGGTAATGAAGAACACCTCTACACTCCCATGGCCAAAGGGTAACTGAACCTGAAGTTCAGTGGCGTGGTTGGTTTGGTGTTTGCTTCTCACCTCGGTGGTCGTGGGTTTGATTCTTGGCCATTCCATTGAGGAGTGAGAGATGTGTATTTCTGGTGATAGAAGTTCACTCTCGATGTGGTTCGGAAGTCATGTAAAGGATGCAACCAGGAACCCCACACTATAAATACCACCCAGTCGAATTGGAGGACTGTGATAAGAGCAAAAAAAAAATAAATAAATAAATAAAACTTTACTCTTCAAACTTATATACAAGGTAGTATGTACTGCTACAGTACAAAGGAAAAAAAATGAGGATGTCAGGTACAAGAGGCAAACAAAAGAAAGTAACCATCTTCTTTGGCAGCTTGAATTTCCAAGTCAATGGTCTCTGTAGACGTTTTCCAAATAGGGGTTCATCTTCAGAATAAAACAATACATAATAATAATAATAATAATATAATAATCATATTCATTATTATTTCACAATCTTTTATTGAAGGCTGCCATGATAGCTTCCTTTTGACAGAATACTATCTTAATTTTGTAGACTGGATAAAATTCATGCTACGAGGAATGAAGGTACGTAATTTTAAACGAAACTCCCAGTGATGCCTTCTTCAGTGACTAACAGGGGACTTTGCAAGACTATGGAGAACCAAGATTTGACCAGCGACAAATGGCACTGGCATCCATTCTCTTTATTTCAGTTGTTCAGATGTTTTAGTCAGATATGTATTAAGACTTTTTGTTGGGGTCTCTTTCCTTTCAAGCCCCTTTCTTTTTCCTTTTCAGTATTTGCTTGTTAAAAGGGCTTGTTTATCCACAATATCTCTAAATACTGCCTAACTCTTTTCCTGATGCAATTGTGCAGGAGTGTGAGAGAGAGAGAGAAGAACATGGAGGTAGTTGCATTTCTCTACATGGTCTCAGCTCACTAGTTTCTATTCCTCATCAATCCATCAGCTTTGCAAAACATGCCTGTCTTTCCCAAGGTCCTTTTCAAGTGTCCAAGGTCTTTTCAAGTGTGGCTATTCATATGTCTGGTGAGATGAGCCTTGTGAGAAAAGGCCTTCCCGCATTCCAAGCACGAGAAAGGCTTCTCTCCCGTGTGGGTCTTCATGTGACTGTCAAGGGCATTCTTCATGGCGAATGCCTTCCCACACTCCATGCAAGAGAAAGGCTTTTCTCCCGTGTGGGTCTTCATGTGGTGCGTGAGAGGACCCCTTTGAGAGAAGGACTTCCCACACTCCTCGCACGAGAAAGGTTTCTCCCCGGTGTGGACCCTCATGTGAACGATCATATGGTTCTTCTGAGAAAAAGCTTTCCCGCACTCCGGGCACGTAAAGGGCCTCTCCCCGTTGTGGACCTTCTGGTGTCTCCTTAGAGAATAACTCAAGGAGAACGACTGTCCGCATTCCTCGCATATGAACGGCTTCTCTTCTGTGTGTGTTCTCTTGTGGATCTTGTAGTTGCTCTCCCAGGTGAAGGCTTTTCCGCATTCCTCGCACGTGAACGGCCGCTCTCCAGTGTGGATTCGCATGTGAACCGTCATGTGGTTCTTCTGAGTGAACCCTTTCCCACACTCGTTGCACGTGAAGGATTTTTCCGCAGCGTGGCCATTCCTCCCTTTCTTTTTCAATTCCTTCTTGCAATGAAGCGACTCTTCATCTCTCGCTGACTGTTCAATTATACACGAATACTTCATGTCGTCTTCGCTCATCTCACAACGTGACTCCGGCTCCGTTTTTATTTGCACATCTGGCTCCAGGGGCAAAAATCTGTCATCCCCATTTTCGTGACTGACTGGAGGGAGAAACAAAGGATCTTCCAGTTCACTTTTCACAGGATATTCCAAGGCAAGTTCTGAATCCATTTCAGCTTTCTGTCCTTCGAACAAAAACAATCCTAACAGTCTACACAATGTAAATCTTCCTCCGCATTCACTTAGGCATCTTCTTTATGAAGGACTTTGATAGAAAAGTTCTCTGTGCCTTGGAAATTTCCATCAATTAATCTCTCACAAATGACACACAAGAATGACTGGTCGCAGATGGAAAAATATATCAAATGCACAATTTCACACAAATCTACTTACAAAGTAATACCTGAGAACATGCGCTGTAAATTATGTACTACAGTTTAACAACATTTGCTGGGAGCACAGTTCATTTCACTGCTGACGGCATAACATTCCGAACATAATTTATCTATCTGACAACTTTACTGTAATGATACATTCATTTGTTATTATTTGATTTCACAAACATAACACCTTCCATTTTCCATATCGATATCAAGTGGTGTCTGACACACTGTGGTTATGAAAATACTGTGAGCAATCACAGTACGTATAGTGTTTAACAAAATGCTACGGATAGGGTGTGCGCTTAAGTACTTATCCCTGATAGATCTGACACTTGCACAAGCGATAACCTGCAGGAATTCCTGTGACCTCCACAAAAGAAACTGACGACTGTTCATTTGGGGAAGAAGAGCCTGAAACAGAAGAGTAAAATTAGTGAGTAAAAAGGAAAAATACAATCACACTGTTTTAATGTAATATCAAACTACCCTACATAAAACAAACATTATTCTTCACCAAACTCCCTTCAACTCAGGACCCTTAATAGATTATATAACATTAGTATTCACAAAAGAAGAGCTGGAATAATTTGCACTTTTCCTGATATGATAGAGACAGAATATTGGATTTAGGCCAAAGGCCAAGTGGTAGGACTTATGAGGCCATTCAGCGCAAGAGGAAAATTGATTGTAAAATGGTTTGAAAGGTGTAAGGGGGAAACCTCACAGTTGCACAATGAATCAATTGTTGGGAGAGGTGGAGGGAAAGGAAGATAGTAGAGAATATGAACAGAGGTACAGTAAATGGAATGGAAGGGGTTGCAGCTACAGAAAAAGGGATGCTGCAAGGATCCTTAAGTAATGCCTACAGTGCACTGAATGTGAGGTGCACTGATGGCCCTGCAGTGAACCCCTGTATTCGCGGAATCCAGATTCGCAGACTCGTGTATTCACGGATTTCTCTCTGGAACACATACCCCCATTATTCGCGGAAAGTTCACTGTATTTTTCTATGAGAAATATCCACAAATTAGTGTTTTTTCTATCAATTCCATCACAAAACTCACTTTTTGTGATAAAACTATTAAAAAAGCCAGGTATAAAGATTTTTAGTGGGTTTTACCTAACAAAATATCACAATTTCTGAAAGTAAATTGTATTTTTCCTAACTATACAAACCTTAGGTCCTTTACACATAGTCCCACCTCATGCCACCCCTCACTCTGTTCCTGGGCCTAAAGCAAAGTGATATGTTTGCCTCCAGTCGGGCAGACTCCCAACCATCGGTCAAGCAGCTACTACTACCGAACTACCTTGTTAGAAATCTTACGACCGGTCCAGCTGGCGCTGAAAGTAATTCCTTATGTAAAGGACCTCAGGTTTGTATAATGTGTCGGAACAATCTTTTCTTATTTCATTTTAATATGTATTTATCTATTACATAATTCAACTTTTCTTTCTAATAAGTGAGATCTCTTCCTTTTGTATTTCCCTTTACCTCCTCCTACTTCTTCCTAATGGACACCACATTCTTTGTTGTTGAGGCTAGTGCACAATTGTCGCTAAGACAGCCTTATTGTCGAATGAGACTATTTCGTGAGAAAGCATTTCAAAGGATAAGCTAAGCCCCTGTAGGGGAGGTGGTTACTGCTATCATTGTATCTCACAGAATGCAATGTACAGTGTGTGACATATAAATATTATTCTTATTATTATTATTCAGAAGATGAAGAACACTACAGGCAGTCCCCAGCTTACAACGGGTTTGGCTTACGACATTCCGAGGTTACAACGCTTTTCAATTATATTTATTAGAAATTACTTCCAGGGTTAAGACACCTACAATGCTGATCTGTCAGAAGAAATATGACTCCAAAAATGGAAAATAATCAATATTTGAAGATTTTTTGGAAGAAAAATGCAATAAGAATGCAGTTTACATAGTTTTTGATGTACCCAAAGCATTAAAAGTAAGGTTTTCTTAGGATTTTAGACAATGTTCTGGCTTACAATGAT
Organism: Macrobrachium nipponense; assembly: GCF_015104395.2. Lineage (NCBI taxonomy): Eukaryota > Metazoa > Arthropoda > Malacostraca > Decapoda > Palaemonidae > Macrobrachium > Macrobrachium nipponense. The sequence continues at coordinate 36,045,395 of NC_087214.1, read as the reverse complement.
TTTCGGCTTACAACACGCCTCAAGAACGGAAGCCCTGTCGTAACCCGGGGACTGCCTGTACTCATGTGGAAAAAGCCCACAGAGGCCATTGACTTGTGTTTCAAGCTTCCAAAGAATATGGTGCTCATTAGGAAATACAGAAAGTAGATATCTCACTTATTAAAAAGAAAAATAAATAAACTATAATAAATGGATAAAAATGTACTAAAATGCATGGAGAATAGCATTAAAGTAGTAAGGCATTGCAGCTGCATCAGTCATCAAGCAGTACCTAAAATTTTACAAGTTAACTTTTCGAAGGCAGCCTGGCCTAGGCTACAGTCACACAAGTCAGGCTAGTCTGGTCAACGGAAAAGCCTGACCTACTGGGGTAGTAGGCTTGATAAAGGGCCAGCATTAGGAAAACGACTGGAAATTGCACAGTTACAAACAAATTAGTGCTTGAAACGTGATGATATATGAAAAGTGATTCAAATGAAGTTTCCCAAGGCAGCCTGACCTATTTTATTGAAATGAAAGGGATATAGAATTTAGGCCAAAGGCCAAGCACTGGGACCTATGAGGTCATTCAGCGCTGAAAGGGAACCTGACAGTAAAAGCTTTGAAATGTGTAATAGGGGGAAAACCTCAAAGCAGTTGCATCATAAATCAATTGGTAGGAGAGGGTGGAAAGTAAGACGGAAGAAAGAAAGAGAATACAAAAGGAGGTACGTACAGTAAAAGAAACGTAAGGGGTTGCAGCTGGGGGGGTGAAGGCATGCTGCAAAGAACATTAAGTAATCCCTACAGTTAACGGCATAAGGTGCACTGATGGCACTACCACCCTACGGGGCCTATTTTATTGAATAGGGTAAAATATCGACTGGCCGACCTTTACCATAGCGCAACAATCTGACCAAAAATTGGCAATTATGGCCTTCATTTGTGACTTGGGAGGAAAAAAACTGACTTCGAAAGGAAAGTAGAGGTCTCATGGTGTTGCTTCGACAGATGCCAGCTGGCTCCTGACTAATGTCTATCCTGGGTTACAGGACATACTAAAAGTGCTTTCTCAGGAAGGTGGTCGTGCTGCGGTAGCGGCCAGGTGGTCGTTCGGTATTTTACCCAAATAGCCTAACCTTGTAGCCTTTGGTAGGCTTCATAGGAGGATGTACTAATCAACGACTAACAATCATATATACTAGGTATAGAAAAAATGAATGAGAAAAATTATATACATTGGAAAAATAAACCCCAAAAAATATTATTGTAAAAAAAAAAACTCAAAATAGGGTAGGTATGATAGTTCATAAGGTTAAGCTATTCAGCAAAGGTGCCTAACCTCGTAACCTATGGTAGGGTTCGTAGAAGGATATTAATGAAGGACTAAAAATTATATTATATTGGAAAAATAAGCCAAAATAAAATTATATACTATATAAATATATATACAAAAAATAACTGAAAAAATAATATATATTGAAAAGACTACTCAAAATCATATAATAAAATACGAATAAAAATGTAAAAAAAATAGTAGTAAATTTCGGAAGAGGCCAGAACTGACCCCTTTAATTTCTATCTTTTATTTTGTCTTATTTTTCGTGTTTTATCGAATTTTCTCTCATTTCTTCCTTTTATTTTTACTTTTAAAAGTGATTTAATAGTGAAATCGTGAAGCTTCTTTGGTCTCCTTACTTTTACTTACGAAGTAGTTATAGTGGTGGTAAGTATTAGTAGTAGTAGTAGGAGGAGGGGTCTATCTTTGGAACTTCTCCTTCTTTTGTTAGTGTTTATTTCGTTTTTATTTTGTGAATTATTTTTTAAGTCTTTCTTTATTCTTCATTCTCTTTCAATAGCGTCATTTCCGTTAAAATAATGATAATAGTAATCATAATAATAATAATGCATCCTCTAGAACTCCTCTTGTTCGTAATTTTTTATTTACTAATTCTCTATTTATTCTTTATTCTCTTTAAATAGTGTCATTACCGTTATAATAATAATAATAATAATAATAATATAATAATAATAATAATAATAATAATAATAATAATAATAATAATAAAGAACTCGACAGAGTCACTCAGATGCTCGTTAATAACGGGTATCCGAATCGACTTGTTGATAAAGAAGTCCGAACAGCGCTGGATCGTTGGTACGGCGAGAGTGAGAGACCGCAGCCCCACCCCCATGAGAACGAAGATGCTTTGAGAAAAATCATCAAAGAGAACAAAAGAACTCGAACTCGTAATTTATTACCAAAATCAACGTACCCGGGGCCTTATTAGGAAGAACAACCCGACCTCCCCTCCCCCCCAGCAAGAGACCTCTTGAAACAGTCGAATGTAGTCTACCAATTCTTATGCGCCATCCGTGGATGTTCCAGCTCTTACGTTGGTATGACTTCTATGAAACTGTACAAGAGGATTTCTTGCCACGCACAAGAAAGGGCAATTAAAAACCATACCGTGACAGCACAACACCAGGAAGCTCTCTCCCGGGACGGTATTATCAAGAATACTGAGATAATAGGGAGGGCTCCTGACCAGCGACGTTTGCGACTGCTCGAGGCACTCCTCATACAGCAAGAAAAGCCCTCATTAAATACGACGCAGGAAGTACTCTTCCTCCCCACCAACTTAAGAAGACCTAGGAGTATGAATAATAGTACAAGTAATACCAGACCGAGCGACACCCCCGATCAAACAATATCAGATGAGACAAGCAGCCCAGCAGCCAATGACAACGCGAGCCATCGTGACACAACGCCCAGGGAAGTCATGCCCCAGCCTCGACGGTCTGCTAGGCTCTAACAGCGCGACCTTCAACGGCGAGAAGTGTCTTAGAGGAAACTTCCACCAACCAATAGCAGGAACGCATTTCACCACCAACCAATGAAAACTCAGCTAGCGGTTGACCCCCTGCTGACCTACCACTATATATTGAGTAGGCTGGTGTCTCATAAACCAGGTTTAGGCCCTTCAGGCAAAAGTAAAAAACATAACATATACACACACTCTCTCTCTCTCCTCACAGATAGACGAATGCAGCCATGGACCCTGTAACCCAGCCCACCAGGAGCAACCCAAAAAAATTGGATCCCGCACCCAACCACTGCAGAGGCACCTGAGACCCGGAAAAGGACAACGTCTTCTTCCTCCTCCTTTTCAGATGCACCTGAATCGGTTAGACCAAGATTAGACTCCTCCACCTCCTCCGAAGAAGAAACCACCACGGCCACTCCAGAAGACACAGTGAACCCCCTAGTGAACCCCCTGCCATGGACACGAATGATGGTTTCCAGGTCGTCACCAGAGGCAAACGGAAACAGCAGGAACCACCAGCAGCACCTTCACCCTCACATGGAGAGAACCTGATAACTCCTCCAACAGGAAGCAGTGCCTATGAGTTTGTCAAGGACCTTGAAAGGAAAGGTAAGATGTTCAAGGTAAGACCCACTACCAGAGGAGAACTGTTTGTTATACCCTCAAATGAAAACACAAATGAATATATGAAAAACAACCCTGCTAGCTTCAAATACCTCAATCCTGAGGACAAACCCTGCAAATTTATTTTATGCCACTACCCTCTGCAATTTGACACCAGGGTTATTCTGGAAAATACTAGAGTGGTCAAAGCAGAAAGATGCCACACAAAAGGACCCAACCCCCAAAGTTTTAGTTGAGTGGAAAGGAATTCAGCCAAAATCACTGAATCTTGGCATGTGGGGCTCCTTCCCCACCATGGACTTCACACCAGAACCTCTGAGATGTCTTAACTGTCAGAGGTACGGACACCATAGCAGTGCCTGCACCGCCAAAGCCATTTGTGGTGTATGTAGTGGGAGACATCCCACAAAATTCTGCACAGATAAGATCAAAGATGGAATGGAAACAAATGCCAGATGCCCCGCATGCAAGGGAAACCACCATGCGTGGAACAGAAAATGCTCGATAAGGCTACAAAAAATCGACGCAATAAAAGGAATTGCGCCTCGGAGCCTCCCTGGACACACACACACACAAAACACCAGACCCCAACAGACAACAGCAGCTCCCACTACCCAGCAGGGATCAAGGTCCTACGCTACTGCAGTTAGGGGGCCTCAACAAGTTCGCCCAGAGCTAAAACACGACAAATACATTGCACAGACCCAAGACCTCACAAATCTCTTAGTGCGAATGCTTTTCAAGTTTGCAGAATTAACAGGATCAAACTTCTCAGAGGAAATAGCTAAAGAAGTGGTTGATAAGTGCATAAGAACGTCCAGAGGACTTTTTTCATCACCATGCCTACACAACTAAATAACAACAGTACAAATAGCACTACAAATACACTCGGTGTCAGTTTCATCCCAAGTGACAGTACCAGGTACATCTCCAGTGCCAGGGCCAACCACAGTGTTGGTAGTCAAGGCACATCAAGTGCAAATGACGAGTTAGGAAACAACAACAACACAATCAAAACAAATGATTGCAAAGACACAGACACTATAAAAATCCTCCAGTGGAACATACTAAGTGCAAACAATAAATATGCATTCCTGCAAGCACACACAAACAAATAACTATGACATCATAATGTTACAAGAAACTCTAGTAAGGGAAAACGCCAAATTATCATTTAAAGGGTACAAAGTATACAAAACACCATACACAGACACTATAAGAGGGCTAATCACCCTGGTTAAAAACACAATCCCGTCAAGAAAAGTAGACAACATCCCTTGCGGAGATGATGTAGAATCACTCAGCGTAAAACTCACACTTGCAAACACAACACTGACGGTACACAATATATACCGGGCTCGGGACAACACATTTGAAGGGGAAACACTCTTCAGTGCAGCGACACAAGAAAACACAGTAATTGGGGGAGACTTCAACGCACATCACCCGAGTCTGAACTCTACACAACAAACAAACACAACTGGGAGACATCTACACCAGTTATCATGTGAATTCCCAGAGGTGTGCCTACTAAACAGTGGAGAGCCAACTCACCTAAAAGGAGGAAGACTAGATCTTACCCTCACAAACTCAGCCCTAAAGGAGCAAGCAACATGGAAGCTGCACGAGACCCTCACAAGCGACCACATAGCCATTGACATTGGCCTACAGCTCAAAAAGCTGCCCCCCATACCACCGCCACCAGAGAGATGGAACCCCAAGTTTGCAAACTGGGCTACATTCGAAGCCACAACGACGAGATGGGCGAGGGACTACCTTGAAAACCCAGCAAACGACATAGAACTCTTCTATGAAGAGTTTATCAGTAAACTCAGAGAGGCAACAAACATGTCCATGCCAAAGATCAAACAATCCAAGATCGATCACAAAGATGCATGGTACTACTGAGAAAGAGTCAAAGAACTCAATGCCAGAGTCAACAGAGTCCGGAAACTCTTCAGACGGGAACCATCTGACGAGATGCACAGACTTCTCAGAGAGGTAATAGCCCACGCAACTGAAGAGACAAAAGAAATCAAACAACAGGCATGGTATGATTGGTGTGCAAACATCAGCAGACAAACTCCAGTAACCCAGATCTGGAGATTCCTTGCAAAAATTGCAGGGAAAGGAAGAACAGAGCAAAGCATTCATCCCAACCCACAAGAAGAAGCTGACAATAATAATAATAATAATAATATGTTTTTTTCAGCTCGGGGCCAGAAATTTCCCAGAGGACAAAATCCCACAACCTTCCCCAAAGAACACGGGAAAAAATAAATGAAATTTCCCCAGCAAGGTGGAGAGAAATCAATACTGCCTTCAACACACCTGATGACACAGACACACCCTTCACCATGGAAGAACTAAACAGTGCATTCAACAAGGGGAAAAGAGACACAGCCCCTGGAGCAGATGCAATCACTTACAGCATGCTGAGACACATGGGAGACCCTGCCAAACAGGTATATCTACTCCTGGTAAACAGGACATATGCAGAGCACACCAGGCCAAAGAAATGGCAACAGCAAGACACGCAACCACAACCAAAGCCAAAAGAGAAAGGCGCATATAGGCCGATATCCCTCATTAGCTGCACTGAAAAGGTTGCAGAAAGAATGGTTCTAAACAGACTACTATGGAAAGCAGGGCCACTACACCATAGGCTCCATGCCTATAGGGAAGGAGTAGGCACCCATGAGTGCCTCACAGATGTGCTAAGTGCCATAAATGGCAGAAAATCCATAGTGGTCTTCTTAGATCTAGAAAAAGCATATGAACTGGCCAATGCAGCAACCATCCTCTCCTCCCTAGTCCGAAAGAGGATCAAAGGCAACCTGCTTACATGGACAAAAGGATACATGCAAGACAGAGAAGCAAGAGTAGTGTTCCAAGGCAGAATGTCAGAGTACTACTCTCTTGAAAACGGCACTCCACAGGGGGACATTCTAAGCCCCTTCTTATCCAATGTCCTTATGGAAAATGTAGCCTGTCTCGAGCTACCACAAGGAGTAGAGGTCTTCGTATATGTTGACGATATTTGCATCGTCAGCTCCGGCCCTCAAAGACAACTCCAAAAGATGCAAGAAGCCTACCAAAAACTTGAGGACAAGTGCACACAACTGGGAATCAAAATCAACAGAAACAAGACAAAAGCCATGGCAATAAAACATGATCGAAATCCACCCAACCTTCTACTGAAAGGAGACGTCATAGACTGGGTGGATAGCTACACATATCTGGGAGTCTGCATTGCAGATTCACTATCTCCTGAGAAGGAAATACAGCTCCTCCAGGCCAAAACAAAAATAGGGCTTAATGCCCTAAAGAGAATCACATCACTACAAGAAGGTGCAACATACCATCTGCTCAGGAGGTTCTACATACAAACCATCAGAGCACAAGTAGAATATGCAGCACCAGTCCTGACAAGTCTCAGAAAGGATCAACAGCAGAGGCTGGAAGTCATCCAAAATAATGCAATTGAAGCCCCAATGTGGACAAGAATTTGTCTCTTGAGGGCAGAGACACAACTACAGTCTCTCAAGCACAGGATAGGCCAAAGAAATATTGCCATTCTGTGCAAAACCATCAGAAACGACAGAAATGGACCACACAAAAGCAAAATGCAAGCGTGTATAAACCTGCATGAAGAGCTAGACCTGCCCAAAACCTATGCGGGCAGTATACTCCAGACATTGAGAGAACTGGGTATGCAGGACGCAGTGAAACACATAACAAAGGATGTCCCACCTGAGGGATACCAAAAACCACCTCCCTGGGTCGAAGACCCAATCCGGTATAACTTCACAATACTACCGGCAAACAAAGCACTGTGCACAGCAGCACAGATGAAAACTGCAGCAGAAGGAATGCAACAGCTGAAAACATATATTACACAGATGGCTCAGTTGATCCAGAAGCTCCAGCAACTGCAGCAGCAGTGGCTGCCCAAGACTTCAAAGGAAGCTGGAGGCTATCCAACAATGCCTCCATACTACAAGCGGAACTAATGGCAATCTTAAAAGCCTTAGAAAATTCCAATTTAAAAGAAGGACACACAACAGTGCATATCGACTCCAAAGGAGCAATACTCGCAATCAAAGCGACAAATCCAAAAGAAAATGTGACACTGATAACCGCCATAAAATCACACTAAACTGGAGTCACACTAAACTGGATACCCAGCCATGTGGGAATCCAGGGAAATGAAGAAGCTGACATCCTAGCCAAAAGTGCCTTCAGCTCATACAGTAGCATAAAAGTGCAACCTCCACAAAACACACCTAAAGGATATGGCTAAAGCATGCCAAACCTCCAAGAAGAGAGTGAAGTACGACGTCACTATCTACAAGATTCACGAATCTAATGCCGCAGGACATCACAAAACAAAGCACTAGAAAACTCTCAGTCTTCACACACAGATTAAGGCTAGGATACCTGTGCACCTGGTAAATGATAGGCAATGAGGGCAGGTTATGTCAGTACTGTGACCGAGAGGCAATCCAGCCCCTCGAACACTACCTACTAGACTGCCTAGAGACACAGTCTCTCAGGTCAAACCTAACTGAAAATGAGCTGACACCGGCACAGATCACCAGACACATCCTAAATAACATAGGGACAAATGGGAATCTCCTAATGTCTCACCCACACGGCATTTCTCCATAGACACATGGGAATCTCCTATTGTCTTACAAACATAAAACCAACGAAAGCTACACAATGCACAAACCCTCTACTTCACTGTTTGCAATGGGAGCCATACACATCTTTGGGAGCATATGTATAAGTGTGAGTATGTTTTTTTTTTCATGAACATGGCATATATACTATAATACTTTCTTAGTGTTGGTTTGATATATATTGCAATATTTTCAGATGCTACACACATATATATATTGTCCCTAAAATGTTTATAGGTAACTCCCCCCCCTTTTTTTTAACACCTCCTTTCCCTCAAACTAAAACTCACTTCCTTCTTCCTACTCAGCACTCTCCAGCTAGGCTGAGTCTCACTGCTATAAAACTTTCTCTCCTACTAATGGGTACCGTAAGGTTCAAAGGGGTTGCAATCCTGCCTGTCACCCTATCTCCTTTCTACAGCTAACCGCCAAAGCACTGTTTTTGTATCTTTACAGATAATCCAGTTACGGGCTGCTCTAGGAGCAAGAGCCCGTGCCAGCACAAGGCTGGCTTAATCTCCAACAACACCATTACGGGCTGCTCTAGGAGCAAGAGCCCGTGCCCGCACAAGGCTGGCTTATTCTTCAACAACAACAACGACACCTACCTTCAGTCTGCTCCGACCCACTGCCGTGATCATACTCGGATGATACCGAGAGAAACGTTGGCCACTAATTCATCATATTTTGACCTATTTGTTATCTATTTACTGTGACAAGTAAATTTGTGGGCAATATCCCTGAAATTGACTCCTCCTGATGAGTAATATCGGCGCAATACTCGCCAGTTGTAATAGCAGAGAGAAGGAAATTATTAGAAAAATGGAGCTGGTGCAGCAATCTTTCAGTAATAATAATAATAATAATAATAATAATAATAATAATAATAATAATAATAATAATAATAATAATAATAATAATGATTATAATAATATTAACAGTATTAGTAATAATGATAATAATAATACCGTTGGCACCCTATTAATGCAGCATTTGCTCTAATAATAATAATAATAATAATAATAATAATAATAATTAAAAATAATAATAGAGTATTGGCACCCTATTAACGCAGCATTGGCTCTCTCTCTCTCTCTCTCTCTCTCTCTCTCTCTCTCTCTCTCTCACTTTAGAATATGAGTCAGGTTGCAAAGTTTGTCTGTCTGTTTGACCAAACAAGTACGTCATATTTTTATTTTTTATTTGTATCAGCTGGTTTTTTTTCTTTTTTGCAAAATTAGACTCAATTTTAGCCATGGAGGAAATCAGAATTTATTTTTTATTTATATTATATCATATTGTTGAAATATATTGTATATTACATAACAATCTGTGTAAACAATATTATTATCAATTGTTGTTTATAGATGTAGTTTTTTTTAAATAAGAAATATTAGCAGTTTATCTGCTAACAGAAGCAGAAATGATAAGAAATTAGTAAATTCTTGATAAATCTGAAAAACTAATTAGCACCTTAACTGCTTAGTAACAGAGATTTGTGTACTATGTTTCCCCTTTATATTTATTTAGTATTTTAATTTACAATCTCTGCTTCTGTAAAAAAAGCATAAATTGCTCGTATTTTTAATTGTCTTCCATATGATTCAATCAATATTCGATATAAATCTGGTTTTGGAATCTATACAGGGTGTCCATAAAGTCCTAGTACCATTCTAAGCTATAAATACTTGTAATGGTACTGTGACTTTATGGACACCCTGTATATATGTATTCACGAACTTTTTTTTTAAATGTTTCTTCGTCCTGCGTCTTATTTCGTGTCTTTTATGTCTCCTGTCTTAAGTTTGTTTTTCTTAGTTTATAAAAATATATCTCTAGCAATTAAATAGACCATTTTAACGATAAAAATTTTTGTAACCATATTTAGGACTGATATTCGAATTATTGTAAAGTCGATATAAATCTGGTTCTGGAATCTATACAGGGTGTCCATAAAGTCCTAGTACCATTCTCAGCTATAAATACTTGTAATGGTACTGTGACTTTATGGACACCCTGTATATATGTATTCACGAACTTTTTTTTTTTAAATGTTTCTTCGTCCTGCGTCTTATTTCGTGTCTTTTATGTCTCCTGTCTTAAGTTTGTTTTTCTTAGTTTATAAAAATAAATCTCTAGCAATTAAATAGACCATCTTAACGATAAATTTTTTTTTGTATTTAGGACTGATATTCGAATTATTGTAAAGTCGACCCGAGCCTAAAACAATATTGCAAAACCTTAAAAATTTTGGATAACTGATATATAATTCTTTTGAATGTGACTTTTGGGTATAAAATAAGTTAAATAGAACATTATTAGTTTCATATTAATAATATATTTTATATAAGTTTTTAATTTTTTTCTCTTTTGACAATTTAAGATTAATTATATTCATGCTGTTAACTTTAGGTTCGTTCTCCCGAACAATAACAAAGGCCGAAGAAGATAATCGACTTTATTATGGTAATTATTTATTTATTCTTCGTGTTTATTCGACAAAATGTCCCTGAAATTTTTTCTAAATTTGATATTAGAGTGTCACGTAAAGTAAATTGCTTCAAAAAAAAAAAAAAAAAAAAAAAAAAACGGAAAAGTGTCATCGTAGGGGAGGTTAACATGTTCTTATTCTACCTTCTATTGTAGGTACCTATCTATATATATGTATTATACATACCATACATACATATATATAATCTATATATATATATATATATATATATATATAGATATATGACTTGTAAATAGCTACCCTACATTAGGGTAGCCTAAGGTACACTTTATTGGTAGGTATTTTAAACACACGAAAATAACCGTAAAACTGAAGACTTCTGAGAGTGACTTCAACGACTCCATGTTAGTTCAGGAAAATGGCGAAGGTGTCAGTTACTCATTTCATTTCCGGTTATTTAACTCTACTATGGAGTGTATTTAGGAGAGAGAGCGCTCACGCGTGAAATGGTGATATTTTGTGTATGATTTTACGACATAATGGGAGCTTCCGAGGCTTACCATGTGAGTAATTTTCAGAGTCGATAATGGTTTCGAAAATGACTCGTTGGCAACTGTATCTTGAGACGGGACGTGGAGGCAACGTTTAGAAATTCATATAAATGAATAAATAAATAAGTAAATAACTATGTAAATAAATAAATAAATAAATAAAGTAAATAAATAAACAAATAGATAAATAAAAAAGCAAAGAATAAATAAGTTAATGCAGATGCGTCTCTTGGTCCAATGACGTCATACAACCTCTATAAGAGGCTCCCGAATGGGCCCAAAAATATTAACCGAAACGGCAGTGACGGGGATTCATTTCCTTTGCTATATGGATATAGACTTGGCATCAATTGATACATTGATGCCCATTATCGAATTTCATTAGCCTGCCATTGGAGTATTCGATATTATCTATATAAGATGCCATGGGAGAATGATTTAAGATGGCGGTCAGCCAAGCCCCTGGTACTACAGTTGGGTTGGGCGTAAAATAAATGCATATATTGCTGCTGAAACTTAGGGCACTGGAATGAGGCACTTGGAATTAATCGCACATTGTCTAAATAGCAGAAGTTCCAGTTTGAGCAATGAACTACTGGCTGGAATGGAAAACATGGAAAAGGCCACTGGAATGAGACACTTACAATGAATGTGCTTAGTCTACTGGCGTTTAATTAGTACCAGTTAGACATATCTACTCCAAAGCATGATGTAGCAATAGTATTGATGCTAAGATTGGGCGTGAAATATAGATATATTTGCTAAAAAAAAAAAAAAAATGGGATGGTTGCAGGTGGTCACAGTAGTATATGTCCCCGCAAAGAAGTTCACCTCATGCAATTACAGGAAATCAAGTCGATCACATAATTGGACAACACAGATTCGGAGCTTCATTGATGGATGCAGCCGATTGTGATTCAGACCATAACTTATATAGCGATTGTAGGTTGAATATGAAGAGAAAATAAAATGGAATATACCAGATAGTCATTAGGAACATATTTGGTGTTTAACGACTGCTAAATGAGGGTGAAGAGACAGGAGTTCATGAAAAATGTGGAGCCATAGAATAACTTTAAAGAAATAGCCGAGGAAACCAATGAGTACAGAGAACAGCCTTTTTTTTTCCGCTCTACAACATGTTTGAAAGAGATGGAACATGACAATGTCAACCAAATTAAGGATTTAAAAAAACACCATCATCTGGCCAGTAGTACTATATAATTTTGAGACCTGGACAGTCACTGATTAAACATCAAGAACAGAGACTATAATAGTTTTTGAAAGGACATTTTACGTAGAATAACAGATCCAATTTACGACGTAAATGAATTTGATCAAGGGTCCAGACAACCACTAATAAATTTGGTTAGAAGCAGCACTCTTAACTGGTGCAAGCGGCCATGGGCCACCAAGACGCCCGAGAAAACACCTGAGTTTGTCATTATAAATTTCACGCTAAAATATCAATAATGACGCATAATAATCAGCGTTACGTCCGAACACGTAAGTTAACCATTGATTTCTATGAAAGATCTATTCTAATAGTAGTAGTATATGGGAGGTGTAAACTATACAACGTCCCTTCCCTTGATGATAAGACATCGTTCAATAACTTATTATTAGCAGTTTTAAGCTAATTTTGATTAAGTATAATATAGGCTGACATATTTGTGAATTTTGAACTGCTGCTTGTTTTATAATTTGTATTTTTGGTTTGGAATTATTAGGAAAATGGTATGTATAAAAGAATGTATATCTATAGTAATTGAAAATACACCTATTTATGCCCTATTTTGCCAATGAGAGCCATTATGTACCAATGGACCGCCTAGATATTTGGTTGAATATAGTTTAATTCACCCCTGGTGGTTGGTCCAAGTTCACAGGTTCACACCAGGCCTCTTTATACCCGTTGACATTGCTAGTTATTAATATGATTTACAAAGGCTTCATGTAAAATCAATGAAAAAGATGATTTATGAAAAGGTGGCCAAGTACTGGGATACTTTCAGCCATTCAGTACTTAAGGTCAAAAGTGGGGGGTTGGGGGGGGGGGAGGTTGGAGTGGGGAGTTGGACAGCAAGATGGGAGAAGGGAAGTTGGCTAACAGATATCAAGGAGAAGGTTAAACAGAAATAGATGGGGACAGTAAAATGATTGAGAAGGGACAATGTGTCTACCTTTTGTGCCATGTCGGGGAATAGTGTAGTCAGTGCACCTCACACGGTGTACTGTAGGCATTACTTAAGGCTCTTTGCAGCGTCCCTTCCTTGTGTCCCTACTGCTACCCCTTTCGTTCATTTTACACTACCTCCGTTCATATTCACTTTCCTCATCTTTCTCCTAACAATTGATTCATATCGTAACTGCAAAAGGTTTTCATCCTGTTACACCTTTCAAAACTTTCAGTTTTCCTTTCAGCGATGAATGACCTTATAGGCCCCAAAGCTTGGCCTTTGGCCTAAGTTTTATATTCCAATCCCAGTTCTACCTATGGAGGACATGCTCAGGCCAAGTGCTAGCACCTATGAGGTCATTCAGCGCTGAAAGGGAAAATGAGAGTGAGAGGTTTTAAAGGTGTAGTAACAGAGGGAAAACCTCTCACAGTTGCACTATGAATCAATTGTTAGGAGAGAGTTGAGGAAAGTATGATGGAATATAGAGCATACGAATGGAGGTACAGTAAAAGGAATGAGAGTGGTTGCAGCTTGGGGGCGAAGGGAAGCTGCGAAGGACCTTAAGTAATGGCTACAGCATGCTGCACACTGACGACACTACTGATCTATGGGGGCAACGATAGTAAGAGTTATTTTACAATGCAAGTGCATAACATATGTGACTGGTGACCTGTTACTTGTCAAAGGTATAGACGAAGGAAAGCAAGTTAAAAAAATGATGACCGAGTCTTACTTACTTGCCGACAGTAGGCTTCTTTTCCTGTCCCACGCCACCAGAGGCGCTGTGCGGAACCCGTAAATTCAGATGACCATACCACTGCACAGAGAAATTCTGTGTTGTGTGGCGTGCTTTGAAGGAACTGCCAAATCCATTGTCATAACACTCAGAAAATAAGAAAGTTTGGTAGTTCCATGAAAGACTCAATATTCTCAGTCCTCCTGGAATCTTATTGCACATGAAGGATGCAATTCTAAGACACTAAAACCAACTTTCAAAGGGCATCTTGGTTCAAATAACTTTCAACCACTTGCATGGTGCACAATCGCTGGCAGTATTGTAAGCAGCATGTCTTTTCAATACAATAATATGTATATGTATTGGGCAACCAGTCCAAGCAACCAGTTCAACACAAACAATACATTGGTAACCTTGTCCTATGATTAAAGTTAGTTACTTTAGGATTGTGTGAAGATGTCGGGGATAGAATATATAGAATTAAGGCCAAAGGCCAAACGCTGGGACCTATGATGAGGTTATTCAGCGCTGAAACTGAAATTGACGGTGAAAAAGTTTCAAAGGTGCAACAGGAGGACAACCTTGCAGCTCCTTTATGAAGCAACCTTCAGGAGAGGGTGGAAAGTAAGACATGGAAGAAAGAGCATAAATGGAGGTGTAGTAAAAAGTAATGAAAGGGGTAGCAGCTAGGGCCAAAGGGATGCAGCAAAGAACCCAAGTAACGATGTGCACTAACCCAATGCGGGGAAAAAGCTAGGCTTGGTCACTGAAATTACGAAGAATCCGACAAAATAAAGCAAGCCCACATTCATAGTGAACTCCTCTTGCCCTGTGTACCGAATTTGTTTAGGTCAACGATCATTTCAGTACACGACAACGTTTTCCAGGAGAGAGGTATCACAGGTTCCAAAATAAAAAGAACATTTATTTTCATTATCTTTTATTAAGACTCAGTGCAAAAATAACAAAATAATGTGAATTTCATAAGGCCATTTCGAAACACTGGAAAAAAAAAAACCTTCAATTCTATTTCTACGAATATGAGAATTTCTCCTGGTAGAAGTCTACACAGTATTTGAAAGAATTCAGGAACTTAGTCAATGAAAATAACCCTCAATTGAAGAGCATAAGCACAAAAATGACATCACAGCATTTACACCTTCAGAAAATTCACTACAAATTAATCGTGAGAAGAAATTCGTGGAAATAAAACTTTCGTGGATTGAGATTCATGTATTTTGTTACTGGTAATGGGATTGCAAAATGTTCTTCATATACCCAAGACATTGTCAACTGCCAAAGCAAAATATTAAACGTGATACCCCAACCACACATGCTCATGTTTCACAACCCAAGGAACATCACTCTATGTGAGGTAACTCTTTGCAACTCACATAACCCAACCACTTTCCTTTTATCCTTGCTCATCTACCTTCGTACCCAATTCCACCTAATGGCGGTAAAAATTGGGCAATTGCTCAAACCAGAAGCAATGAAGATCCTTTCTCGTTACTTATGCCAGGTCCTTCTTTCCATCCTGCAGTTTCCCATTCAATGCTCGTTTGTCAAACTGGCATCGTATAGTAAGGATATCTTTCCTGTCTGACACTGGTCAACATGACCTGAAGACTGCACTGTCTTCCCTACAAAAGTTCCATATCAGAAGATACTACAATCCTAAAAATGAGTAACTATGTGTTTATGTCATGGAATGTTCTAAGGACTGATTGTTGAGAATATATTATAAGGGAAATTAAGACTAGTCACATGAGCATTGTAGAGTAAGAAAGACTTACCGGTATAAATCCTTCAACATTTAGGGCAAAAGAACAGTCGACAGTAGGTAATAATTCAGTGTTGATGACAAAATCCTGGGGGAAATTTGTTTAAAAGTACAACTTCACAATGTTGAAACATTGTTCTCTTCCTTCCAAGTTAATGAATAACGCATCATTCCAAAATATTGATTAACCGGAATATGAATGCTGATGAATGAACAGAAAATGCAGCTGCCCTTCCATCCCAGAAAGAACAACATTCATTTAGTGACCCCGGAAAGCTCTATCGAAACTCAGTTGCACAAAAGGGTATGACAACACAAGAGGTCTTTACTCTGAAAGCGTTATAGATGCACATGGCATAGGGCATAGACTGCCTGTCAGGGGGAACTAAATATGTGCACAAAAATGCAAAATGTCAGTAACAAAAGAACTTATTGAGTGTAAAGAGAATTTTGTAAAGAAAATTTTGTCTCATGTATCATAAGTTTTGTACAGCTGAAAGAAATTTTAGATCATTTGTATATTGGCTGATTTTGCCAGGTGGTGAGACCAAGGGGATAAATTATATCAATACTACTTAACAATTTTTTTGTATATGTTTACTAGTAATTGTAATCATATTAAAAAAATTTTGAATTTGAATTAAATAGTATAAAGAAGCCTTGTTATCAATCGGTTTAATGAGAGCAATGACT